>NC_136773.1:18202235-18781005 GCF_947034865.1 Barbatula barbatula | reverse complement strand
TGCACACTATGTACAAAATGTTGTAATGTTAAGCAGGTGCTGTTGTTCAGCTGTAATCCTAGATTGCTGGTAATGCCCAAATGGTCACAACAGAACTGTCTTATCTTTCTGTTTTCCCCAGTGTTTATACAGTTTATAGATCTATAGCAGGTGTGTGTGAGATTTAGGGTTCACAGGGTCACTTAAGGTTGCAGGGAGGGTGTGGTTCCTATAAAGTGATCCTAAAACCGTTTGTGTGTAGTTTTGATTATTGTGTATTTGGAGAGTTGCTTTTTTGCAGGGAAGTTTTGACATGAAGGGACAGGTGCATTAAAATACATTAAAACCATTTAAATGAAATTAAAATGTTTTTAAGTACATTTTCTTAATATTTATTTTATAATATTACATTTTCAAAATCTTTTATTATAGTAACCTAGAATAGAAAGAATTTTTGTTCTAAGCTATGTGATGGTAAAGGCTTTTATTTTAAACAATAAAATGGAAAATTTGTGTTGTTTCTGTATATATAAATAGTCTTATCTGGCATTCATTTGCAATCGATGTTGACTTTTAACTCGATGTTGACCTTTAAATAAACATGCTATGTCCTCAGAGATTTGTTTTTGTACAGTAGTAACGTAGTAGATTACATCATAGTTTGGCTTAATTCAGTACAAATGTTGGCTGGCTCTAGAGGTTTTCTCAGATCTCAGACACGAGGTTTGATGATCATCTTTTTCAGAGAGCTATAAAGACCATGTAAGCACGACTCTGTGTACGTGTAAAAACCTTTTGAAAAGCATCCAAGCCACTTGTGTTCCTCAGCGAGAACCTTTTCTCTTTCCAGGACCTCTCTGTTCAGTGCGTCCAGCTCTTATTACAAAACGCTCACAAACCGCTGTGTGTTATGTACTGACATCAAGTTCTGGAATGTATATGTATGCATGTTACACAGAGCACTACCTCACGTTCACGAGCGAAGCGTGCCCTTGAAGTAAGCTCTCTCATGTGTTTGGTTGACTAACTTTGTGTGAACGTGTGTAATGACTTCATGTGCGTATAAACAGGCCTCTCCTGTTTGTTGACAAAAGGAAGAAAAGCCCCATTACATAACACTCCATACTGCCCTCTCTCTCTTTCTCTCATCCCGTCTATATCTCCCTCCAGCCAATTTCACACCAACGCCCAGAAGCAAAGCTGCTTTGCAGGTTAACAACCTTGCACAGTTAAGCCCCTCACACACATGCACACATGCACCGCTGGCGAGCGTATGCTTGGTCTAAAACCCGTCCGCACGCATGTACACTTGTGTTAGCAGGTGTCCCTGAGAGCTGCAGTGGAATACGACTGTTTCAGCCCACACACATTCACCAGAGCATTTAGATCTCCCAGACGAAAAACCTACACACACACACACACACACGTTTAACCCCAGACTATTCCGAGTGCTCGGACGGAGGATGGTTTTCATTGGCAGTGAAAAATGTAGTTTGGTAATATTAGCACTCACTACCTATGCAGTCTTTGTAATATCAGCAGAAAAAAGGTGTTACAGAGGCAAAGAGGAAAAACACACCTCTAGATGATACCACAGGATGTCCACGGTGCTCAGAAGGTATGGGCTTTACTGAGGAGACATCAGGATATGGATGTACTCACCAGCAGCATAGATGTTCCTTATGGATATCTATAATTGATATCCATTAGGGGTTTGACAAGACACTTATCAGACGAGACTGTCACACTGTCAATCCTCCTTCCTCCACTGACTGAACCCTCCTAGCCTTCAGAGAAACAGTTAAAACTACAAAACACATCATGTTTTATGCTAACATTGCACATATGTAAGAGACAGACGATCATTTGTTGAAGAGGTTTGCCCGTGAATGAATAAAAAAATGTTGCTATACTGCTTGTTGTACAGTCCACTGCTGTGTGCGCTGCTGGCAGTCCAAGACGCTGTGGACACGTAAGATGCATGCGAATGTTGAAACTGCATGCCTAGCGCGTGTTTACATAGAGATTATGGGAAAGTAGCGCTGTGGAATGGAAAATCGCGTTGTCTTTATGAATGGTCGGGCAGCACAGTACGCACTTTTTGCAGTTATTAGCGTGTTCTGTTCAGAAATGAAAACGGGTAGCACCACAACAAATCAGTTCGAAGAGCACTGCGAACGCCTGAGGGAAACGGGGAACATCGATACATCACTTCGCCGGAAGTAAAAATGGGAAATTCTCCCAACTGCCAGTCAGAAAAACAACAGACGAGTTTTTGTATGCCTTTTGTGCATTGTGACAGTTCATTTAATTACATTTACATGTAGTAATTTATCAGACGCTTTTATCCAAAGCAAATTACAAATGAGTTACACAATGGAAGCAATTGGAACAACATAAGGACAATAAAAAACATAAGTGCTATAAAATGGGTCTCATATAGCCTACCACAGTATACATATATTTTTATAAAAAGAGTAGAAAAGAGATATAAGTCAGAACTAATTGGTCAGGCGTTGACGGAAGAGATGTGTTTTCAGACGATTCTTAAAGATGGCTACAGAATCTGATGATCTTGTAGCTGCGGGCAGAACATTCCACAAATGTGGACCCCGATCCAGAGAAGCGATTATTTTATTTTTATAAAAAATTGTCTTTGTCCTTTTTTCACCTTTCGGAATGGCACCACAAGACATCGTTTGTTTGCAGATCGTAGGGATCTGGCGCGTATGTAAGTCTGCATTAGCGAATGAAGATAAGGGAGTGCCAAACCAGTGGTGGTCTTGTAAGCCAGGAGAAGAGTCTTGAATTTGATAACATCGTCTATAGGGAGCCAGTGTAAATTAATGAAGGGAGGAGTGCCGTGTGCTCTCTTCGGTTCATTGAAGACCATTCTTCAATGGCATTCTGGATCATCTGTTGAGGTTTTGTTGTGCAAGCAGGAATTCCAGCTAGCAGCGCATTGCAACAGTGCAGTCTGGACAGAACAAGAGCCTGGACTTGCATAGCATGCTCGTATAGGAAATGTCAAATTTTCCTATTATTGTAGACGATTCATCTACAGGGCCGAGTGGTACTGGCAACCTAATCTGTGAAGTTTAGCTGATCATCGATCACCACTCCCAGGTTTCTGCCTGTTCTGGAAGATGTTGAATGGAGAAGTTGTGAGTAATCTTTGTGTCGGCCGGGATAACAAATAGTGTAATAATTGTTAATTATTAAATACTGTGGTTTGCTTCAGGTAAATATGTGATTTTACTTTTTGTAGCATTGTTTTTATGTAGGCTAAACACTCGAATTTGAATGTATTTATTTATATTTATATTTTACTGTGCAATTGAAAAGTTATTACCTCCGGAATGGACATAGGGAAAAAAGTGAGATGAGACTGATGCGACCATGGATTAAAGGATCAGTATGCAATCCTGTGCAGAATTTTCTTTTGTCATGTTGGTTGGAAGTCTCTTAACATCCCGATAGCAATCAATAAGTAAAGTGATACTGTAACAAGGTTCAATAAAAGGAAGGAAGGAGGCGGGAACCGGCGAACGTAAAACACTTTTAATGAAATAAACAAACAACAAAACGAAAGTAAAATGCCAGCAGCTCCCTCATGGTCGACTGCCAGCCACATAAATACAATAACACATCACATAAAGTCCAGGCCTGGTCCTCCCTTGCCCTTCCCTGTTGTCGCTCCTCTCTTATGCCTCCGGAGCTCCTCCGTCAGAGATGCGAGACCGGCGCACGCGCAGCGGCCTCGCGCCGTTCCCTCCCTCACGTTTCCTGAATAGACTTTGGTTTGATTGAAGTGGAAGTCCTTAAATGCTACCTCGCTTCTGAGTTTGCATACAAAAATACATAATCTCTGGGCCTCCCTATTCCGTGAGGATTGTGTTCTCGCGAGACTATGAGATCTAGTCACACCCTTAATATTCACCCTAGTCCTCTCAAAAAACACCACTGGAGGACATCACAGTTAAGTGATAGTTCACCTAGAAATAAAAAATTTCATCATTTATTCAACCTTATGTCATTGTAACCCGTATGACTTTCTTTCTTCGGTAGAACACAAAAGTAGATATTTTGAGAAATGTTGGTAACCAAACAAAACAACAAAATATCTTCTTTTGTGTTTTGCAGAAGAGAGAAAGTCACTGGAGTTTCAAATGACATAAAGGTGAATAAAACTTTGTCTTATTATATGTACCATAAGATTTAAAGAAGTATAAAGGGCCTGGTGGAGGCTCTTTCAGAAATGATACAGCACTTTACCTCTGTGAAACACCTAGAAAAGACTGATACTTTATAGAACTGCTTGGACAACAGATGTTATCATTGTTAATTATCAGAGAATCAAGGATGCTGTGCTGCTTTTATTTGCTTTTGTAATGGCTTTATTACATGAGCAGCTGTAATTGAGTCCTAAGTACCTGTTTGTGGGTAAATGCTCAATTCAGTTGGCAAGTGTGGGTGTATGTATGCCAACAAGGTTTTGCTGGTTTTCCCCTGATTCTCTGATGTCATACAGTTCATCTTACAAACACGTTCTGTGCCCCTAACGACATTAGGCGATCACATGCCCTGCTTCCGAACAGCCATCTTCAGCAGTGCTTGTTTATTTGCCTGCTGATGTTAGTCTTGGACATCATTAGTCTTGGATCTCTCCAATTGCTCTCACATGCGAGGCTAATTTGTTTTGCTGCTGGTGGCACTGTTTATGAGGAGAACCACACTGAACACTGCTGCCACTGAGAGCAGGTCACAAGGGACCTCGGGACCAATCGCAGAACGGTCAGGCCACCGGACTGGGTGGATGCTTACAGGAAACTTGAGTTGGTGACGCCCTCTTGTTCTGCTCTTTGCTGTGTAATACGTGATTAGGAATACAATGTTAGTGAGGAAATGCTGAGGATATGATAGTGATGAAAACTTTGTCAGAATTATTGCATCTTTGTAAAAAGAGACTTACCTTCATGTAATGAAGCTTTTTTACATTTGTGAAATCTTGACTCCGATCCTTCCATAGGTTGAGACAGAAGTCTATCAAAGCAAGAAAGGCTTGCAGACGTTTTTCACGTTACTGTGTGTACGTAATAACGTATCATTTTTATGTGAACTGTTCCTTTAAGACAGAGCCAGTAAAAAGTGATCTAACGTAGCATATGATGCAACAGAAAGAAAAAGCAACATGGAAACTTTATGCACTCCATAGACCTTCGAAACATGGTTACATAGATTTCTTGCTCACTCTTTCTTCCTTCCCCAGTTTCTGTTATGATGGTGTTTTTTAAACTCTGGAGAAGATATGGCTGTGATGTTCATGTCTAGACTGTCAGATGAGGTTTTAGGTGTATTGATTTTTCCTGCTTGTTCTTCTCAATACATCCATTCCACCCAAAGCCAAAGTCCTTACTCCATCCTTACAAATTGCAGTGCATAGTAGCAAAGTTTCACTCCATTAAGTTTACTGTGTCAAATTAGTATTGGAGGTCTTTTTCAGTAGGGTGAAAAATTGCAGCTTCAGTGGTTAAGATCTGAAGCAACCTCGGCGGGGAAATCTGCAGGGAATGTTTGGGGGGGTTGTAGTTATTTATTTTACATTATGTTTATCATGTATATTTGTTTTTACGTTTTTTTATACTGTGGCATTATAACTTTAGGACTCTTTCTGCATATTTGTTATGCACTATTAGTATTGGTCATAAGTATTGAACTTTGACTGTGTCTATGAAGGATGAATAATACCTTGTAGATTATGCATTTGGTTTACTTAAGAAATACCGTACTTCACATTTAAATGTGTAAATAAAACTCAATACTGCTTAAAAGGGATGACTGCTCTTGTGTTGCTTAGATGCAATCTTATGCATAGATTTTATTGCAGTGGACATTGCCGTTAGCGCTCATTTAATGTTCTGACACTCTTTCTCCCTCTCCCTCCCTCCTCTCCTCCTTAAGTCAATTTTTTAACACATCCACAAGACTATGGCAGCTGTAACCCTAGAGCGGAGCCCCATGTGCTGTGATTGCAGTGGATATGACCCAGGGGGGAGCCGTGAGGCCTTAAACTGAGCCTGAATCGGACTCTCTCTCTCTCTCTCTGTATCTCCATCCTGAGCACTCGGGCACCTGCAGTCAGCAGAGCAGGGCATTTTTAAGCTCGCTGGAGCATCCCAGGCTTAGCTGGGCCAGCCGCAGTGTGGCGTGCCCGTGCACATTTTAAAGAAGTCAGTTACCTCCATTCCTCCAGACTATCTATTCTTCTATCTCTCCCTCGTCCTTGTCTCTCTCTCTCTATATCGCCCTCTCATTCTCTGTCTTGCTGCTTTATCTCTCTGTCTCTTTCTCTTTTTTTCCCACCGTCCTCGCTTCACCTGCACTGATTTTTTTCCCTCTCCAATGCAGCAGCAGACGGATGAGTCAGACCGGTCCCGTTACCTTCATCTTTCACTTTTCCTTATTTGTCTTCCCATTTAAAATCATCTGCAGAAGTGAAAAAAACTGCATCACCTGGAAGGATGCTGAACTCCCCCACTTCGGCTGATTTTGTGAGAAAGCGAACAGATTCGGAGAAAACGGCAAACGCTATATAGTTATAAATCTACAGTATATAGTTGTTGTGAGTTGCAACTAAGTTTTTCATTGGCATCTAGAGCATTGCTATGCAAATGTTAGTGTCATGGGTGGTTGCTAGGGCAGTGGTTGCTATGGGCTCCAGTGCATTGTTATGCAATTGTTTGGGTTCTTGGACAGGTTGTGTGCGTTGCCATGCAGTCGCTTGTTTTTTCTGATTGCTTACTCTTGGAAGTCAGAATTAGGGGTTTAAACAAAGTCAAATGTAAAGTATGACAGAAAAGGAAAATAAATATTCTGACATTATTTATTCCTCATGTCATTCAAAACCTGTAGGTGACTCTTTGGAACATATTTTGAGATGTCTCCGTAGTTTTGTCTCCAAACAATAAAAGTCATTGGGGTCCAGTGTTGTTTGGTTACTATATTCTTCAAAATATCTAGAAAGTCACACAGGTTTGCAATGACATTACGGTGCTTAATAAATAAAAGAATGTATATTTTGTGCTGAAATCTTTTTAACATCAAGTATAAATAGCAATCATGATACTTGCCTTCACAAGTGCTCAGAGTTTTTATCAGATCGTAATGTTCACCTGCTGTGAGTGTGTGTGACGGTTCATCCAGACAGTCAGAGCAGACACAGTCTGCACTGACTGCTGATGAAGCCGAGTGTTTACTGAGAGCAGGAACATCAACAACACGTGCTTGTCGGAGTGGGAGAGGAAAGCGTCTTCTCTCTGTGGCAGTTTGTCATTGTCCTGATGGCGTGCACGTGACCGCACGGACCCCGCGTGTCATCCTCTTGAACGCTGCTCAAAGCATTTCTGCCATTGACTGAACTTTAAAGTTGTTGATGCTGATTTAGAATGCCTTGTGTTCATCTGGATAGATTTTAAACGCAGTTTAATATATTGTTTTTTACATTTGCAGAATGTTAGGATTAGAAGTGATAAAAAGAAGAGTAAAATCTAATGTTTTGTTAATGAATGATAAATATATCCTTTTTATTTATTGATTATAGATGTAAATGCTTATCAATTTATAGGAAATTCAAACAAAGTGTAAAAGGTTAAAACATTATAATATCGAGACATGTTTGCCACTGTGCTGGTTTCCATAGGAACAAAGATAACTTTAATGACATCCAGTCATGTCACTCCAACCGGAGTTCATTTTCTCTCTCCGCCTTTTAAAGTTGCAACTATTTTCTACCAGATGTATTAAAGAGAAGGAACAAGACAGACATGAAGGATACAAAGAAACAGGAGAATATTAGGCAAGCAGAAACGATTCTGTACCATCCTGCTCCCTCCGTCGTGCCTTCCGCGTGATCTCTCAGCAAGCCGCCACCAGGTGTTACGTAACTCTCTTTCTTTCTCTCTGTTAATCTGTCTTTCTCGCTCTTTCGGTCTCCGTGCCAGCCCCCTCACTCTCTCACTTTTTCACACATTCAGTTTTCTCTCCCACTGGGAAACAGATTTTCGAGGCGGCCGTCCGCTTTCTACCTTCAGCTTTCACCCTCTGGGTTTCGCTACACTTCTGGCATAATTACAGCAATTATGACAGATTATTCCAGTTATGTAAAATTATCCCATGTGAGCGGGAGTTTTATCCGACATGGTGGGGAGGGAAACACATAAAAGTGTGAGAAGACTCAGAACAGGAAATGAAAGTCACTCACATGCTGGGATTGCATTGAAGTTTTGTATGGTTATCTGACATTTGATTATCCGACAATAAAAGCATTCATTACTTATTTGAAGCAATTATAACTTTAAGTTAATAAAACACACATTGGTTAATGAGCAAATTCATCCATCAAAATGGTCTTATTGCCTTTGTAAGTTAAGATGTCGGATACAAGTTTGTGTAAGTCATTGTGGGACTTTGATGTGATTTGATTTCTAGCCACGTAGGTAAATAAACCTGCATATACATTTTTTGTTAAAGCAAAAGTTACGGATTGCAGCTGACAATGTTAAAAATAGGTTTAAGGCAAATTAAATGTACTGTAAGCGCAAAATTAAGAGCAACATCCTTTTTTGAGGAGGTTTATAATCTATTATATTTCATTGCTGTGAACAAAGAATGTGTGTGTTTACAAACTGAGGAAATATTTTACATTTACTGAAACTTAAACATAACTTAACATTATATACTGTATACTAAACATTTTATGTGTGATTAAAGACGGCACGTTAACTGCCATACCGTGTCTCTTTCTTCCTCAGGGAAACGTGCTGAGGAAGTCTCTCCTAACCCATTACTTCGGCAACCAGCGGCCCTATGCCAAACCCCTGGACTACGGCAGTGGAAACAGCTCTTCCTCTGGAGGTACAGCACACAGTTGGCTCACAGTAAACAATCTCTCGCTTAACTTCACCTCTTCTCGTACCTGACTCTAATGAAGACTGACTTATTCACCGTCTCAGCACAGCTGGTGCTGTCACTTTAAATACAAGACATAACATCAGTTCAGTACACAGAAACTCTCCAACACATTATTTAAGAAATTAACTTTCAGAAAGATTGTATGGTTCCCAACAGCTAGCTTGTGGGGCTGGTTGGGGAACGTTGCCATGCAAGTTGACTTGATTCAGGTTCAGTTCGAATTTGGTTTCCAACGCAATATTAAAAGAATGCTATATAATGACAAAGAACCGCAGTATAGGTTTTGAAAATGCACTGTATAACAATATGAATGTATATTTTTGATATGTTTAGAGGACAAACTAATATAAAAATCCTTTGACAGGAGTGTGATTATTGTATGGTTTCAATCACATTGTAACAAAATAACTAAAACAGTGTTTTTGTGTGTACATGTGTGCATGTGTTTAGGTGTCTCTACAGGGCAAGACTCTGATAAGCCAGGCACTTGCGTTGCCGATATCCAGTGTATGTTAGACAGTGTTGGTGCTTCTGAGCTGGTCATCGATCTCATCGTTAGCTCTAAGAATGACCGGATCTTTGAGGAGAGCATTCTGCTGGGCATCGCACTCCTTAGAGGAGGGAATACACAGATCCAGGTAAGCACAGGTGCTGCCCGATCCACGCATATATACCTGGATCTTGCAAGTGCCTCTGTTTGATGTCATTTCCTGTCGTCACACCCGCAGAACTCTTTCTATAACCAGCTGCACAAGCAGAAGAAGTCTGAGAAGTTCTTTAAGGTCTTCTACGATCGCATGGAACTGGCTCAGAAAGAGATCCGCTCCAGCGTTTCAGTCAACATGTTTGAGCTGAGCTGCAGGAAGAGAGAGGAGGAGGGAGAGGGTCTGGGAATGAGACATAGAAAAGGTAAACTTCCTGTTTTTCTGTTCATCCTGAAATAAGAAGAATCAAATGTTTACTTTTATTTTTGCAGGATGACTTTAATGAGAGTTTGATTGCAGAAATGGGAATTTGGGCTTTGCTTAATTATCTTGAAAATATGGTCACAATACAAAATCCCAATGCCCTTACAGTAGGCTTAATTTTCTTTACTAATTGTAATTCACTAACAAATTGTGAATTTAGATTATTGCAAAATGTAATACTTTTTCAGGTGCATGTTCGAGGTGGGAATAAATTGCCAAATATTTCTCAATAATACACCGTAATGACATCATGTCAAATAATATCGTTAAATAATTCAAAAGTAGTAATAGTTTAAAAATGCTGTTTTGACTTGCTTAAGTGCTTTGTTGAAGCGTATGTAAAGCATAAAAAAACTTTTCTCATCTTCTTTATCATACATGGTTAGTCTTAAAACTCAATCCAGACTTATAAATGAAACGCTGCATTTGCACTGTAACTGTGTCATTGGTTGGATGAATAGGGGTCTCTCACAACCAAGAATTTCTTAATGCAAGACTATTCATGTAAGTGCAGTTGTTGCCTGAGGCGCCGTTAATTTCCGGACACGCAAATGTCTGAATAAACATCTGTCCCCGATTCAACTGCTGCCTGTCATGTCACATGAGGTCGTGTGAGGAGTAGCGCTGGTTTATCAAAGGCTGGACATTAAGAAACAGTCTTTTATTTATCACTTCATCGAGAGAAAAATAGATTCCTAGTTCGCTTCATGTCATAGAGAAAATGTTTGATGTGGTGCCAAATATGCGCTTGTTTGAGAGTAAAAAATTTGAGGATTTGGTTCAGTTACCAATGAGCTACTTTGTCACAACGGTAAAACCAAAAGCAGTAACTACAACCTTGTTTGAGTGACCAAAAATCGGTATAGCAGTTCTCTAGTACACTAAAAAAAGTGTAACGCACATGTGTTGGCTGTGTGGTGAAAGATTATGTGATGTTGCCGTTTTGAATTGGCCAAAGCATAGTTCAAAAGCAGTATTGTACATAACACTATCTGTACATATTTCCTAACCTGATGTTCTTTTTCTTTGGCTCCGTAAAGTTCGAGATTCCTTGTACCTCAGAGAGGACATTCGAGTTCAGCTGAAAGACGCCTCCTCTGTCACCTCGAAGGCGTACAGCACCTTTCGCCGAGAGCTGGACCCTGATTTGGAGCTAATGGGGTCCGGATTGGAGGGGACAGAGGAGGTGGTGGAGGAAACCCAGATGAGCCAGGCCATCACCATCATGAAGCCCATCCTACGGTTCCTTCAGCTACTCTGCGAGAACCATAACAGGGATTTGCAGGTGCGGTGGAGCTCATCTTGTCAGGTTTTGTTTAGGTTAATGGTTGAAAGACGGTGGATAAGGTGTCTGCTAGATGCATCACTGTGAATTTTTCACATAACCGTGATTAAAGATATCCATTTCATATCGTAATGTTTGGAAAGTAAAAAAAATGAGAATCAACTGGAGTTGCCCTAAACCAGATTTTGAAATCTGTCTCTATTCAGACCTTTACTCTGAGTCTAACCCAGAGACCAATTACTGCCACCCAGGAATTGAGATTTAGGTTTGTGTTGTTAGTCCAAATCTTTTTGTGCTCTTTACACAGAACTTTCTGCGAGATCAGAACAACAAGACCAATTATAACTTGGTGTGCGAGACGCTGCAGTTTCTTGACTGTATCTGTGGAAGCACCACAGGAGGTTTGGGGCTGCTGGGTCTCTACATTAATGAGAGGAATGTGGACCTGGTCATCCAGACGCTGGAGACCATCACAGAGTACAGCCAGGGTCCATGCCACGAGAACCAGGTATCGACCACTCCTCTTCGGTGAACAAATGTGTTTCCACGACTTTGTGGTGTTGTGAACTCATTTCTGTCCTGATGAATGATTATGCAAAAGGACAGGCTTTGCTACATGCCAGAGACTTCGTAAATAAACAACTCTTGCAATGAGCATCTGTTACAAGTTTCAGATAACAAGTGGAGTTTCAAAACTAGGTCTTTAGGATGATAGATTATGCATTTTCTCCCAGTCATGCATAGCCAGGCACGAGTCAAATGGCATTGACATCATCATCGCGCTCATCGTGAACTCGATTGAGCCACTAGAAGAGAACCGGCTTGACCTCGTGCTGGAGCTGAAGGTAGGTTTTTGTGCACCATTGCTCATGTGTATCCTAGGAGGCGATTTGTTTTTCATGTTGCCATAGAACAGCTTTTTAAATAGTTGTTTTAAAAAAACAATGATGTGCATGATATGTTAATGTTCCCAAATTAAAATGATTGAATGTACCAAAAAACATTAGCAAATAACTCCAGGACAATAGGTCATTATTGCATGTCACAACAATTTAAATAAAAATATCTCTTTCAATGCAATGAAAAACCAGAACAATGCGTCTAAACTACTTTTGGCCATCATGGAGAGCCGTCATGACAGCGAGAATGCAGAGAAGATCCTGTTCAAGATGAGACCCAATGAACTGGTAAGCAAATAATCCGAATTTTAAGGGTGTCATCATGTACCCTATATGTATTTATCCAGTTTTGGTCATGTATTTTCAATCAAAACATTTGTATCAATCAGTTCTGATTTATTGTGTTCATATTGAAAATCTACAGGTTGATGTGATTAAAGAGGCCTACGCTCAGGGAAAAGAAATTGATCAAGAGATATCAGATCAGATCAAACCTAGAGACGTCGGCCACAACATCTATATCCTGGCCCATCAGGTGAGGTTCCTGCATAACACCTTTTGGAACATGGAGTCTTGTGGTGTCACGATTGGTTAAGAAACAAATAACAAAAGTACACACCTAATGAATTTCACAAAGGACGTGGCCATCCAAGTGCACATTTGCATTTTCTGCAATTATAGAAAGGCCCTGTGAGGAAGAGTTCAAGCCTATGCAGAGGAAATCCTCCGTCCAGCTGTGTGTTTCTCAGTCTCAATCTTTCACTTCCTCCTGCATGTCGGGTTCAGCCATCTGCCAGACAGTTTATTTCTGTCTCTAATTGGCTGCTTTCATTATGACTCCATCTTTGTTTTTCCAGACACGCTCTCACATCACCTCACACGAGAGAACACATGTGCAAATACACTCACTACAAGTTTGTTATTTTGACAGATTTTCCACGTAAAATGTAACCCCCCCCAGAACGTAAAAATACAGATAAAGACAGCAAATTTAAGCAAGTTCATTTCAATATTGTCAAAAACTGTAAAATTACAAAAAACAAGACAACAAATTTACAAGAAAAATGGGTGAACATTTTTATATAATATAATATCCTTATATCCTTTAATTTTACAGCGGAAACATATTTTACGGTATATTCCGTAAAATAAGTTAATTTTATTCAGGTGTGAGGATGGTGGATCAGGAAAGATAGGGGAAAGCAACAGGTAGGTCTAACATTAGGTGAAAGTGTAGAGGGAGCTTGATACCAACTTGATACCAACAGATTCATTTCTTAATATTATGAATATGGAAAAGGTAGGGGTGTAATGGTTCACAAAATTCAGGGTTCGGTTCGATACGATACACTTGTGTCACCTTTCGGTACGGATCGGTACGTTTTAGATACGGCAAAAAGAAAGAAATGGCAGAGAAATTTCCATGAATACATTTTTATATATTTGTGTCCATATACCATATAATTATGGTAGGCTTACAGTAGTTGTCTGATAAACCTTTATTATTTCAAGCCCATACATGATGATGTCAGGCACACTTTTTTATTTATCTGGGGGGGCACCAAAACTTTTGCATACCCCCCTAACACTGAGTAGTTGCGCCAGTGTATGCAAAACTCTCTCGGAGTTTGCTTTGCTTTCTATGTTCATATGATATGCATTTGGATGTTCCGCTGACGTTTGAATAGTCAGCACAGTGTTTGTCTGTCTCATTGTTCAGTGTAGTTCCTCAAATTAAGAAAACAAAACAGGAGCTAAGACTCACAAGGAAAGAGAGGAAAGTTGGTAAAAATAGGGAGGAAATACATTTTGTTGTGTAAAAATGTGCGTTTCATTTACGCAGTGAGTCGTATCGAATAATGACATAATCTTTTTCACAAAGAGTGACGAATGTTCTCATCGTCCTCTTTTCCATTGTGGTTTGATTTTCTTTTGTTTGCTAAGCTCTGTTTGCCTGCTGGGGTTTTCAGACCATGGTAAAACATCTGCCAAATAGAAGATCTTCCTGTGTTTTCATGGTACAAGGAGAATGACAACAGGAATGACATTTATTTTGTGTGTTTTTGTCAATGTGCTTTGCTGTCTCACAATTCTTCTTAAAAGATTCATGATGTTTAAGTGGTAGTTTACTCAAAAATGAACATTCTGTCATTATTTATTTACCCTCATGTCATTTCAAACCTGCATGATCTTCTTTCTTCAGCAAAAGAAGATATTTAAACGTTGGTAACCAAACAACAGTGGTCCCCATTGAATTCCATTATATGGACACAAAACCACTAGACATTTCCCAGAATATCTTTTTCTTTTGTGTGGCACTGAAGAAGGAGTCATATACAGGTTTAAAATGACATGAATAATGACAGAATTTGTATTAATGCTTGGACTGCCCCTTTAAAATGGAACAGTCTCCCATTCAGAGGAGGCAAACGAAATGTTTTATCTCGATGCCTTGTGAAAATGATCAAGGACTCTTGTGTTAACAACCATGTTGATGATTCTTGACTTGAATGTGAGTTGCTTTGTTCTTGTTGAGCGTTATTGGTTCTTTGCTTCCTTCTGATTCCGTCAGGTGTTGGAAATGATCAATACATAGTTTTCAGGGTGCGGTTTTGCTTACAGGCCTGGATGTCATCATCTCACTGGGGGTATCCAGGCATTAAGATAAACACCAGAGCTCCTCTGCGTGGGCTTCCCCTGATTAATCCGGCCTCATATGCACTGATCCATGATGTTATGACTCGATCGCTAACGTGTCACTAATACACTCATATTGAGCCGTTCTTTCTGATATTTTTTTCAAATTGCTGTGTTTCTGATGATCAGTTGGCACGACATAGAAAAGACCTCCAGCAGAGTTTGAAACCTGGCCTAGATGCCACCCTTGATGGAGAAGACGCGCTCACTTACTTCACCAACCACACCGCTCAGATTGAAGTACGGCATGATATGTTGTTTCATTGTTTAGTTTCATCATTTTTGGTCATGACATGAGACAAGAGGTTTTTTGTTTCACATTTTAGATTGTGCGTCATGACCGCACCATGGAGCAGATAGTGTTTCCAGTGCCCAACATCTGCGAGTACCTAACGGAAGAATCGAAAATGCGCGTGTTTACAACCACAGAGCGAGACGACCAGGGCAGCAAGGTCAATGATTTCTTCCAGCAGTTCGACGACCTCTACAATGAAATGAGATGGCAGAAGAAAATAAGAAGTGAGATGGTTTGCTTTGCAGAGAAATGTAACCATCACAACCTTGAGTCTAGTTTACATTGATTTCATATTGACTTATTACACGGGTGTATTGATGTTTTTGCAGATAACGCACCACTATTCTGGGTGTCGAAGCATATATCTTTATGGGGTACCATCTCATTTAACTTTGCTGTGCTGGTCAATTTGGCCGTTGCGCTTTTCTACCCATTTGGAGATGATGGCGATGAAGGTAGTTCATGCTTAATAATTTGTCTAAACTAATTTATTTTATATTTTTTTCTAGGGCTGTCAAATGATTCATTGTGATTAATTGCATCCAGAATAAAAGTGTTAACATATTCATTTTGTTTATATTTTGTATTTACAAACACAAACACATACACATTTGTATATATATGACATATATTATGTAAACACAAACTTTTATTCCGGATTTGATTAATCTTGATAAATCATTTGACAGATCTAGTTTTTTATATTTATTTCAAACTGCTGGAAATATCACAGGTTTGTGAAGGTCTAATATTACATTATTCAGATTTTATTAGCTGTGGTGTGTGAACTTTAAACATATGAGTTTGTTGATATTTAATCACACAATTACATTTTTTAGGAATAGTTTAAAAAAATATTTATTATTCTTTATTTAGAAGTTTTCCATAAAACACAAAATGAGATATTTTAGAAAAAATGCCCTTTGTGCTTCATGGAAAACATTTGAGACTTTACAGAAATGTAATTCATTTCATTGATTCATACTTTTTTGGGCCATTTTACATCCTCAAGATTCTGTAATACTAAGCAAAGAAGACCATATCATTCCACAGTAGCAATTCATATTTTCGTCTGGCAGGTACGTTGCCGCCTCTCCTGTGCTTCTTGCTTTGGGTGGGTGTGGTGGTGAGCTCCTTCATGCTGTTCTTCCTGCCTCGGCCTGGTGGCATCCTGGCGTTCCTGGTCACCGTCATCCTCCGCTCAATATACACGCTGGGTTTAGGACCCACGCTGCTGCTGCTGGGGGCTGCCAATGTAAGACAAATTCATTATCACCCATTCATGCTTCGTTAAGCCTGTCAGCGGTCCGTAACCATTAATAGATTAAATGTCGGATTTTATTAAAAACCTCAGTTCTGTTAGAAAAGACCATAAACATTCCAGTAAATAATTAACATTAATACAGATTAATCGTAAAATCTGGCTTCGTATTCAAAATGGCCATGGAGGATCTTATGATGATGTGTGATCAGATACAAAATAAGAGCGATTTCATGCCTTTCCAACCAATTGGAGCTTCAAAGTTGAAGCATGCGGACTCTACCCTCTGTTGTGTCAGTCTGTGCGTCTGTTCCTGCTGGCATCTCCGCAGCCATTATGGCACCGCGTGTAGAACCAGCAAAGACATGTGCTGAAACAGATTCTGAGAGTCTGGGATTTATTTTGTTGTTGACACCACTTCAGGAACCAGATTTCACGTTGGGCATGACGTGGTGACCCAACCAAAATTGTAAAAAGTATATTGACATAATATTGAATTGAAAGCCCTTGGCCAACAATACGCAATAATAAAGATTTCATGATGTAACTAGTTTGGTAATGTTTCTTGAAAGGTAGTTGCTTTATAATTCACTACCCAACACGCATTCACGCGTTACATTATTTGTTTCCAAAGGATTTGAAATGACATTGCTATTTGTGATTACACGACCCTAACATATCAGATGAGAACCTCCAAAACTGGCACTGAAAAGTATGAAGGCGTTTTTTTGTGTGATCTTAAGGATGATTCCAGTTCTGAGGGTAACAGTGCATTGTCTCTTCACAGCTGCTGAATAAAATTGTGTTCCTGGTAAGTTTTGTGGGGAACCAGGGCACGTTCACACGAGGGTACAAGGCGGTCATCATGGACATCTTCTTCCTTATCCACGTCGGTTACGTAATTGTGTGCATGTTGGGGCTGTTTGTACACGAGTTCTTCTACAGCATACTGGTAGGTGTTTTGCTCTTTATGGACAGTATTTACAACTTAATAAATATAACTATAGAATTAAATATGTAGGTCTCTTTATTTTTTATTTATGTAGTTTATTAAACCATTAATATACAAGAGGCTGTTCTATTTGTAGCTATTTTACTAAGCAAATGTGTGCCATCTTTTCACTTAAAGTCCTTGACACATCAACTGAGGTTCATAGTTGGCCTCTGTAAGTATTTTGAAGTGATATGTTTGTTAGAACTGTATATTGAACTGTATGTTGTTCAAAAAAGTTCACGCTCCTTTTGTAAGCTCAGACTCTTTCTTACTTTTTTAATCTCCGTAGCTGTTTGATCTCGTTCGGAGGGAAGAAACGCTTTTAAACGTAATGAGAAGCGTGACAAAGAACGGACGATCCATCTTCCTCACAGCTGTTTTGGCCATCATCCTGGTGTACCTCTTCTCCATTGTGGGATTCCTCTTCTTTAAAGATGACTTCCTGATGGAAGTGGACCGTCATCCTGCATTAAGTAAGTCTGAAGTTTCCTGGTCTGCGTGTTCTTATGGCCATCTACTCAGGAACGTGGGGTTTTGGTCTTGCATTTATTTTTACCATGATGTTCTGAAGTGCTGAGGTCATTATCATGTGCCAGCGAGGAGCTGGACACGCTAGGGATTATTTGTGTAAATGTTTTGGCGAGATTAACGAAAGGCGAAAGAACGAAATAAGTTTTGTGACTTGTACAGTACATACTGTGTTTTTTGGGCATGCATTCCATTTACATATAGATGTGTTACCGCAGCAATAGCCGTGTATAGTATTTATGTCCGTTTGCTTGTTAATGTAAACACACATGGCCTTGTGGCTGTGTTGAGATGGGTGAGGATCTGTTAGCACATGGCACCTGTTGCATAACCCAGCATTGGCCACACTCCCTTATGTAATCACTTTATCTATACAAACACCGGGGACGAAAGGGCACATTCATAAAACACATGCATGATCTGGAATACAATAAACATTTAGACTGAGTAGATTAGCTTCAGATGTCAGTTTGTGTTTTTTCCGTTAAATAGCAATTGAAGATTAATCAATCCAGTCCTTTGAATTGTTGAAAAGAAAGATCACCAAGATTAAACTTTGTCTCATTTATTGTCCCTCGTGTCGTTCCAAACCCATATGAGTCCTACCATGAAACACAAAAAATGTAAGACAGGAAGGATGTTAAGGACCGACAGCTTTGGTCACTATTATGACCAAGGTTTCACTCTCTATGTAAAATATGGCTTTTTTTCACTGGAAGAAAGCAAGTAATTTAGCTTTGAATAACGTTTTTATCTGGGAAGGCATATGTTAATGCGGGCTTTTCCTAGAAAGCTGAATTTAACAAACAATTGAAGTATTTGTTTGGTTCGTTTTTTAGAGAGACCAAATATGAGGGATTCCAAGAGCTGTTTAAGTGAGAAGTGTTCTGACTCCCCCTTTAGCCCTCTCCACGGTAAGCCTGTACACCCACATGTAACTGAACAAATCGGCCAAAGTATCAGGACAAATAACTTAACATGTGTGAATATTATGGCATTAGATTGCAAAATGTCATTGATGGTAAAAACCAGATGCCATTGGTTTTATAATTTATGCAATGAACTGAAAGCCATAGAGTACATTAAGACTTTAAAGTCATGGGCATTACTGTTGTAATGTATTTTAAGCATCTTATCGACAACATTTAATTCAATCAATATTTTTTATATAACTCCTCAGTTTTTTCTTTATTTTGACCTCTATGTCATCCTTCTGAATAACGTGGTGGCATGTTTCGTTTGTGTTTGTATGGATTTCATATGTGTTTGTCTTTCAAGGTAGTTCCTCTTGTCTCTAGAGGTTGAGGTGTTGAGGATTGTGTGTGTGTTGAAGGCATGACTCATGTGCCGCTTTGTTCTGCTTTGCCCTGCGAGTTTATATAGATCACCTGTGCCTGTAGATATCAACACGTGTCTCTCTCTTTCTCACTCTCTCGCTCTCTCTGCTGTCTGTTGACTGCTCTGTCATTTTCTCATTTCATCGCTCATTCTTTCAGTCTCCCTTTACATTTTTATGCGAATATAGTCTCCGCTGTAACATTATAAAAAGGCTCCTGTCAGTATATATGATATAATGAACTTGAAGACAAAAACCATTTAAACAGACAACAGTTCTGATTTCTATAGATATATGCCTAGAATTTATGAAATGGTACAGTACGGTGTTTAATCCAGCAGGGGTTCAACTCTCCAACATTTCAGATTTACTTTCATTTTTGCCCCAACAATTTTATTTTTTTACAGTTTAAATTGTAATCTCAATGTTTCATATATCTTCGAAAATCTCTATAATCCACAAACCATTAAATTGTATATGCATGTCTGTGTGCATGTGTCCATCCCAGGGGAAGAAGTAGATGATGGTAAAGAACGTGTTTGTGACACCCTGCTGATGTGTATCATTACGGTCCTGAACCACGGGCTGAGGAACGGAGGTGGAATCGCAGATGTTCTGCGCAAGCTCTCCAAAGAAGTGAGCGGAATGTCATCAACACAACACGCTCAGACATGAGCCACACCAATAAATCCTTTCCACCGTTGCAAATACTGTCAGCGAAATTCATATTCATAGCAGCGGAGTCAGCAGGCATCTGTACTTCATACAAGGCTTCTGCATTCATTTTAGTCTCTGTGTGCATCTCGTATATATTCTTTGAAGCGTTGCACAATCAGTCACGCAAGCTTCAAAGGGTTGTGTCATTTTGTTTCTTTTGGGATGATAGAACAATAATTTCACGATAATCTGAAATAGCAAAGCAGTTGTTTAGGAGAATTTTGGATTTACTATTTTATGACCTAAACAGTATGTACAGCCACAGAAAAATTTATTTAATTTCTGCATATCTAGATGTATTGTGGCAATTCAACAGACTGGACGTGTCTGTTGAATTTCAACTAAGTCAAACCTCAGTTGAGACATAAAGCATTCAACAGCAATGTAAAACACTGACAGATTACCAGATGCATGAAAGCTGTGATAAAAATCTAGTTTAACATTCACATCACATCAAAGACTTAACTTTCCCAAATACATGTACAAATATTACTGTTGTATTGCTCAAAAGTTGTTTTCTTTGCAGTATTTGAGGTATGGAAAGACAGCATATTTTCTGTTATTTTGACGCGTTTCTTCGGTTTTCATTTTCTGTGAATAAATATTCCATAAACTTCCTAATGTTGCTCCTCAGGAGCCCATGTTTCCGGCACGTGTTGTGTTCGACCTCTTGTTCTTCTTCATCGTCATCATCATTGTGTTAAACCTCATCTTTGGTGTGATCATCGATACTTTCGCTGATTTGAGGAGTGAGAAACAAAGGAAGGAAGAGATTCTGAAAACAACCTGCTTTATTTGTGGTACGTCTTTGCTCTTCATATCATGCAGGAATAAGTGTGGTTATGCTGCCACGACCCATGTTTGCATATGAGTATAATTCAGAATTCAGTATGTCCTAATGGAGGACTGCGTGAGCCAATCATAAGACAGTATGGTCTTGAAAAACTATATGGTGTCGTATGCATTTAATTTTTTGCCTAAAAGTTAGGCCCCTTTGATGTGAGCTTTTCTCAACATCTGGACAACAGAGAAGTATAGTCTTGTCATCCTAGAAAGTCTTGGAACGATCCCGTAGAGTAAGCAGATGTCACGATATGTTAAACTGACTACGTTTTAATTTGTATAAGAGGTCTGTGACTGCACTTTTTATTTGATGGATTAAACTGTGATCATTGTGAAATTTACACTTCTAAACAGATGATTTCTCTTACATAACCTTTAATTCCCAAGAATAAGGTCGTACAGGGACTGAACAGCAGTGAAGCGCTATGAATGATACAACGTGATTCCGATAGTCAGACAAAAAGAACCCTTTGTTCATATTTTGTTATCTGTGGGTTTTCAGGCCTTTAAAGAGACAAGTTTAATCATTGTGAAATTTACACTTCTAAACAGGAAATACAATTTATGTAAGAGAAATCGTCTAAGAATAAGGGTTTACAGTGACTGAACAGCAGTGAAGCGCTATGAATAAAACAACGTGATTCCGATGGTCAGACAAAAGAACCCTTTGTTCAAATGTTGTTATCTTTTGGTTTTCAGGCCTTGAAAGAGACAAGTTTGATAACAAGACCGTGTCTTTTGAGGAACACATCAAGTCGGAGCACAACATGTGGCACTATTTGTACTTTCTTGTCTTGGTGAAGGTGAAAGACCCCACAGAGTACACGGGTCCCGAGAGCTACGTGGCTCAGATGATAAAGGTTAGTTAATTCAGAAAAGGTTAGTTCATTGCAACATTTTGTATCATTGTTCGTCTATCCACTCATTTCCTAGCAGAATTTCTCATATAGCCAAAGCTTTGCTGGTCAAGAACCCGCCCGTATAGATAAAGCGGTATGACTGACATTGAAAAAGATTTCATTTGAATTTGATGTGCCATTTAGGGGTGATCTATTAGTTGAACAGAACTATTACACAACAATATCAAACCAGCGTAACAACTGTATAGAAAGACTACGAGTGCATTAAAAAAACAAAGCTGTGTAAAGTCAGTCCAATGCATGAAAGCTAGATGCTAGTTTTGTGTGCATTGAACGGTTATCGAGCTAAGTGTGGGACGTCCGTGGGTGTGCCGTCTGAGCCTCAGACAAAGTCACAGTATGCTGTGCCTGTGCCAATACGTCTGGCACAGTCAATGACACAGCCAGTTGTGTTTTCGACTACAAGCGGTAATTTACTTCCAAACTTGTGAATAAAATATTCATTACAACACTTAATTGGCGCATGATTTGTTTTGATTAAATAACTTTGCTTGTAAGTGGATTCTTGTTTGCTTTGTCATTTTTTACGTTGTTGGCAGCACAACCAAGGACACACACAGTGGGTTTGCTGAGAATGTGTGTGTGTCTCTGTATCTTTGTCTTTGACTCCTAGCTGACTGTCTACAGCAGGCGCCATCAGAAAAAGACAGAATGCCTCTTAAAACAGGAGAAAGACTCCCTGCATTGAAGTTCCTTGAAGAGTTTGCGTGTGCGCGCACGTGTGTGTGTGTGTGTGTGCGCACGTGCATGCGCGTGTGTGTGTGTGCCCGTGCGTGTTGGTGTGCCCGTGCGTGTGTGACCATGCGTGTGTGTGTGTGACCTTGTATCTCATATATTGAAAGCAGTGTAGTAATTAAAACCCTTGTTAAGAGTTCTGTTTCTCTGATAATGGGGCTAAAGATCATACTGTAGTGGAGGAGGTTTTACTTTATACAGAGAGAGGAGTTTTATTGTATTTCATAAAATATACTGTGAATAGATGACTCACTTTATTAACCATATAGAGTTGGGCACTACACTCTTACACACCCATTGAGAATGTTTATAAAAAGTTTATAAAAAGCAGAAGAAACATTGACGTAAACTTTTCGTCATTAAACTGTGAAAAGGTCGGTCTGCTCGTCCATCTATTTATCATTATTGTGTGTTGCCACAAACACAAAGACTCTCATTAAAGCTGAGATAGGAGTGATATGAGTTTTATGTAAAATAGTTTGTTCTGTGTCATATCTTCAACTCTTGTATGATAACCGCAGACATGAAACTGTAGCGGTATATAAAGCTCAGCAGTCTGACTCTTTGTGTGTTTGTTTAGTCTAAGGTCACATGAAAACACACACGCACACACTCTACAAATGGACCCAGACTAACATCATTACCCGCAGTTAAAGCAAAAATCGCCTATAGAGGAAGATGAACATCATAAAGATGAATACACAGGCTTGCGTTCAAGCAGGTACACCGCAGTATACTGTTATGCGTGTGTGTGATTATTACTCACAGTCTATTGAGGAGAGAAAGAGAGAGAGAGAGAGAGAGAGAGAGAGAGCAGGTACTGCAGCAGTCACAGTGTTATGTAACCCATCTCAAGTGGCCCGCGATTAGCTCAGCCTAGTCTCACACGTGCTCTCCTGTCCTACACACACACGCACCTGCTCCACCGCTCATTATCACACAGTGAGTCAGGCATCTCCTTGGCAACACTGTCGTCAGGCACCGTCGGCAGCAACAAGAAAAAAACCACTCTGCCTCTAGACTTGCGATCAATGCGGGTTCAAAGGTCACAAATTCACCATGGGATGTGTCTCACTTCTGCTTTTTCCCCCAGCTGTGCGACTCAAGCCGTATGTGTGTGTGTTTTTGTGAGAACGGATCACTGCAGGAATGTGTGCAGCGGCCAGCCATGTTAATCAAACTGATTATTGCAATCATGCTTCTATTTCCAGAGCCGATTTGACGGCGGAGCTCTGAAACTGCTTTTCCGTGGCAAAACTGCGGCTTTATAGCGTTCAGAGGCGAGGACACGTGACGCTGTTATTATGCTGTCTGTCAGATGGGAGAAATGTTCAATGGCACTTTAATGACAACTCGGACACCTTCCTCGCACAAACACCTGCCGTGGGGTGAATCTGCCGGTGCGAGTGTCTTCATACCATCGGTCCACACTTAGTGTTTCATATTTTTGATGTTAAAATACCTGCTCGTGTCACAGTTAAAGTGCAGAGTCATTCAGAGTCAGGACATTTTGAATGCTGTGGCTCTGAAGTTGTACAGCATCTTGTATTTGTTGGCAGGCCCGGTACTAGGCTGGCTGGACTGGAGGGCATTTAGAAATTCTGGCTGGGCAGCATTTTAGTAATATAATCATTGCGTGAATATTTTTCACATTTATCTGTCACAAATTAATTGAGAAATCATATTTAATAGATATTCGAAATAAAAACGTATTAAATGGGCCGGTGTGTAAATTCTTTGGAGGATCTATTGACAGATATCCAATATAATATGCATAACTGAAATGTCTTCAGAGGACTATAAATATTAAATACTATAAATACATAATAAAGCGTTGTTTTTATTACCTTAGAACAGCTTTCTCTATCTACATACACCGTGGGTCCTCTTACAAGGAAGTTTCCATGTTGTTTCTACAGTAGCCCTAAACAGACAAACTGCTCTACGGAGCGCGTTTTGTAAATACATTATCTTCTTCGGCAATGAA
This sequence comes from Barbatula barbatula, assembly GCF_947034865.1. Lineage (NCBI taxonomy): Eukaryota > Metazoa > Chordata > Actinopteri > Cypriniformes > Nemacheilidae > Barbatula > Barbatula barbatula. The sequence goes on along the minus strand of NC_136773.1, from coordinate 18,756,591 downwards.
GCGGAAACATGACTTTGTCCCGTGTCAACTGCCGAAGTGCTTCGAAAGGGAGTGGGGAGTGAGCCATTGGTTGCAATTCGCAGCCTCACCACTAGATGCCAATTTCCTACATTGGACCTTAATGCATTTTTAATTATCAGCCGGACATTTTTGGAGGGGCCCAAGGAAAATCTGAGGGAATGCCTCTGTGGACACAGCCTGTCTGTTGGTGTTCCAAGACCCCCATAGAAACGGTTCCAAAACTTTTGATATTTTAAATCTGAAAAATCAGTTTTTTTGTGTTCAGATGTTTAACTAAAAACAATAGACGGCAGACATTTATGATTTGTAAATAATAACTTATATGGATTTATGGATTGATTGTATTTGGTCAGAAGGCATGCTTTTTTTTATAATATATCATAGCATCAATGCATGTCACACCTAGCAATGCCCTTCATGCATGACAGTCCCTCATGCCTTATAAAAAGGTTTGATCGTTTAATACTCTCGACATTGTCTCCAATCAATCTTTCTGTTTTTTACTAACCAGCAATGAAAAAGAGGCCAAAGGACAGTCTTGTTTTCATGTTTGTTTGTTGTGTCCCTAGGTTGCGTCTTTCAGTGCAAGATTCTGAAAAATAAGTCTGTTCATAAGACCCGAAAAAATACAGTCTGGTCTCTGTTCCTCTGTCCTAGATTCACCTACGCTTTACCACACCTCCCGCAAAAAGGCTTTAATGGGTTTTTTTAACGGACGTCATAATGAACAATTCCCTAAAATGAATTAACTAATCCTAATGCCTTTTACCATCTGAAATTTGATTCAGTGCACATCCATCTGGGGTGTTTGGTCCTGATTCTGATTTGAAGATTTGTTCTTGGAAAGACTCGTTCTCTTGTACGCCAGAAAAAGGGATGATGCAGAAGGCACCTCGAGTGAGTCTCCCCACGAGTGTGTGCGTGTTGTGCGTTGTTTCATGGTTGTGTAAGATCGGAAGGCAGTGCTTTCCCACCTCTAAACATATCCTGGAACTCTCTGAGCACCTTGCGTCGCTCCTGTGAAAAGCACATTACATAACTGCCTGTGATAAGCTGCTGCACCGTTACCCCTCCTTATATCACACATGCCACAGACACACACGTAAGACCCCCCCCTCCATCAGACAAGATAAAGTCATATACACACCGATCGCACACAATAAATTATAGAGCACAAACAACACTCTTGTACGAAAGCTACCGTGCAGGCCCACACACTTGACAAAGCATAATGACTCACTATTATTATCTACATCCAGGAAAAAAACTTTTTAACTCGCCCTGTTGTTTCTTTTGCATGAGAACTACTTTGTGTTATTGGTATTATGTTTGCGTCTGAGTACTGAATGACTGATGAAATACATTATACAAAACTATTATTTATTGTGAATACTGTAATAGTGTTATTCAATCCAAGGTCTATTCATTTTTATCTATTTGTAGTGGTGCATGTAAAATTCATTCATTGCCATGTTCAATCTGTGCCTCGTGACCCTAAACCAAATTGGTTTTATGGATATCTCCTCTAGCACATCCCTTATAAAAAAGATGAACAATTGCAAGTGTCATTCACATCTCCCTTTCTTTCAGGAAAAGAATCTAGACTGGTTTCCAAGGATGCGGGCCATGTCTTTAGTGAGCTCCGAGGGAGAGAGCGAACAAAACGAGATCCGATCGCTGCAGGAGAGGTTGGACACTACCGTGGCACTGGTGGCTCAGCTGTCCAGCCAGCTGGCTGAGCTTAAAGAGCAGGTAACGTATAGCACAACATGCTTGCGTCCCGTCCAATAGGGTGACCCGCATTCACAGCCCGCTCTGAGCAAACCGGTCTTGTTCGTGCTCAGAGAATCAAAGGTCTTTCTTCTTTACGGGGCCTCTGGAGTGTTGACTGTTCGGCCCGCTGTGGAAGTGCGTCAACACAGTGGTGGGGGCGGGTGCCCTGCGGCAACGTGGATGTGCCGGCTCTGCTCCACTGTGTCAGATCGCTGATATCACCTGCCTGGCCCACATGTGATTCAACACAAACAGTTTAACTAATTCACATGACACAGAGGGAGACCGAAAGAGAAGAGAGCTTAAGGTTTTAATTGAATGACGTTGGAAAATAAATTGCGTGCCCCATGGCTCGGACGGTCTCATAAAAGCATATCCCCGCCTATAAGGTCTGCAGGTTTCATAGCGTGATGCGAGAGTGTTCTGTGCTGTACCCGAGCATAAACATACACAGTCACTGAGAATCGGCAGCGATCCAAAGCCAGTTGAACCAGAAACTTGAAAGTGGTCACAAGGAATCAAGTTTTCCTTGATCTCTGCAGATAAAAGAGCTTGCTGTACTAGGAAAAAAATGTGAGTACTCAAAGTAACAGAATTTTTCAAAGAACTCAAGAAAATTTCTTTGAAAAACTAAAACTGCTAAATAACATTGCAACATTTTGACATCTGAGACATGAACGGCCACATGTGACTGTGTGTTTATTTACACGTCATTCTCGCACACGCTGAGTGTTAAAACTAGTCATGGTGACCTAATGAAGCCAGATTCTAGTATTTACAACGCCCCCAAAAGAAAACAGAGGAAACCCTTTACTTAAAGAGTTAACTGTCTGAAAGATCATCAAACCTGATGCTGTTTGTGCTTGTGTGGCACTTCTGAACTTTATGTCCTTCTAAAGAATCTCAGCAATAGAAACGTTCATTTTTATCAAGGTCGCTGATCATTGTAGCTGACCTATGCAGAATGTATCGGCATGGATTATGTCTTTTTGTAACTTTTTATAACTCTTTAAGTAAAGGGTTCGCTTAACAATGTGATGCAGGCTTTGCAAAGCTGTTAAAGGATGGGACAGTTACAATGTTTTAACAGTGACAGCAAAAAAATTATAAAGTTAATTTCGGACATGAAAAAACTATTTGATTTACAATATACTGTATATATATATAACAACAGGCACAGTAGACTACTGTAGTGAGTACTGTAGCCCCCTTCATACACCAGCGGTCCTTCTGGTGGTCTTTTCTGATGGTCACGAGGGTCCGTCTCACTGTAGTTCTCCTGGCACTGCTGGATGTTAAATAACTTATTAAAGTGATTTCTCTCCCGACAGTCAGAGCTAATTAAACAGATCCTCCTCATCTCTCAGATCCTGTAGGGGAAATTCGACTTTGTTGTGTTCAGATCAACCAGCTGAATGTAGCAGAGGGTGTTCATCCTCTATGTTTTTAATGTAGGATGGTTTACACATTGCACACATCGCTTGGTTAAGAAGGCTGCAACGCAATGCACTTCTCAACAGTTGATTTCAGTAGAGTTTAGCATTATCATGCTGCTAAACTGTTATCTCTAGAACTATAGACAAGCATCGCATTCAACAGTAATGTTTTACGTTAACTGTTTTTATAGGCAATTTTTATATAAAAAAATTATTAGCCATCTTTTTTCAATTAAGCTTGTTGAAGTGCGTTCTCAGATTGGGTTCAATTTGACTAAAAGTGGAAAGAGCGTATCTATTCCGCCCACCTAAAAAGCTTTCACGTCAGTCTTATAAGTCGACCATGTTCACAACAAAATTACTGTGTCTGAGAGAGTAGGCTTCGAGAAGTGACTAAAGTGTCTTCCTGTTTTGTATGTTTTTTACACACCTGCAGATGACAGAGCAAAGGAAGAATAAACAGAGATTGGGCTTCCTGGGTCCATCGCAGATGAACCATCACATCGCCCCTTCACACTGAGGACGAACTTCATCACACACAGATTCTCACATTCACACCATGAACAACGCATAGTGATATCACACTTTACATGACACAACAGTAGTTACATGAACATAAATGACTAAAGACTATGGTGTCATCTCATAGAAGTGCTTTCTGATTTAGAAATCTGAGAGATTTGGGAGATTCTGCAAGGTTTTATTTAGGAAAATAATAAACACTGTGCTTGTAACCAGTATTGTTGAGGGCAGTATTCCACAGCCCATTTGGATCATGTTTATCTCGGACTGCCTTTGGAACGGCTGTCTGATTTTTAAACTTAAAGTATTACCATTAACATTTTAATCGTCATGTACATAACTGGATTATTGCTGGAATAACTGGAAACATAAAGTGCCTTACGCTTTGTACTTTCTTGAATGATGGTTCCTTACTGTATGATTCTATTGTGCAAACTATTGGACTGGAAACATTATCATCTCATAATAAGTTAATCATGTGACCATTGATATCAATGTTTTCCACATCCTACAAAGTTCTAAACCCTCTTGATCCTAGTCCTAATTCTCAATTGATTTTTACTTCGTCAAAACGTGTCTTACAAAGTTGTACAGAGAATAATAAAGAATTTATATTTGTTTAGTAGTATGGTAAGTTTGATGGTGAATGCGGAAAACTTTTTTAAAGGGGTAGTTCACAAAATAAATATTTGATTCACCCTCAGGTCATTTAAAACCTGTGGAACACCAAGAAGATATTTCAAGAAATGTGGTTTAGTATCCATACGGGTCATTTGTTTACCAACGTTCTTCAAAATATCTTCTCTTGTGTTCCTACAGGTATGGAATGACATGAGTGTGAGTAAAAGATCAACAAATCTGCATTTTTTTGTTGAGCTATCCCTGCAGTCTGTTATGCATAATGACTGTGGTGTTAATAAGCTACAATGCACCTGAGCTTGCATTTACACACGCGACAAGTATTTCGGAGTTCTAGAGAGTAACCTGATCTTAACCATGTGACGTGAGTATTTTAAGAATAAGATCCTTCTTTTATTTATGGAATGATATAGCGATGAGCAATGAACGGTGAGCATTACTACCAAATCAAAGATTTTATTTACTGTAGCTAATCATTTGTAACTTTAAATTGATGGTTATAGCACTGCAGATGTGCAGTACGATGTAGAAAATTGCATCAATTTCATGTTTCAGAGAACAGATCTGAAAAACAAAGACGACTGCCAGCATTAAAAAGTTCAAATCAAAGTCTAATGAAGTGCATCTGCCTTTCGTGCTGATAAACACTGCTGGAGTAATATCCATCAACAAAACACCTGTTATAGACTTTAGATATCGTATTCCTTGTTTGTTTAGGCCACAGGGCCCTACGCAGTTACGAGGGAATGCAAAGTCTCATGTATACTAGTTACTTGCGCAGGTTAAAATTAGCTGCTGACTGCTCTATTATAGCTCACAGCTGTCACTAAGCAAGGGAAAGTACTTCTGTAGAACTTCTGGAATGCTCCATCAGGGAGGAGAGGAGAGATGTTGGATACCTGCCACTCTCACTAACTGTCCCCAATATAAGACACGGACCGCTCATCTGTCGATAGCATGCTTTTCCAAACAGAGTTGGGTCAGTTCCTCTGAGAAAGTAATGAATTACTAGTTACTAATTTCATATTCAATAGTGTAATTACATTCCTGTACAAATTATCTCCGAAAATGATTTTATTACTTATTACTAAGTATATCCTACATCACCAGATTAGAATTGATTCAAGGATAGACGTGAAATGGCTTATTTAATTCATTCAAATAAATAACTGCAAAATTGATTCATATTATCTGACAAAAGTATACAAATGTAAGAAGCATACATTTAAAGTAAGACTTTTAATTTTGAATATATTTCACTGTATTTAGTTCAGTTACATCAGAAGTAACTGTAATTAAATTGCAGAAAGGGAAAAGTAATTCAATTACAGTAACTAATGACTAAGTAACTAGTTCCACCCAACATTAATTCCAATACAGGACAGGAACAAGCGAATAACAATAGTCATGGATATAGCAGTTATTCAATGAATAAGATGAGGGGTGTTTAGTTTGGTTTGTTAATGTACTGTGCTGAACAATGATCATTGTTTTAAGTAAGCATTATGGTATGAGCGTATGTAGTGTAATGGGAATATCTGCTATATTAATGAAAGGTTAATAGAGCTCTGACTCATGGTTTGCTGCTTGGCAGTCTGTAGCAGGTGGTACAGATGAACAACGACATTCTTATTTTAGAAAGTATCGTATTGGATAAAACTTATTTCGCAAAAGGAATCAATATGTTTAGTCTTTCCCAGAAGAGGAAAAAATGCAAAATTTCAATGCATGCATCCTATGAAAAAAAACATTTGATTTTAGAGATTAACGGAAAGGGTTGTTGTAGGTACTATAAACTAAAACTAAAAACTTTATTGACCAATTAGCTATCATTTTAATAATTTGTTTCTCTAACAAATTGGTGGATATATATATATATAATATATATAGACATGTATATGTAGATGCCACATTTGACCGTTCCAGACATGTCATATGACTGGATAATCTGTAACAGGTAAGTTTTTATGAAGTTAACTGAAGTGTTTAACTGAAACCTTTGACTTTTTGAATTGTGTTCGAGAATATGTTTGTATCTGCACAACAGCGCACATTCTTTGACGTGCACTGTAAACTTCCTCTCGTCTCGAATGTTCACAGACCGGATTTGACTTTGACCTTGTTCCAATATGGCGTACGACCTGTAGGCCGTGGAAACAGCTGCTAATGAGTCATCCATGTATGTAACCCACAGCTAATAATGTAATTCATTTGATTAAAATATGAGTTCATACACTTTCAATAAACTTTCAAACGCTCTCGCTGGACTATTATCGTGCTGCTCAGTAACGCAGGCCGAGAGAGACGGATCCGGAGAACAGCATCCAGCACAAACACTCATTAATCTAAATATACCTCATCCCTTCCTCCTTTCCGCATGTGATGGGTCTTCATGTGATTGTGTGTGTTGTTGTCATGCTGGTTGGACGGAGAGCAGATGAGATCTGTCACATGAGCGCGTCTCTGAGTGGCAACAGAATCCCCCATGCTGCACCCTTTCCAAAAGCACCAAATGTGAGGGGATTTTTCATTTGACTCAGCATTCATGCTTAATCTAATAGCTTGTGGAGCGACTCACTGGAGCTGCTGTAGAGAGAGAGGGGCCGCGAATCTGATCTGTGTGGTCTTATGTAGACATTTAGAACATCACTGACATAGTATAGCTGTTTTTTTATCAAACACTGGTGAGATTTTTATTTACTTATTTATTGCACAAGAAGAATTATATGATTATTATGTTTGTAAGTGGGATTTGTGTTTGGGAGAAGACATTTCACAAGGTTGTTCAGCATAGGAGAAATACATAATGAAATTCAATTAGTCACTTTTTAAAACAAAACACAAATGGATGATGAGGAAAAGCGTTATGTAAATGTCTTTTATTAGAAAGAAGCTCAAAGGAGAGATGAGTCATACAAATCTTACATTTAAGGGTGTTTTGCCCGTGCCAGAACATCTTGTTAAAACACCAAGCTAAATGTATTTTTAAGGTGACAGGGCTTAGTTTTAAAGTATGGTATAGACAGAGATTCATGCATTTTTGGTTTGATTGTCAAGTTTTAAATTACTTGAATGTTTCCACTCTTAAAAATAACAATGACTTCAAATCAAAACAATAGGAAGAGTTTTTTCTTGGAAATCATCAGCTTTTTGTCTCAGTACCCCTTCCAGTCCCCCCAAACCTTCACTGGCTGTGTGAACTGTGACTTCAGGCCAGCCGTGTCACTGGACACACCTTTCATTTCTGACCGCTGTTTACACCGCCTGTCTTGTCTCTACGGTTCCAGGCAGTTCTTTCTTAAAGCGAGACTGCATCTAATACTTTACATTTTATAAACTGTTCAAGTTGATATTTGTTTTTATTTGTATATTCTCACTACAAATCTAAATATATACTATATATTTTCTTTATTTAATAAAATATTTTGACTTCTGTCACGAAAACAAATTCCTCGTGCGTGTGAACATACCTGGCAATAAAGCTCATTATATTCTATTCTATTAATCTATTAATAAAACTGATCATAAGAAAATGTATTACTTGTTAAACTTTTGCAGAAGAATTATGAACATTGAGCAATGGACCAATGAGAGCACTGGAACTGAAACATTGAATAAAAGGAGTCGGGCAAAGATGAAGATCTTGTCATTCATTCAATATCTGCATCTCTGCAGGATATACAAGCAAAACCTCGAGCAATTTTCAAACTTTAGCACTCCATTTCAAAAGAGGCTTGACGCTCACTGTACTTCTTTGATCTTACATGTTTACGTATTATTGAGAATGTTCATTTAAACATGTAAAACTGCAAATAAATGAAATTGTATGCATGGCATCACTAGATGAGTGAGAAGAATAGATTCTTTAAGTCGTGACAGGTCTCGCTTTCCTTCAGATAATAATACTCTCGATGGCAGTGGCAAATTAAAGACGCTTAACCTTGACAATAAAACCTTAAAAATGTCCAAAAAGCCAATATACAAAAGTATAATATCTCTAAAAATCACATAAACATTTCCAAAATATTTTAATTGTCCTTATACAAATATCGTTCAGCTGCTTAGATTGAATGTCACATATGACTCAAAACTTCCGCTTCTGTTGAAAACAGTTTCTTCCTAAAGGCACGAACGCTCCTACGCTCCACAATTTTTGCTTCACGGGAGTGATATCTCAGCTCTAAACTTTCTGCCACTGCTGGGCAGAGGGAGATCCCGTCTGCAGGCCAGCAAAAAACACCTGATACCGATGTTTCCATAGCATGAAAGCCCCCACCAGGCAGACAATGGCCTGAGCCAGGTTCAGCACGATCTGCAGAAGGTTGTACATCGGGAGTGTGCTTACGATGGCGCTGCAGTCTGCTACGCCGCTGTAGGTAAAGGTTCGAGCAATAGGATCCTCAGGGTCCAGGGTGCATGTGCAGTCCTCGCCCATTTCCTTGCACAAGAAGCTGTTTGTCAGGGCATAGTGGTGGCACTGGAAGGCAATGACCAACACAGAGATGACAAGCCCTATCGTACAGAAGAGGAAGTACAGGAGCTGGAAGGAATGAAGAGAGAATCTACAATCATTTTTGACGATTATGATAATGGGATGGACACTACACACTGGTGTGACCTGAAATGGTTAGGGTAACGGAAATTAAAAGTGGGAATCTGTTCATATAAGAGCTAAAAGTTTAATCTTCATAACCCAGAAATGATGTTGGTGTAGAGGTTTTAATGGGCCATCAAGGCACTGAAGGCGTGCCAAATGGAAATATAATGATGATATCAAGAATTATTTCATATCTGTCAGAGCAACATTTTTATCTTTTTAAAAATGTTCCTCAAACCACATTTTTTCACTATAGGATTTTTCCCAGAGCTCCTCCCCTCCTACTTGATCTTACATTTTATGTTTGCATTTCTATATCTAATTTCTATTCAATTTATGGCACAAAAAGACTAAAAGTCATCAAATATGGAGGTACAAGGGTTCAGAAGGACAACCGCAATGTTTAAGCTTATGTCTTCTATAAAGCATTAAATCACATAAACATATGTTACTTATTAATGTGTTATATAACAAACTCGTGCACTTTGAAATACACATACAAATCCCAGCAATGAGGTGCAATTGCATTCATTTTCACCTTTGTGACAAACTGTACCGTTGCTCTTTCATCAGGCACTCTGGTAATGCAGAAGAGGACGAAACCCAGCAAAGCCACCAGGCACAACTGCAAAAAAAAAAGATTTTTTAATAGTCCTCTTGTCATTCAGACCCCATATTTAGCGCCGTATTTAAACAAATCATACGTGTGACCAGTTTTATGAGGTGGCACGAGGATGCCATGCAATGCACGTCCATCACGTGGATCTCACAATCTTTTCTTGAAAAAGTTGCCATTGTTAGCAAGTTATGGACACATACCAGTCCACAGGATTGCTCTAATCTTATTTGCTGTAAAGCAGGACGCCACAGTTCCCTGCATCCGCCTGGGCTCTAATGAACCAGCCGTGACCCTTATTGTAATCAGCATTGTGCAACTCAGCATCGAGCTGTCATCTGATTGTATTTGCAAATTGAACAGTTCAACCCTTCAAGATATCTTTATCTCTCACGCTTTTTATATCACCCTTTCATTCTCTCTTTTCTCTTCTCTCTCTCTCTCTCTCTCTCTCTCTCTCTCCCTCAGCGTGATTGGAGTCTTGTGACTAACGTGTGGTGTCTAATTTGATTGTTTTTCCCAGGTTCTGAGGCGAGCTAGCTGAACAGACGTCTTGGTGACCTTAGCTTTCTCTTCAGGAACAGAGGTGCTGGTCTCGTGAGCCCTGAACTTGAGATGCTACAGTGCAAAGACACGCTATCCGATCAACATTATCACACAAATGTTGTGTATGTGTCTGTGTACAATAAAGCTCTTTCATAAGCACATTGCTTCATAATATTCTTACATTAGCTGGATGCAGGGCCGGCCCGCGGCATAGGCAACATAGGCGGTTGCGGCGCAGCTTCTTCGCGATTATAATTAAATCTTAATACGTTCATTGTGCATGTGTAACGGAAAGTAGCTAGTGTGATCTGTGCAGGTAAACTCCACTCCATGACTTCAAGAGATGCTCCTACCACTCATGTCAGTGCCTGTGGCCTTGTTGTTAGTGTGCCTGCATGCTGGACTCAAATAAACAGCTAAGTGTGTTTAATGGCACTGTGAGGGGCCTATGCCATTTATTTAAGAAAATACAAAATAATACAATAAACTTTTATTTGTGTCCCTACATCATTTGCGCAGAGGCTAATAACAAAATGTTATTAGCCTTTATCTAAATAATAATAATAATGAAGTATTCGTTTTATGAGGTCTAATATTTAAATACAGTATTATTGTGAAAACAATCTGTTTTATTGAATTTTCAGCATTATTTTCAAACAATGAGTAGGTCTTTAGAAATTGTTTTATTAAAAATATATTTAGTGGTTATTTATTTACTTCCTATTAATCACAATTCATGTTATACTGTATTAAAATAAATAAGAATTTTGCTTTTAAAAAAGTTCATTTTCAGATATTGGCATTAATTAATTTTTTATAGGGGGCGCAATCTAAAATATTGCCCAGGGCTCCAACAGAGGCTGGGCTGACCCTAGCCAGATTAAACAAAACATGATTCGGCATGATGATTAAAAAACGTATGTTAGATAAGATGAGTAGCAACATGATACAAATATATTTATGAAAGAAAGGTATCTCTTAAAAAGTACAACGTTCATTTTCAGAAACATTTACTTTTAAACTTTTAAACATTTATTAGTTATATTAAACTTTTGAGAGTATAGAAATTGTTTCAAATTAAGGTATTTGTAATCCCAAAGCTAATATATGCCAGGTGTCCTGCATGTTGTAGCTCTCTGTTATCTTGTCATATTTTTTATGTGACCGGACATGCATGTCATAGACGCTTGCTTTGAAGAAGCCTTGAAAACTTTCCAAAGTTGCAGTTTCAACTGACCTTCTTCTCTTAAGAGTAAACAAAATAAAACTTTCTAGTTCATTGTACTCAAGAACCTTCTCAAAATGTTAAATTGTTTTCAGTGAATACATCTTGCCTGTTTATAGTATATTAAAAAAGGTTTTTTTGTTATTTTGCATGTCAAAAGAATGAGATTGGCAATCCTGAGAGTCGATTCATTGTTCTTATACACATTCACTGGTGATTCTCATGAACTCTCAATACTTTTAATATCTATGAGGTTATTAGTTTCACTTAAAATGAATCTTCTTTTGAACTCAAACACATGAACTTATGAACTTGGCAGTTTGGCCAATGGAAGGTGGACAGGTGAGATGGCCTCATGCATGGCCCCTAAAAAGCAAACAAGGCATGCTGGGAGCTGAGGATAAGGATGATGAAGAGGAGGGTTGCTTACAATGATTCCAGCCCAGTGGGGCGTCTCCCTGGCTAGCAGAGAGGAGCTAATGGCAAGCATGAGGAATGCCACGCCTGCTATCGCGATACCCAGCAGGAGCTGTAACAGAGCCACCAGCAAAGGAAAGCGGCAACCACAACAAATCTGGGCTTCCTCCGTCACTGGGCCTCCTGTTCCTGCTTTTCCCTTCTTCTTCTTCTCATTGCCAGGGGGTGCGTTCCCCCCACCCGAAGACCCCAGCGGACTTGCTCCCATCCCCATAATTCCTCCTCTTTCAGATCGAGATTCCTAATCTTCCTCTGAGGCAAATTGTTCTCTTCTCTGTTTGTTTGTCCGTTCTTTTCTTTCTTGCCTTGTGTGTCTCTAGCTTTCTTCAGCCTGAATGTTCCTGCACACACTGTCTGCCTCTCTCTGCCCTCCCCTTCCCCTCCCTCCTCACTGGAGCTCTGCTCGGCCGCTGCTTTTCGGAATCAGAAAGGGCTCTGAACTAATATGGAAAACATTTGGAGCAGATTCCACATGCAGCGTGAGAGCCACATATAGAGCAGAACCGAGCAGAGGAGAGAAGGCAGAGAGGAGGGTGGGTAGGGGACCGAAAGCAGTAAGGGGGGACTCTAACACACGACAGCGACTAATCTCCCTGAAATTAAGATGTTACAGTGAATCTTACAGGCAAAAAGACTTTGTCATCAGCAAACATGTGGGTGAATGCCTGAATCCTGCACAGTTCTTGCTACACACACTGTATGATCCACTCATGACGGATATGGAGTCAGTCGCATGATTTTAATTAGGTTATGACCTGCGGGCATGTGAGACGGTTAATAGCTTATGAAAATTATAAGAGTGCGGGCACACTGCGTGGTCATTTTACTTTGTGTGAATTATGCAGAATCATTCACGGCATGCAACATATGTATTGCTAATGAAATCATTTAAATGCATTTAGCAAAAGTGAAGATGCAAAAACGGATGCCCGTAAATAGTGACGTTTAAGTTTTTGCTGCATAACTTGCATTGCACAGAAAGTTTAAAATATAACCTTTGAAGCTTTTGGTTAAATTATTATTTACTCACTAATGGGTCTGGGTGGAGCCCATCTCGAGCATCTTATTATTGTAAGCAATGACCCTGCTTAGAGGACAACACTGTGAAATGAGCTAAACCTGTCAAATTATTCCTTTGGGATTCCTTCATAAAAAAATACATCACATATAGACAATTATGACCAATTTTGATCATAATGTTATATTTATGTATAGAAACAAGGTTTTTGAGACCAAGAGCAAATATCTTTGGCTTTGAAGTGATATGCTGGGGTTTATAGTTTTCTCCAGCGGAATCTATTCAGCAATGATCTGACAACTTTCAAGTGCCGTTTAATTCCCAGACTCGAGCTGGTGCAGTTGACACGTGAGTCAACTCGCGGTTCCTATAGGAAGGGCGCGTGCGCCGTAGCTGCCACGCGCAGAGTGAGTGCGCGAGGGAAAGTGGCAGCTCAGGCGAGCGCGCACGCACATCATCAGTCAGAGGCGCTGCGCGATACTGGACACAACGCAACGCTGCTCCTCCGATACTGGATTAACAAACCCTGAGTGTAGAAGAAGTGCACTGAAAAGTGGCCAAAAGTTATGGAAGAAAGAATACCCAGAATGCAGGGCAGACAGTTCCTGGATCACGCGGATTTCTTGGGGTAATATTTGTATTAGATTGTTTTGGTTTTAACACGTTTTATATATGCGAGGTCATGTCTAAATGGATCCATTTGCTTATGAATTGGGCCTTTGTGTTTATAGGGTTGAATATTCGTCTCTGTACATGTGCAAATCGAAAAGAGGAATGAAGAGAGAAGAGGGAAAGGTAAGCAAACTGTGGACTCCTGATAAAAACGTGATGCCAGTCAAGATGAGATAACGCGTTTTCAATGATTCGAGTGTTTAAATAACGAATGCAATGCAATTGTTACTCCGAATGTGCAGGACGCTTACAAGTTACCGCACAGACTGATCGAGAAAAAGAGGAGGGACAGAATAAATGAATGTATTGGGCAGCTGAAAGATTTATTACCAGAACATCTCAAACTTACGGTAAAGTCAGCTACACCTTTGGTTTTGTGAAACTTGGTTTTGTGATTTAATGTCAACCACAGGTAAAGAACGTAAGATTGAATAAGTGCTTGTTCTGTCTTACAGACCCTTGGTCACTTGGAAAAAGCGGTTGTTCTTGAATTGACGCTAAAGCATTTAAACGCTTTGACAGCTGTCACAGAGCAACAGCACCAGAAGATCATCGCTTTACAGAATGGTAAATTACATAATCTGCAGCATACACACATACAGTCAGGAAAACATCAATGCCACATCAAATACAACTATAGTTTAATTTATCGATATATATATATCTCGATAATCTATCTAAACTACATCTGTCAGTTTCATAATGTATATATTTACTACTCTACGACAGGGGAGCGTTCGTTGAAGACGTCTCTCCAGGCGGATTTAGACGCTTTCCATTCAGGCTTTCAAACGTGTGCCAAAGAAGTCCTGCAGTATATGAACAAGGTGGAGAACTGGACCGCTCGCGAGCAGAGGTGCACGCGTCTCATCGGTCACTTGCACAAAGTTTCCGCGCAGTTTCAGCCCGGCGCACGCCTGCTGCCCGGCGACGACGCGCAAGAGCGGGACGCGCAGAGAGATGCTCAAGCCAACTGCGTCCCCGTCATCCAGAGGACTCAGAACATCGAGTTTAACGAGAACGACACGGACACCGACAGTGGATACGGAGGAGAGGCGGAGAAAGGTGACGGCAAATGCGAGAAAGGATGCGACGTGGCGAAAGGAGTAAAGATCAAGCAGGAGTTTGGAGACGAGCGCGTCACCAAGAAGCCCAAAATGAACTGGTCTGCGAACGGCGCGCCCTGCGCAGATTCTGCCGCTACCCGGCCGGACGTGGCGTTCGTGAACTCGTTAATGGGAATGGCAGGTGTCGGTGGACAACAAACTCCGTTTTGCATGCCGTTTTACTTCATTAACCCGTCCGCAGCAGCATCGTACATGCCTTTGTTTGATAAAAGTCATTTGGAGAAGTTGGTGTATCCGGCGGCGCTAACCACCCCGTTCCCCTGGCTTTACCCAGGAATCCCCGCGCATGCGTCAGCTGCGGCCGCCGCTGCCATCGCTTTCCCCGTGGTGACAACCGATAAAAGCTCTGAATTTGATGCAGGACCCTCAAAAGACAGGGAGTCGCTTTCTCCTGATGGTGATCTGTCAAACCAGGCCGAGCTTGCCTCTCCTGTGACTAGGGAGCATGGATCAAATAATGATGCTGGTCATCAGCCCCAAAATAACGAAAATGATGGTACATAAGCTGATCTTTTGGTCTTTCACTAATTTGCTTGTAAAATCGCGTATATTTATCCGTTCCTTAATTTTATTGTCATTATTGAGTATTAACTATAGTGTGTCTATGGATTTCCAAACAAATGCTGTTCATTTATTTGGTATTATTTTTGTATATTTTTTCATTATTATTATTATTATTATGACTCAAAGCAGTTAAAACAAAGTTTCACAACAACATTGATTTGTGGTTTCTAAGGGGAGAGTGGGGGACGTTGTAACAGACAGTGCCTTTAGCACTGAGATATTTAAATGAAACTCCAAACTGATCGACAGCAACCATTATGACCTTGTCTTGCCATCCAATGGTGTTGACTAAAATGTGTAAAATCTAAGACTTTTACATATACACTATATTTTTGTTGTTGTGTTTTTTATGAAGAAACTTATAGTTATAGTTTAGTGGAATACATATGATATTAATCTTCTTTAAGCTACAGAACACCGCTTATCCAGCGAGAGTTCTTCTAAAAGATTTGGAATTCACATACTGGACTCTTGGATGTAACGTTTAATACTGACCTCAAGCAGGCTGGTGTGACTGCTATACAGTATTTGTTAAATACCTTTCTATTTGCTAGAAAGACTGCATTCTGTCCTTGACGGGATCAGTCGAATTCTATCGTTTAATGTTCAGTGCTTGAAGCAGTTAGAAGACTTAAATACCTCAATGTACCATAGTGTATGGGCCAGCACTCGTGCTCCTCTGGTAGGGGTGGTGACAAAACTTTTTGAACATTACTGATTGGCCAAATCTTGTGAGCAACAATCCTCTGATGTAATGTTACAGCAGCCCCTGCCTCTCTCTCCTGAACAATGCATACAAACAATTATTAACAGAAGGAAATAAAATCTCTAAATTGGACAAGCAGAGCTCATTTTTTTAAACGTCAATACTTGTGATATCAGGATAATGTTTTACCAACACAGAGAATTAGAAATGTGTTCCTATCCTGTGACACAGAGCATCACATTGCTTGCACCTCTAGCTTAAATGTAAAGGTATACTAGCACCTTATGGAACTTTGATATTGAATGTAATCTGTGTTCTTTTGGTAGATAAAAAAGTTTGTACTGTATATATTCTGATACAAGTAGTAACTTAATCCAGAGGTAAAGTGCACTTTTTCTTGCCTTCGCAATTTCCTATAACACAATCCTCAATCTTCATATTTAAGCCAATGCCCTTTGAATTCATGATGTGTTTTCTTAAAGAAACTTCTCAATGCAAGTGTTGGACTATGTCTATCTATGTATGTGTAACATCATGATTTTCAAAGCTCACCTCTATGGGCTCTCTCAGTGACAGTTGTTACTGTCATGTCTTTGGTTGAAAAGTTTGAGGTAAAAAGCTTAAAGTGATATATGATCGGTCATGCATTGCCTTTCGAAACATTGTCACTGTCCATGAACTGTGGAAAGCAACATGGGTCATGCTGTGTATTGTGCAAATGTTGTGCAGCATTTTTACATGACTGAAATTAATAAAAAGATAAACAGACCTTTGGACCAGATAGATCTAAGATGAGGAGGTGCTTACGTGTATACATTGGAGACTTTCAACTCACGTTTTACTGAATGTGTTAATTTCTATGCCCGGGTTCATGAATGCATATATTTGTTTATATTGTAACACATTTCATAGGCCCTTTAGTGTCTTTGCCTCAGCTGTCATTTGCCTAAGTGGCATGTGGATGTATATAGTTTGTGAATATCCTGTATGTTTAATGTTCATGTTGTAGAAGAAATCTATGGATTGTTCAAGGATAAACTGAGCGACTGCAGCACATTTCCTTAACGCTTTACACATTTTCTGTTTGAAATTACGCAGCTCAGTTCCCAAATAAACATAAGCTCATGTGAACGAAATGTCATTACCCCTCTTTCATTTGTACTCATGGAAATGTATGTGATGTTTTTACAGTCCACTATCATTATATTCACAGGATACAAGAGAACTTGTGTACAGATGGTTGACAGAACAAATCTCACTTTAGTACAGGTCAAAGTATGAATGTGGCACACATCTTTCAGAACACCCCTAACTGTGTTACTTTGGTGGCTAACCACCCAGAAACACTTGCTTACAATAGGAGCAACTACACCTACAAGATGTAAACAGATGGTTTGCATAATCTGGTATCTAATAAATAACGGTGATTTCCATGTAACACAAGGCAACTATAACAAATTAAAATCAACGTAATGACTATAAAACTGTCTCTGGAGCCCCTGGATTCATATCTATTTACTGTAAATGCCATAAACGTTAATAAAAGTTAGGCTACCCTGTGGTACACTATAATGTGGCCATGTATTATTTGCCAATTTTATTCATTGAAATCAAGAAAAACTAATTAAATATATCATACATTGATAATATGAATAGGAAAGGTGTTGTTTTGTTTAGTTGTTTTTAAAGAATGACTGTATGAGTCAGCTTAAAAATCAGCTGACACAGGATTCATAATGTTGGAATGTAAAAGCAAACAAAGTTACACAATTCACGTGATATGTGTCTTTGGGAAGCTGGCAGGTGATATAATTTCCCATTTTTTGTCTAAAATAAGGAATATGCACTACTTGAACATACATTGTCATTATTCAACTTGTATAACTTTATGAAAACATAGAAATGTGCAAATCATAGCTCCAATAGATACAAATAATTACGCATAAATCAATAGCAAGGACTAATCTACTATGGCTTGTGTTTGACATATTGGTTAGTAGACTATTCTAATAAACATTTAATATTGCATTTACTGAAAAGACCAAAAGTTACACTAACCAGAAAAAGTGTGTTTAAAAGTTATATTTTACAACGACCATTACAAAAAATATTTGAACAGCTTTGGTCCAGTCTATTTCTAAAGTATTTAAAAGAAGTTGTGGAGCATATGAAACCAAATGCGCCTTGAATAAAACGAGACCAGTGTATTAACCAGATTACACCCCCCTCTAGTGGTAAAACTGCGAGGGCACACTTAACCGAGTCAAAATGTACTGTATTGTGTTTTCCACCTCAACCCGGAAATATATCGTGTTAATAAATACTTTTCAATCTTTTAATACTACTGAATCATTAGTAACACAAGTTTTGATGTTACTAAAAACTCTTAAAGTCCCCGTGAATCTGAAGTTGCGATCGTTTTTACTTCTGTATTTTGGCGATATTCCGAGTGAAATTTTTAATGAGTAAACAGTGGGCGTGGCTTCCTTCTATGCGATTTGGATGTATAAAACAGCCGTTCAAAAATGTGACTGGCACCAGATTGAAAGTTGAAGGGGAGGAGTTAAAGGAAGCTCCGCCCAATCCGTTTAACATGCGTCATTTAAAATGGATAGTCATTAAAAGGAAAAGCATTTTCAGATTTGAACTAAAGATTATGAGGGCACCCGGTTTTTAAAAAGAGAATGACCCACATTGATAAACTATTTACAATAAACGCTGCAATATTTCATGACATTTTTTTATTTCACTGGAACTTTACTGTTCCTCAATCCAAACGTTATTTCCGGGTATATTCCAAATCCAGAGTGTCTGGAACGCAGCATTAGGCATTATATAGGCATGTTGTACATTTTTTTATTTTAATGGATTCATATTAATATCTCACCATAAAGTGTGAATACACTTGAAATCTTAAAAACATAATGAAATAAGTTGTATCGTGTGCTCAAATATATTATTAACTTAATCCTATCTTTCGAAGCGTTTTAGTTTAGTATAGTAAGTAAATAAACTATAAATTTGTAAATTCCTTAAAAAAGTAGTATAGCAAACGTGATATATTTTACTGTATCTTAAGATATGTTTTTTATGTCACTGACATTTGTAGGTATTGTTTTTTTTCAAATCTAATCAACTAAATGAACTAAATAATAATGAGACAAATCACGTTTTTTAACAGACGACCCGGTTGTTATTGCGCAGGATACCGCGCAGTCTTGACGTGCATGAACGCAACGTGTGTCTCATCACATGACCATGAGCAAAAGTTGCTCGGCAGCGCCATCGCATCAGCTGACTGCAGTCGTTTTGTTTGCTCTAAATATCAGACGACACAAAACTCATAGTGTCACTCAGATGTGTTAACAGTCCTGAGCTTTCGCCAACATGAGAATCGCCTGCCTGCTTCTAGCTGCTGCCTTTGTGTGGACGTCCGACGCGATTGTTCGGTAAGGTCAAGCAAATGTAACAATAACATTAACGCAATCATTAAGTGTGCCTCGTGATCAGACGCTGTATTGTTGTTGTTGTTGATTCCTTTTTGTATCAGTTAGTATTGTTAACAAAGTATTGTTCTCCCTAAACGCTACTGTTTTAAGTATATGTAGTATTCCACATGATGCACGAACGTTTTCTTTTAGGAAGATCACAACTTTGACACAAATGTTGTGAATCTCCCGCTTGAGCAAAAAGACTCCCGAGACCTTTGTGACTCAGCAAAAGCCTCGAGTTGTTTATAGATCAGTATGAAGGGCCCTTTAAAATTCAACTGTTGCTAATCCAGTCTAACTCGCTTGAGGTCACCCCAAAATGATTTTTTATCATTTTCTCACCCTCCTGTCATTCCGAACCTGTATGAATTAACCTTACGTTCTTCTGCAGTACACAAGTATTTTGAAGAACTAAAACACTGACCTATTGACTTCCATTCGTATGGGAACAAAACTGCTGATACATTTCTCAAAATAACTTCTTTTGTGTTCCAGCTTTTGAACCTCATGAGGGTGAATAAATGGTGAACTAACCCTTTAAGCTAACAGACACAGTCGAGACATACACCGGCCGAAACACAAACACATGTTATCAATGACTTGAGAATGAGACTGCTAGAATAATGGTGTAGGCTTTATTTTGAGTGCACAAAGCAAACTCTTGACACACATACGGACGATTATTATTGTGTCTCGCTGCCTTATCAAAGTCCAAAACGCATCATTACACTGTAAAAGAGAAAGATATATTTAGATTCGAGTTTTGATTAGATTTATGACCGAAACAGAGCAAGTGTTTTTATTTATTCATTTATATGTGTTTATAATGTTACTTAAATGGCATTTTTTCATCCAGCAGAGACTTTTGGGCTTTTTCCACTCTGGTTCAGCACATTAAGAATAGTTCATTGCGAGCATGTGATCTGAGGTCTGCCAGTTGCTAAATGTGAAACTTTATGCCACTGTAATGGAAATTACATATTCTACAAATACAAAATAGCCTAAATTCAACAATATTGTAGGCGTCCTGCCCTGGCTTTGAGAGCATGAGAACAGTTGCAGTTTGCTTCAGGTGATGTTGTGGTAATGCAAGATAACAGCTCACACCGGTGGCTTTCTTCGTCTCTTTCATCACAGGATTCCTTTAACGAAGTTTCGCTCCATAAGACGCACACTCAGTGATTCCGGCAGAGCTGTAGAGGAACTCGTGGCTGGTTCTGTGCCTCTGAAATACAACCTGGGCTTCCCAGCTAGCAATGGTCCTACCCCCGAAACTCTCAAAAACTATTTAGATGTGAGTATTGTTTCCTTGCACTTCAACCAGTTTCCGCTGATGTGGTTGGGGTTTGCTTTCTGTCACGTGGCAAAGTCCTGTGGCTTTACTGCAAAATGTCAATTTCCAAATCTCCTTCTCTTCTTGGGCTGTTTTCTGTAATCTAAATCTCCAACTCAGGCATGCAAGTGTTGTTACTCAATTACTTAAGAAGCCATGGTTTCAGAGTAACGTGACTTTAACCAATGAGGTTGCACAAGGTTGTAACCCCAGGGAGCAACAGTATGTGAACAAGCGTTTTCTATAGTGCAACACCAATTTTTTGTGCTCAGTCATGTCATATGATTATTACATTTCACTGTCACTGGGCGAAACGTGACTGATACTGTGCAAAAAAAAAGAACATGAAACCTGTCATCTTTATTCAGCAAAAATATGCGTGTGTGTTTCCTGTCATGAGCTGTTATGGAAAGCATTATGCAGCAGTAGACTGTTCTAAAATTCTGGTCATGAGGTTGTTACTCAAGCTTCCTAACATTGTCTACCTCATTTGAGCTGACCACAACAATCCGCTTTAGTAATAAACACGTAGTGTTGTTTTTCTTTGATGTGCTTATAGATTAGATTTAGTCAGAAAATTGTGACAATTAATTGAGATATTTAAGTGCTGTGACTTATTTCACAGTTGCACTGAAACCATTCCAGAAAATCTGTTCTCTTAAAATTGCAGTCTGTTCCTATTAATAATAAATGAACTGCTTCTGTTTACAGGCTCAGTACTATGGAGAGATCGGTCTTGGCAGTCCAGTCCAGTCCTTTACTGTGGTATTTGACACTGGATCCTCCAACCTGTGGGTTCCCTCAATCCACTGTTCTATGAGTGACATTGCATGCTGTAAGTCAACAAAACTTAGAGATACAGTCCCTGACATGTATGTTTGGCTGCTGCACAGTCATGTTGTTTGTGTTTGTCATCTACTATTACATATTTTATATTACTTTATTTTATAAATTATATCAGAAATTTCCCAGGTGGGAAATTGTGTGTTATTCTATTTAAAACTGAATTGTTCATCTTATAGTGCTTCATCATAAGTACAATAGTGGCAAGTCAAGCACCTATGTGAAGAACGGGACTGAGTTTGCCATACAGTATGGATCAGGAAGCTTGTCTGGATATCTCAGCCAGGATACATGCACGGTAGGGATCAACAAGTCGAATATGTCTAAACGGTCTTGTCACTTGACAGAATTGACCAAAGAAAGAGACCAATCTGCTGCTTCTCTTTCAGATTGGGGACATAAAGGTTGAGAACCAGATATTTGGAGAAGCTATCAAGCAGCCGGGAGTGGCCTTCATCGCAGCCAAATTCGATGGTATACTTGGTATGGCCTATCCTCGCATTGCTGTGGACGGAGTCCCTCCCGTCTTCGATATGATGATGAGCCAAAAGAAAGTGGAGAAGAATATTTTCTCTTTCTACCTGAACAGGTATGTTTAGGTTAAACTGACTAAATCTCTTTATGGTCCTATTTTTGATCATTGATTTATTTTATCATTCAGCTCTGATTGTTGTTATTTTGTTTGTCCATCAGGAACCCTGACACTCAGCCTGGTGGCGAACTGCTTCTTGGAGGCACAGACCCTAAATATTATACTGGAGACTTTAACTATGTTGATATCAGCAGACAGGCCTACTGGCAGATTCGCATGGACAGGTGAGAATTGCTTAGCATGTTTCTTGCTATTTGTGAATAGCAAACCTGTTAATTTTTTTATGTCAAGATGTCGGAGTAGGAAGTAAACTTGATGTTTGTGTGTAGCATGAACATCGGCAGTGGGCTGACTCTGTGTAAAGATGGATGTGAAGCCATCGTGGACACTGGAACCTCTCTGATCACCGGCCCAGCCGCTGAGGTCAAAGCCCTGCAGAAGGCTATTGGAGCGATCCCTCTTATCCAAGGAGAAGTATGTTGAAATTATACAAATATTTTACATTATTTACAGTAAAGTGAACAATTCTGCAGCTTAAACCTTCAATGTTCTCTAACTAGACATGTTTTTCTACAGTACATGATTGATTGTAACAAAGTGCCCACGCTCCCCACCATCTCATTCGTACTGGGTGGAAAGACTTACTCACTGACTGGAGAGCAATACATTCTCAAGGTCAGTCATTTATTTTGTCACCTCTTGATGCTGTTGTTTTGATGTCATATTTTGCATTCGCAGTTGTGAAATTGGATGTGTTGGTAAAGGTCACGTTGTGAGTCACAGAAACAAAATCATGCGTCGTCGTGCAAATGTCATGTGGAATGTAGACCAAATCGACTCCCTATAACAAAGATAATCTCTCTGTTTATGCCTGCAGATGAGCCAGGCTGGAAAGCAGATCTGTCTGAGCGGCTTCATGGGCCTGGATATCCCACCCCCTGCCGGACCCTTGTGGATTCTGGGTGATGTGTTCATTGGGCAGTACTACACTGTGTTTGATAGGGAGAATAACCGAGTGGGCTTCGCCAAGGCTGTATAAGCCCGCCGATTGATTTAACACTGAAGTGAGGTGTCATGAGAATTATAAGACAATATCAGTCAATATCATCTCTGTTTAAATGACAAGAGTATAGGTATGATAGTATTGTTTGCACTGCTTTTAGCTTTCAAATGTTTTAGTTTTTTAAAAGATTCAGGGAAACGTCAGTAAAATGACAGTTACACTCATTTGCTTTGTGATCGGAATATTTGTGATCGTAACACAAGGTTTTAACATTTTCGTTTTTTAATTTTCGTATGACACGTTTAATTTCAGACACTACGTAGTTTTTACTGTTGAAAATGACCTTTCAATGATCAAACAAATCAAAAAGGACAATAAAGTTGTTTTAAACCCAACTGTGTTTTTTCTCTCAATCCCACATATTAAATCCCTGCAGTTTTACATAACGTTGTTTGATTCATGACCTCAGGTTTGAGTTTGATAGATCACGCACAGGTTTCAGCTGCAAGAACGTAGCAAAGCAGTGTCTGAATATGTTTTCAATCGCAATACTGAGAAAGGAAATACTGTAAATAGAGCAAATTCATGAAAAAAATATTTACAGGAAGAGGGAGGAGAGTTAAAAACTCTTTCCCATGATGTTACAATGATAGCACATTAGCAGACATACAAAACATAAAAGTCAGCGATCTGGATTTTTAAGCCCTTCGTACCAAAACTATATTCCAATTTGTTCATAATTTACAGAAATTCATAAATGTACAACATTTACTTTGTCCTAACATGTGCGAAGTCAATAGGCACACCGTTTTAAAATAATGGATTAGGGTTGTTTTTTCTATACAATCCATTAGCTGACACACAATGATCAACATCCAAAGAAAAGTACTGCATATTGTTCACGTTTGACGCGTACGTTACATTCTAGACTTTTCCAAAGATAATAAACTGCTTCTAATCTCGTTTTTTTGCTGGATAGCAACTGCCCTGCAAAATTATCTTTTTGTTCAAATAGCCATTCTATAGTAGAGCACAAACCAGGGGTCTACAGACCCATAAAGACATACAGAGACGAGTAAGTGCGTGCTGACAGTTGAGGAAATGGGACAGGGTGCGTTAGTGCTGGATGCAGATATAACACAACTTTCTGGACCAGTATCTGAGCTATGATTATGGCTGTGAGAAGAGAATGTAAAAAAGTGGGTGTGGAGTGAAGCCACTGGACCGACAAGGAAGGGAGCTTGATTCGGATTGGTTAATGAGATTCTCGCTTTCAGCTGAATTGATGAAATGGTAAGAAACGTGCACAAAGTTATAGCCTCGTGTGACAAATTATACTGGACTGGTCCTCTCAGTACAAAGCCGGAAAGTCTCACAAATCAGATTCGGGCATGTCCGGAATGTCTGTGATATTGGGCATTACGTATCCAGTGCCACAGTTACCGTTGAGCATGATGTCTGCGCTGGATGGAGGGCTGCTCTGCTTGCGGTAGTTGGCTGGCATGGGTGAGGGAGCTTCACTTGGCGTCTTTGCGTGGAGAAGACTAGCGTCATCTCCTTCCTCCTCCTCTCTGGTTCGAAGTGTCGTCTCTTTAATAATGCGACCCTTCTTATAGGAGATGGTGGACAGGCCTCCTGCATTCTCGTCAATTATGTTCAGACAGCGCAGAATAAAAACCACGGGTACGGGGAGTATGGCGAAAACCACCAGCGAGATGCACACAGCCAGGCCCCAGGGTGGGTAGCTGAGAGATTGTTCTTGAGCCTAAAAATAGACGAAGCAATTGGATTATTCAAGCAGTAATTCCACCATAATCCTGTGATAAAGTTAAATCTGACTTGAGGATAAAGAATCGCAGTATTTATGTATGTTTTTAATTACGATCACAACTGATGGTGTTAAGGTCCCATGTGTAATTTTTTGGGGGATCTACTAAAGCTCCAGTCACTGAAATCTAGCGCCAAGGTTGCAAATTGCAACCAACCGCTCACTCCACCCCTCCCTTTCGAAATGGCGATCCCATGGCGAATTACATGCAAGTGGACCCGTGGTGTGTGTAGATAGAAATAGCTCATTCTAAGGTAATAAAAACATAATGCTTCATTGTGTGAGTTCTTTATACACCTCTGAAGGCATAGCTACGCATATTGTATTGCATTTCTATCAATAGATCATCCCAAAAATTATACGCTGGACCTTTACGAGAAATGCCATATAATATACATAACTATGTTTTCAGAGGTGTATAAAGAGCGTACACAATGAAGCGTTATGTTTTTATTACCTTAGAATGAGCTATTTCTATCTACACACACCGCAGTTCCTCTTAGATGGAAATCATAATGTTGTTTCTACAGTAGACCTAAACGGACAAAATGCTCTATAGAGTGTGTTTTGAAAAAACGTTATCTCCTTTGGCAAAGAAGCGAAAAAGTGACAATATCTTAGTCCTGCGTCAGCCACCATAGTGCTTCGAAAGGGAGTGAGTTGCTGGTTGCAATTCGCAACATCACCACTAGATGTCACTACATTTCATACACTGGACCTTAGAACTACTTAAATAAGGGTAAAATAATGATCATAAAATAGCTCTTCACGGGACACCACATTTTAAAACTGTGAATTCATAATGATTCAGTAGTTGAGATCGACTTTTTAACAGGCTAAAAAATATCTAAACACCAGCATATCATTGAGTTTAAATATGACTGGTGAGTACTCACCATTTGCTGGTTCCATGCACTATACCTGGGTGGTGACAGACCCAGCTGGATGATGCTTGTGACCAGAAGCCCTATTAGCAGAACCGGTGTCACGAACTTCCACATGTAGTAATAAAATCGATATGGAGTGAACCCAAGCATGTCCTTCAAATCCTCAAAGAACCTAAATGAGTGTGTAGAGATCAAATCAATGCAAATCCTTATTTTTCTGCATCTGTTCTGATTGATAGATTAGGCTCCACAATCTATTATTGAAGCTTTTTATAGTGGCTTAGAGTAGCATATGAAATGGGAAATAGGAATTTGTTGTAATAAGCTCTCAGGTCCTTGTGCTTAAGATTTTTGTTTACGTGCAAAACTTCCTAATGAAATGTACAAAAGCCTTACATATGTCGTACCAGACTCAAGTCACTAGAGGGCGCTGTAAGCTTTCTAACAGCTCAGCTCCTGCATTAAGAAAGATGATATTTGGGTAACGTACTTCTCTGTACCATAGATCCAAGCTACAGCGATGTTCTCCAGAAGAACCACGATGAGGAGAGGAAGAGTAGCAGAATAGTCATCAAACATGGCTACAAAGTAGTTTCCAGATCGCTGGACAAAGATTAAACCGATGCCGAAGGCAAGTACACAGCAACCAACTGCAAAGGAAGCATATGCATGATATTTAGCTTATTGGAAACAAAACTTTACCTTTGCTGCATGAGTTGTGCAAAAAGAGGTCGTACTGACATTTTGCATATTGGCAGATTCTTTTCACTGTACAATATGCTTTTGATATACTTGTTCAGTATTAGGCTTTTCCTGATATTGTCATGGTATAGTTAAAGAGAAGCTTCTTTACACTGAAGATCGGAACAGGTTGTTTAGAATTTAGGTGTTTATGTTAATGTCAATAGAAAGGGTGATTCTTGAAATTGACTTGGGAAACATTATTGACGTTACATAGATCATTCTAAAGTCCTTTGGCGGTATTTTTAACTCTTTTGCAAAAGTAGAGAGTTACTGGTAACACTTTTGCACTTCTGTTGTATGTTTGTGTTGGATGGCTATCATGTGTATGATACAATTTCATTTATGAAAGAAAAATAGGGTTGTCAGTGTGGTTTTAAATACGTTTTTAATTTAAAAGTTTGAAGTATGACGGATTTTTTGTTTTCGTTTCAATTATTCCTTCAAAGGCCTGGTAGTACTTTAATAATATTTATGAAAATGCCTGGGTGACAGTATTAACATCCTATATGTTTGTGACAGTTTACTATATATTTGTGAACAATAAAACTGTCTACAGAATTTTGGTATCATGGCTGGCTTTATCTTACCTGTAAGGTATTCCTTCCGCACTTTAAAGGTGTCCACAATGGGCGTGAGGATGCCCTGGATGGTCCCGAACATGCTGCCCAATCCCAGATTAACCAACATAAGAAAGAACATGACCGACCAAAAAGGTGAAGCTGGGAAATGGGTCATAGCTTCAGTGAAGGCGATGAAGGCCAATCCTGTACCCTGCACTGCCTATAAGTGAACACATTCAAAATCTTTTAGTGTTCTAGCATGGATTAAGAATAACACGTGTAAAATACATACACACACACAGCCGCACACATGAGATGCACAACTCGTCCTGTAGATAATTGAGAAGAAGTCTGCAATTTATTGTTGTTTTGAAATTCTGTGTGTGGTTTCGTGTGAATGAAGGAGAGAGATTATAGTATCAGCTCTGACACACCTATATTTCCATTTGTTTCATCATGCAGTGCTGTGGATCTCCCACACATCTCCGACCATACCCAGACAGGGAAAAACTAGTCTTCAGACCAATAAGATGGTTATGTACAGTGGCAGACACTTCTGCAGTGTACATATCTGAGATTATCAAAGACATAAATCTCATGCCTTGTGAGTGAAGGTTTGGTTCACTCAAAAATAAGATTAAATTCGTTGCAACAAAAAAGTTATACTTCTGAGAACATTAGTAACCAAACCCCATTGACTTCGATTGTATGGACACAAAGTTTGGGGAGTAAACTATCCCTTTGATCTTTCTTTTCTTTACAACAGTTAGTCTTGATAATATTGTTTTATTAATGCATATTTTGAAACTTTTCATACAGCATTGTAGCAAATGTCAAGTGAGTGTGTGTCCTCCAGGGTTAAATTCCATGGAAAGTTTGTGCATATCAGCTGTCTCTAATGTTTCCCTTCAGTGTATCAGTTCACTTCACGCTCCTCCTCACCTTGTTCAGCTCCTCTTTGATGTCGCAGTTGGCTAAACCTAGGCGTGGGTAATCGTTTTCCATCACACCCCGGATAATGGTGGTCATTTGCTGGTAGTCCTCAGGGCTAACCTGACTAAAGTTAATATGGTGTGGGATCAAGCTGGGATTTATTTCTTTGCCAAGGAGAGCAAAAATCTTTTTTGTGTTCCTGAAATGCACCAAAAAACACAGTCCAACTACAGGGTAAGAATTAGAAGGTATTAACTGTTAAAATATTAGAAAACAAACAACCAATTGGTCTTAATTCTTCTAGGCTTAATTTTTGAACTCACATTTCCACACATTTGGCGTTCATGATGTTGGCTTTGAAGCCCAGCACGGCGAACACGACCAGTGTGGCCAACACTGAGGTGAAGAAGTTAATAAAGGACACCAGCACAGCATCAAAGTGGCAGTTGTTGTCTCGCTTGTTGTAGCTGGAAAAAGCAATCACGCCACCGAAACCGAGACCCAGGGCAAAAAAGACCTGCGTGGCAGCTTCACGCCACACTTTTGATTCCAGCATGATTTCCAGCTGTGAGAAGATTGAAGTTTAAGTTTATTATGTTAAATACTTTAATGCACCAGGCACCTTCAGTCAGACATACTAGACCAAGAAAACCTTAAGTTTTAACAAAATAAAGGTCTCTCTCATTCCGCTGTTCTACAAGAGGCTTTTGTTATTGTATCACAATACGAATGCATTCTGGGAAATCTGGCAGGGGGTTTTGTTTCCATAGATACATTTACTGTTCTCCAACGAACTGATTCGAGGGATACACATGGGAATTAGTAATGAACGATTAACATGATTTTGAATAAATTGGATTCATTGCTGGTTTATAAAGCAGAGCATGAGGAGTAAATTGGTCTAATGGTTGTAATGTGTCTTTGGGTTGATGGTGTCGGGATGAAAGCCAAGAGGGCAGAATTAGCATCTGCTCACCCATTCATCTTGTGTTTTAGGGTCTTACCTTGGGGGTGAACATGTGGGCGATCCCGTCCACAGAGCCTTTTAGAAGGAAAGCACGAACCAGGAAGCAAATAAGTACCACATAGGGGAACAGAGAGCTGAAGTACATGACCTGTAACAAGTAAGATGCAAATTGTCAAAGCGGTAAATTCATGTTTTGTACTAGTATGCACCTTTTTACCCCGTGCAAGTTTTTTAAAGCCGCAGCAGCCCTTTTAATACATAGGGGGCAGCAAAGTGATTTAAGATTTAAATCTGTAAAACATTATTCACACTTATAAATGGTGTTATGTACTGTACACAAATAACAAACATTTTCCTTAAAAGCTTTTTTATTTATTTATTTATTGTGTGTTGTTTATAATCAACTAAACGCATTCGATTTTTCGATAAATGTTCGCTGCCTGTCTGAGCAATCTTGACAATACAACAAACCACTTCAGGATATCTTCCTAAGAATAAAAATGTTAACGCTGTATGTGGTTTTGTCGAGGAACATCATAACTAAAAGCTTATTTGTCCAAGCATGTACAATAATAGAGCTTTACGGTGTTAAAATCTTGTATTGATGTTGCCGCGCGGATCATGTGTGACTCACAACCTTGGGGTGCTGGGAACGGTTGCTGTTCTTTGACTTCAGTACAACCATTCACTAATAAAGACACACCTTAAACATAATTTCATAATGTTCAATCTAACAAAGTGGATAATTTAGCACTTAATGATTAATGCTTAACCTAATCCCTGTATTCAGTTAAACTTAACAAGTGTTTATGTAAGGCAGAAAAACAGACA
The DNA here is from genome assembly GCF_947034865.1 of Barbatula barbatula. Classification (NCBI taxonomy): domain Eukaryota; kingdom Metazoa; phylum Chordata; class Actinopteri; order Cypriniformes; family Nemacheilidae; genus Barbatula; species Barbatula barbatula. The sequence continues at coordinate 18,726,640 of NC_136773.1, read as the reverse complement.
GAATTTGATTTATTATCGAACCTTTAATTTAAAAAGAAAAAATACATAACCTAAATACATAAACAAAAAGCTATGCCACATGCTTTTACTTTATGACCATTATGCAAATGATGTACCCCGACTGGTGAAGCATTGCTTTAGCAATGCAAAGGTTGCAAAGGTTTGATTGTCGGGTAACACATGACATGTAAACCACAAATGTACCATTTGGGATAAAAGCATGTACATAAATGTAAATGTATGTTTAAAAGGTTACTGGTTGTTCGCTTCTTCATCAAGATCAACCTTAAACTATCCCTTACATGATTAAAAGACACAATTTCTCTGTGGCTCCCTAAATATGATGCATGAAGAAGTTTCACAACAGTCTATTTAATCCATCTACACCTCTTCCTGTGGAGCCCTTTTACCTCTAATTCTACACTACAGTGTCATCAAACGCCAGTAATTGTAGCTGAAATGTACTGCTTAAAGCACCAAATAACTATTTGCAGGATGTGCACACAAAACCAAGGCAACAAATGCTACTCTGTTTTTGTTCTCAAACAAAATTACAGTATGTAAATTCTTGTTAAAAGGTTTCTTAGTATAACTATTATCATTATTGAGGAAGCACATGAAAAGGTATTAATGGAACAGTTTACAAAAAAATGGAAATTCTGTATACATCTGATTTGTGGGTGAACTTGTAAATGAACACAGAGAAATATATTTGTAACCAAAAAGTTCTTGGCCACCACTGTTTGGTTACAAGCATTCTTCTAAATATATTTCTCTGTGTTCATCAGAACAAAGAAATGTATACAGATTTGGAACAACTCAGTCATGATGATGACAGAATTTAAAATTTGGGGTGAACTGTCCCTTTAATGCATACAGTATACAGTCAATGGACGTTTCTTACCTTTCCAGAAGACTGGATGCCCTTGATCATAGCGAGACACACCAGCGTCCACGCAAACAGTAGACATAAAGTCATCTTCCAGTTAAGTCCTCCTCCCTCTGAGATGGAGTCAGAGATGTCCAGGGCCACACGATACCAATAGAATGTAGTGGCCGAGCTTTTCTCACACTCTGGTTCGACATCTACGCGATAACAGGAAAGTTAAGTCTGACACATTCATTGAGACTTGCCGCTTTCATACAGCATCTTAACATAAATATTGTGTTATTGCATACATGGATGTATTGTCTTACATGTGTTGGTTTGGTTTTTGACCAGGGGACATTCATGCCATGGAAGAGGCTGTTGGAAAGACTGTGAAAAGTAGAACAGGCTCCAGCCGATGATGACATTATAATAGAGAGCCACAAAGAAGCACACCTGCAATAAGAAGAGACAGTGAAATGCAGCATATGCAGGGGCAAGTCTTTTAATGGCCTAATTTGTTGCCTCTCCCCCGGGGAAAAGACAGGGCCTGTCTCTGGCTATTTTCACAATGCGCTTGAAACAACATGTCTCCGTGAAAGAACAGTCTGATATTCACCAAACAGCTGGCGAAGCCAATCCCGCCAAGGCGTGGGCTGATGTAGTTCCACACTCCGATGCTGCCCCGACGGATACGCTGGCCCACAGCTAGTTCAAGAAAGAAGAGAGGGATCCCTATCACCACCAGCAGAATGAAGTAAGGAATCAGGTATGCTCCTGCAAGAGAGGGGATCATTTGTTACAAATATATTGTAATTATATAGACCACTTCGCTAGATGTAAACACTAGTCTATAAGCACTTAAGGTTTCATTTTTATTTATATCATTTTTAATTCTTGCATATATAATTAAATCTTAAAGATATTTGACAATTTAATTGTCTAGTGTTAACAGGAAGTTCCTCTAAGTCTGGACCTGCACTGGATCAGCATTGCTTACTAATTGATGTCACACTAACAACTGATATGGCTTAAGCAACGGAAGATGAAATATCTAACCAAGTAGCATAAGCATACTTTTCAGGCAAAGTAATTCACAAATAAGTTTTAAATTGTTAAAATAACAGATATACCTACTGTAAAACTATTTTATTATTGAACCTTGGTTTTATTTGGGGAAGCACCGACAGTATCGATTTGCCAAAGCGATTTGATAGACAGCCATTGACTGATAGCGATCTATACAGTACCACATCATGCCTAAAAATACCTTTTAACCATTTTAAATTTGTCTTTTGGGGCATATTGCATCAATTTGCAATATTTTTTACACATCATTTTAAGAACTATGTTTGTACAGAATACATTTTTTTTCTGAAGTATTTGTTTTACCCAGAGCAAAATGTTAGATTATGCAAAGACATTGTACGATCTTCATCAGGTAAATATATCTTCACAGTTATATTTACCTGTTTTACCATATATTCAATATTCTGATTATCGATCAAACTTTAGTTGATACTTCAGTGCATCTCTAGTTTTATTGTTTGAACTTAAACATAAACCTGAACTTACAATGTACAATGTGTGCCATTATAAATGTGAATAAAGGAACATCAGAGATGATTCAAGCATTGCCAGTAGCATCAGAACATTCCTTCATGGTGAGGAATAACAGTAATACAATGGCTTTACTTTAAGAGTACTGCAGGCTTGATGCTCATGTGCAGAGTTTCTACCATGTAGTTGTCATGTGCTGTTACACACAGAGAGATTCAAAGACAGTTATTTCTGAAATTCGATGTTTTCTTCTATTTAGTGACATGAAGCTGCAGTAAAAGTGAATTCACAGGTTGCGCATGAGATGACATCTGGCAGAACGGAGCAGAAAAACGTTGTAGGGTGGGTTTCCTTAAGGACAGATTGTCCTGTCATTTAGATGGCACACAGATTGTGCAGTGCTGTGTTTCTGTTACCCCGTCTGAAAGACATCGACAGACATGACACACACAGTGGCCTATTTAATCTAATTACAGATCTGCACAGCAGGGTGGCCACAGTTACTTATAACAACCTGGAAAACAAAACCCAGCAGGGTTGTGGAGTTTAGGTCAAACACTCATATAGACAAAGTGACAAGCTGGCATGGTGTCTCACACATTTACTTTTAGCATCTAAATGGTGACATCCCATACACTTCTACTGTTTTTATATACAGCTGTTTACATTTATATCTCTCTTTTTGTCTCATACCGTAAACTCATTATTAGACTGTCTTTTGCAAATGAAGATGAAATAAACGGAATAAGGCAGAGGCATGAGTGATACCTATTGCATGTCGCTGTTGTCAGTGTAAGCAGATGTAATCTGATTTGACATTAAGGAGATTTGTATAATCACAGACGGGTAAAATAACCTTGTATTATCTTCCATAAGGAAAGCGTTTCATGAAATTGCCCGCCCTGTTAATGTGACACTATACATCATGATCAACTGCACATCTGTGACTCAGCACAACATATTGATTAGTTTATTGTCATTTGGTTACTGCTCTTATTGCAGTGACCTAGGCCAAACATAGCTATCTAGTTTAAACAATGATTTCTTTATGAAGTACCTTTGGTTGTTTTTACTGAACATGTGTCAGTTTGTTATATGAAACGTGCTGTAATTCTGCTGTTATTCTAATTCTGTGAAATGTTGGTATTTTTTTGATCGAGAAAGACCTTTGCATGGCAAAAACACGCACACTTTGAGAAGTCCTTCCTGTTGACACATGCAAACATGCAAACTCCATTATAGAGGAAATACACAGTATACAACATACAAATGAGGTGAGAAGCATGTCTCACTTTCGGTGCTAAAAATAATAGGACTTTAAACAAAATTTCTTTTCCAGACACTTGGTTTCCAGACACTTGGTTTTGTAAATGAAATAGATGTCAAAGGCCAATTCCTGATACACAAACTCGTAAATATTTTTCCCTTATATACTATTCATTGCAGTTCATGTAGATTTCAGTGAAACATTCTATTAAATAAGTATGCAAGTCTTGCCAATTGTTTGTTTATAGAGTATATATTAAGATAATGATGATCATTTATTTTTTAGTGTATATTTTCATGTTATTTTACTGCTACATTGTTAGACGTTAAGTGTCTTTATACAACAGGCATTTACCATTGTGGACGTTTGACTCATTTTGAGTTTATTATGCCTGTATAGAGAAACCTACCTCCGCCATTTTTCTGGCACAAATAGGGAAACCTCCATACGTTGCCCAGACCCACTGAAAAGCCGACTTGGGCGAGGATGTACTGCAGCTTGCTGCTCCACGCAGGCCTCTCCTCCTCTTCCTCCTCTTCTTCCTCCGAACCCTCCTCAGCATCCCGCTCTTTTTTCTGAGTAACATCACCCACTGTCAGAGAGCTTTTCTTGAAAGAGTCCTCACATGTATCTTCATTGGAGAGCAAGTCTTTGACAGATTCCGTAACTTCGTCATCGTCAATCTCTCTCTTGACTGTTTTGCTGTTTTTGGGCATTTGAAAAATGTATTTTTTGCAGATGGGGAGAGAGATATTCTTGTACACCCTCAGCAGTGGGTAGATTTGTGTCAAAAGGTTAAAAGCAGGTCAAAAATTGGATTTAGTGAATGCAGGAACGTGTGGGTTGAAATGTTTATCTTCTCATTTTGTAGTATAAGCTTCCTATGAGGTACAAAGAAAGAGGTACAGAAACAAGACGGATGTCAATTCCACTTATATGATGCAATGTATCACTTGGATTGCAACTAGTTACTTGTTAACAACTATAAGAAAGTTTAGTTGCAATCAAAGTTTCACACCGTTTCCCATTTGATCCTGATCCTTTTATTAGATTGTTTTGAACTAGTAATTCATTTAAACGGTGTTGTTGTATGCGACTGCAACCACATGCTCTCCAAAAACCCGCCCTCTACAGACATTAGCCAATCGCATGTCAGGACAAACGAACGCTCAAAGTTATTGACAGACAGCAAGACCTTCTGTATGGCTGAAAAGCGCGGGCCTCCTCCCCCTTTAGTTTCCCAGAGACAGGTGTAATATCTCCTATTTCAGACGAAACATTTGTTAAAAGTCACACAGATGACATCTTGTCCCGTAAAATAGGTCGTTATTTGTCACATAACCATGTTTACAATAAGAGTAAAATGCGAGTTTGCCACTACACACATCACAGCTTATTCTCTGTGACAGCAAATGACATTTAAACCGACCAAGAACGTTCCGAACATCATCATATTTCAAGTCTAAATTATTTAGCCCCTATCCGGAGCACGAGGTACGTTCATTTGCATACGCACCCAAACAGACAAGAGCGCACTAGCGCATCAGCTCCAGCAGTCGCGTGGACGCAGCGCCCCAGATACAAACGCTGAATCGTACAAGGGACACTAGAATATAGATTAAGGGCGATTCCGTTACCAAAATAGTGTTTGTGTCACGAATTATGTTGTTTATACGTCGTGCAGTTTACCACGAGTGTGACAACGGAGTGATGCTCCGTGGTCGGCTCAAGCTCAGCTCACGTGATCACTTGATATCTTAAGGGCTGCATTTTCTAACGCATTCGCCAGTAAAACACTGTTTCCCCCTCGTTGTTAAATCTTCGATGTGTTACTGGTACAAAACGCTTATTCAATAACCATAATGCGAGTAAAACATTTGGATCGTTTTACATTGGGACATAAAGCTAGCCTATAAAGCAGTCAGGTATACAGAAAAAGGTGAAATTATGTTTGCGTCTGTGCGTCTAATTTACGCTCGTAGGCATTACCAGGTAATTGATTATATTGTTTTACTGAACTAACAATAAATATTATGTATAAGTAGTCAAATACATCCTAGATTTGTAAGTGACTTAAATTCTCCCCCCGCCCAAATTTACTATGTCACCCATGTGCGAGGTTTCATCATGCACTCTGAATCTGATTGCGCAGCCGTCCTTTCATCGTGATAATAAATCGGCACAAATAAAATCATCTTACCTTATAAGGGACCAATAAGGAAAGAACTATCAGAGGTTTTGTTAGTATCTCCCCTTGTATGAACTGATGGTTTAAACACACACAGGTATGGCACATGAAGTCTGATCGAAATGTGATGTGGCCGGTGGTACCATGCATGCAGGAGGCGCAGATGCTGTCTGTGAGTTCGTTGGACCAAGAAGAGATTCGTTGTGGGGGGAACGGCCTCGAGTTTCCTTAACACGTGAACTGGGCGTGTCTTGTGTTTGTTGTTAATAAAATGTATTTATATATCTGTATTACTATGACAACACTGAATTATATCTCGATTTAAAGTGCATTTTTATGTTTCGAACTGTGTTTATGCGAGGGATCAAAAATCCCCCGTGTAATAAGAGGTGGTACAATCCACTATAGCACCCACAAGCTAGTTTTCAGTGTATGCAGTTATTGTAACCTCGTGCGAAGAAATCTTACATCAGCCTTACCATAAAATGGCTGAAATGAGTAGGATCGAAACCAGCTAGATTTAAGCCTTCATCCACTAAGCGATCATCATTGCAACGAAGATAGTGTTCTTTCATCTTTTATGTACACCGCGCGTCAATGACTAACGTTACTAAAAGAATCACACACTATAATACAATAATGCACGCTGCAAGCTTTTACAATACAGAATACCCATTAAATACAGGCAATACAGAACATCCATTGAATCCAGCGCTATGTCGTGTGCACCTGCTTCGTCCATTTGTACTATTGCTCTAGAAAACGTTAAATCGGCGTATGCACTTGCGTTCTGACATCCCAACATTTATTCCAATTGTTTAACCTAATTTTATTTCTTCCAAATGTCTCTGCATAACCTAACGAAACATAACATTTAGGTCACGGTTTTTAAGTTTAACTTAAGTAATAATCACATTGTGAAATAAAGTAAACCAATGCATTTGCTGTTATCCGTATTGCTCAAATTAATTGTAATATGTTTCACGTAAAAATCACAGCAATTGTACCATAGGAAGAGTTAACTGTTTTTAATGCAGCCAGGCTGTGTCCCCTTGGTGATACTGTCATTACTGCATGATTGGAATTTTTGATTAATGGAATTAATGATACGAAAAAGGTTACATATAGCTTTATAGCTAAATCATTGAGATAATCTAACTCTTTTATAGAAATGCAATGTACAAGTAAAGCTGCATTATCCAGTATGCTATAAATATGCTTTTCATACCTTAAATTAAGTAAAATCTACCTGTTGTAAAATCTACTTCTACTTCTTACATAGACCTAAAGTTATTGAAAAATGCATTGAAAATGCAATAATAAACATTGAAAAGACTCTTGGTAGGTTCTTTTGTGCAGCTTGATGGTTGTTTGTGTCATGTGACTGTTATCTGCTGATAGCTGTAGGTGATCATTGTATGGCTTGCTTCCTGCAGTGTGACGTTCACTGTAAAACTTTTCTGTAAATTTACAGGCAATTTCTAACAGTATTGTACTGTATTTATATAAAACAGTTTGAGACTGTATATTTAACAGAATGGCTGTAAATGTACAGTATTATTCTGTTTTCAGCACGCAAAATTTGTAATACAGTATCGGGCTGTGAATGCTTTGCATTGTGGGATTGATTTCCTTCGCGCTCAATTTTTTTAAATGTGAGCACACATCTGTTGCCGCTGAAGCACTTAATTTGTTATTCATATGAACAACATAAGCTTAACGCTACATAGGCTACTTTATGAACACATGCTAGTCGTTTCGTCGTGATTCTTTTTTTTTATTTGAGCAGCGAGTTCGCCTTTTAATCTACAGCTGCCTGTGACATTACAACTTTGAGAGACTACCTGTGAAAATTAGATGATAATGCCGCAAGAAGATTGGGGAAATACATTTTGTCCGTGTCGAAGAGAAATGAAGTTGGTAGCAGATGGATTCTTTGACTGAGCATTGACACGGTAAGACACAGTTGTTTTATTCGATTACATTTCTGAACTGTTAGCACCAGTGGACTGATTTTGGGAACAATAGTGTTACGTTATCAAGAATATTTTGGATCGGTGTGTTAATCCTGTCGTTTATGACGATTGAACATAAGATATCGAAATTATAATGCCAAAGATAAATTGCTGTCTTTCGGCGCGATGTGATTCAACTTAGCTTAGCCATGTAACACACGTAGGTTAAAACACGAGTGAATAGTTCAGTCTGTTCTCATCTATTCACCAATGAACTTTGTGATATATTTTGAAAGGTAAACATGTATCATGCCATTCGCACGACCTGCGTTTGATTTTCGATTCATTTTTAATTTCAGGCTGAGTCATCTGATGAAGATCGTCTGAGTGCTAACGTAAGTTCTTAGCCTTAAAGTTATAATTCACTTGTTCACAACAATGATGTGGTGTCAGTTCTGTGATAGTCCATTTGAATCGATCTTATCATACTGCCATCACATGAAAATACATAGTCATGCTCCTAATGCTAATTATAAATGTGGTATTCCTGGTTTCCCCAGCAGATTCAAAAAGTTTGCTGCTTTTAAGGCTCGATCAGGGATCACAAAAAGAGGGACACAGATACATCTGCTGAGCAATAAAGAGGTAAGGCTTTAACTTTAGTCTGTGACATTGGTGTCTGTCAGGAAAGATGTAGTGATTTGAAAAACTTCATTTTACACCTGAGGTCTCTATCAAAGAAGGCACCAGAGTGTCTTGCCCATTTAAGTGTAATAAAAGCTATTCTTTTGTGTCAACACTGACCTCACATATATCCAGGTATCACTGCAACTCCTCTGCAGATAGGCTTCTTTATAATTTACTACATTTAAACTTTTCAGTACAGAGGCAACATGGTGAGTATGCAATGTGACTGAAGACTCAAATGCAATGTCTGATTCGTTTATTGATTGGGATGATGGTGAAGATCAGTTACGTATTGCACTATTGCCAGATAATGCAAATGAAATGCTGTTTTTATAGAATATTTATCTCAAATTGCAGGCATAGCACATTCTCCCATCATCTGTAATTCAGTCGGTAATTGAGGGGCTGCAGGACATCTATATTACCCAGTCTCATTTGCTAGGGTAAGTGAAAAATTAACTACACTTGGAATTTCTGAAAATGATATCAAGAATGATGTAGACATTATGTCTACAACATCGAGAATTCTTATGTTGTTCTAAAACTGATGATCTTTTTCAGATGTGTAATACCCATGCACTACACACTGATAAGAGGAGAAAGTCTTTCTTAAAAGCCAATTTCAAGTATGTTGAACCTGTCCCCATCTGCCTTGGTAAAAATTTATCTGGCAAGGAAAGCTTTGCTAAGTACATTCCCACTATGCAAAGTTTAGAAGCTTTGTTATTCTGTAAATCAGTTATAGAACAACATAAAAATTCACGATCTGAAATTAAAGCAAACGGTGTCCTCTGCGATGTATTGGATGGCAGTTATGTCGATTCTATAATTCTTGCTGTTTACATGACACTTGGAAACATGTTGCCTCACTGCAGGTCAGGAATTGACCACATGCAGCTAGTTAATTTTGGTGTGATAACATTATCCAGACAATTTCTTGAAAGACATCTGATTGAGAAAGAGAGAGACAGAGATATCTAGAAATAGGCATAATCATCATAATAATTTGTTTCTGTTCTGTCTTGTAGACGCTTTCTTGACATCAACCCGGAGCGTGGATCAAAAGCCAAAAAGGGGAAAGTGACTTAAAAGAAGACTGGCCAAGTTGTGCAAAAAAGGACACTACTGTGAACCCACAGGTTTCCTCTCTTCCGAGAACTTACAGACTTTAAATGGAACTTTGTTTAGACACTTCCACTATCCACTGTAAATGGACTTAAAGGAAGTAAGGCATTGTTAATGATGTACTGTTAATTGCAATACAAAAATAGTAGCATTCACTTGATTGATAATGTTCTGCTAATTGTAAACGGTTCTGTCAATTTATTTCGTACAGCTGACATTTCAGCCAAAATGTGTTTAAATGGGATTTCTCTGGCCTTTGCATCAGAAATAAACATTTTATATTCTAAGACTATTGTTTTCTATTTTCATTTGAGACTACTGATATGGAAGTAAATTCTTGATTTAAGGAAAAAGATATTCTGTGTAGAAAACAATTGATTGCAATATATAACACGTTGTAATATGTCAAATTAAATGGCATAACAGTATAATACTTTATACAGTCATAGTTCTGTAAAAATACAGTAATTTGCTGGCAACCCAGCTGAAAGAATGTAAATTAAAAGTGTAAATATTTACAGCACACACTGTAAAAAAGATACAATTACAGCATGATACTGTATCTGGCAACTACAGTACAACACTGTAAATACTTTTTACAGTTGTGGTTCTGTAAAAATACAGAATGTGGCTGGCAACCCAGCTGCCAGTATTTTACTGTAAATTTACAGGGAAAAGTTTAACAGTGTTGGTTGCATTTAACTGGCATGTTGTGATGTCATCAAGTGGACAAGTTTCCATTGATGGTTCATTGAGGGTCTTTAATATCACATGATGAAGAAAGCTTATGATACCACAAGATTTCTTTAGCACATGATCAGTAAAACCCCAACAACATTAAAATACAAAAGACAGTCAGTCACAAGTGCCATGGCAGGTTGGTTTGTCTACCTGTTGAATAGTTAATGTTTTAAGTCAGTTAACACCAGGACCAGATGGCCATTTTAAATTTGTTGCATTTATCTGCTGGTGAAAGAACCAAATGAAAAGCATTATGAATTATTTCACAAAATGACAATATTTGATAAATAAGCTGTGCGTTTCTTATAGGGCTAATGGTGACAGTTCTAGAAAGTTGTATTTTGCTTTCCCAATAATAAATTTTGTCAAAGTGTATTTGTTTTATGCATTTTTCTGTATGTTCTGTATGCAATATGACATTAGCATGTTGTAAATAAAAAAAAATTATATACTGTACATGATAATGCTTAAGGAAGATAAATGCTGTATTTTGTCTAATCTAACAGATTCTTTCCTACAAACTGCAAATGTTCTCTCAGCTAATATTGTCTTATATGAACAGTTAACTTTTAAAGTCTCCATTTTAATAATTAAATGCCTACTAGAATATACATCATAGCCCTGAACTGAATGAGTGTTCAGCAATGAGAGTGAAGCGGAGGTTAGAGCTTTTCTTGAGTGAATCAGCATTTAATATATTCTGACAGCTCAATCTTTTCACATTTCATTTCTTAAAACCACCCAAGTCGTTACCTTTCTCATGACAAAAAAAAACTCATCTGCTCTTTTTATCCTGATCTCTCTGTCCGGTCCTCTGTTTTTTACAGTCAACATACCAACTTAATGGAATTAATGTCGGGATAGAAGTGGACAGCGGTGCCTTCATTGACAATGAAAGGATTAATTTCAATGTGGTCCTAAAAGCCTTATTTCTCAGGATTTTTTTGCGTCATTGGGTTCAAAATAGTCATGGGATAATCAGCAGGTTGTTACATTTTTTTTATAGAATGATAAAGGAAAAACAAAGGTGCACAGACAAAAAGCATAAACCTTAAAGATTTTATTTCAATAGGTTAACTTGAATAGTGACATAAATGGAGTGTCATATGCACAATCCTTAGTCCATTTCTTCTCAGCGACTCCTTAAATTTAAATCTGTAATTTAAGATCTTATGGTCACACACAGGTACTGAGCTCAGTCAATTCTGACAAACTTACTAGTCATTTTATGGAATCCAATGTGTTGTGTTTGGTTTAAGAAAGAATACAATCATTGTTGCTCACAGCTAAAGACAAATTTTCTTCATCAAGTTCTAGTATTTCTCTGTTCCTGTCAATCACAAGGAAAAACTCAATGGGAACAATCTGAAGAAAGCAGTGAGCAGATATGGCAACAGACCAGTAACATAAAGCCCTTTTGTTAAAACATGGGACACTATTCAAACCTGAGCTCTGTCGAGAGCAGAGCAGGCTTTGTCCTAATCACAAGTGCAGATCTGCAGGCACTGCCTACTGTATCTGGTCCCTGTCTGGGTTCCATGCTCTCAAACAACAAGCTTCACACACCTTCCCTGCTAACAAAGAGGTTGATGGCACTCTCCACTAATTGAAGCAGACAAGGCTTAATGATGGGAGTTTTTTGAGCAATTTAACTTGGTGAATGCTTCTGATGAAACATGGACAGTTGATTTGACTTCGATAACAGTCTCCAGCAATGGGAGTGAAATTGTGCAGCCACTCAGAGAAAACTACAGATTGAGCAAAATTGAGTTATGTTTAAAAATGTTGCAGATGCATGCAAGGTAGACTGTATTCATTAAATACTGTACAGTAATTAAGGTCTGATTATTTTCTGATCAATTGTTGAGTTTTGCTAGACAGACCTATTTGGTTGATCTATGTAAAATTGCACTTGAGAATCAAAAATAATGACAGCATTTTCATGTCTGATGTATGGTGAGATTATTTACACATTCTGCTAAACTCAAAATACTGTTTTACGATCCAATACCTAAAATTGTCCACACTGTCACTCCATTTGTAAGTGCACCTAATGTAAAATGTTTTATGTCAATGTACCATTTTACCACTAGTACCATTCTATCATATTTTCTTATAACACGTAGGATATTTTACAAAATAATTTGCGGAATATATTTGTGTGGTTTACTTGCGCCATTCGCCATTATGCGAGAGCGTTCATTAAGTTTGTCCTTCTTGCCACGCTGTATTCTCTGGTTTCCATAGCAACTGCGATGCACGCGAATGGTACACCATGAGGCAAAAAGAGAAACAGGTTCTGGATATTAAATAACAAAAGAAACAAATAAAACTATAAAAAATATCTTATGCTCATACTTTTTGTTTTAAATTCGTAAATGTTCGTGTTTACTGTTGTGAGATGTGTTACTTCACTCTTCATTTACGCAGAAAGGTTTGAACTGGTTTTAAATCTTGGTCTGGTGGTCGATGAAAATGGATGACATGGAGAAAGAGATTGATGAAGAGTTAAGGAAATTGAACTTAGATCCCTTTGAAAATCATTCAGAAGAATCAGAAGATGAAAACTTTACTGCGTTGGATGCAACTGTAAGTGCCATCTGTATTTCAACATGCGTTCGTCCCTCATATAAAACGAATACAAACGTGCTTTTATATTGTATAAATATCTCATATAAGTTGTTTAAGTGTATTGGAAAGTGTATTGCATTTTATCTGACCATGTTTAATTTATATACATTGATGATTAAACTCTCAATACTCCAAAAGCTCATTACACTGACAATCACTTTTGTTTTCACAAAAGCTTCATTCAGAAGATCTTTCTGACTCCGTGCTTGCATACATTGAAGCTTCAAGAAAGCGAATTAATGCCTTTGAACAATTAATCATTGAAGATGCTGAGGAAAAATGTAAGATATTTCTTAAACGAATTTTAATGTTCATATCATATATTATTATGCCTAAATTGAAGACTTTCAATTTCACTTGTAGCCTCCTTGAGTCAGGAACTTTTCGTCACCCACGATGATAATATAATAAGTGAGGGAGCTATGGATTTTATCGAGGAACCCAAAAAGTGGATGGAAAGAGTGAGTCTTGCTTTTTTGCTTGCCTCGTGAGTTAAACCTTTAATTTAGTTTAGTCCCTCATAGTAGCAAAATATCTGTTTTGTTTAGCAGTTTTGTGTGTTCAGACAATGTGAATATAGGCTGTAAATACACAGAGACATGGCATCTGCTAAAAACACAATCTGCATAAGTGTACATTTAAATGTTATATTTTATTTGTAGGTAGTCTGTGGAATGAAGGAACAGGTGGAGTCACAGAATGCTCAGAAGCTCAATATGGAAGGTAAATATGAAAATAATAAGGTTAGATTGGCCTGTATTTTACGGTAACATGAATAAAACCGAGGTTATTGAGGTCAGCAATTAAAATTTTATTATACTGTATTCAAATATATAACTATTTAGTCTTTATATATACTGTATGTACAGATGTTTCAGAAATAAAATACACATTTGTAATGATGCAACATTAACTGCATAGATGGATTAACAGTATTCTTTCACCATTAGATGGCACTCTTTGAAAACATATATAAGTGTATGCACAGTATAAAATACATTTAAAAATAAATATTTTAAAGGACCTCATATTGTAATATTCACACAGTTGCACCTCTCACTGTTTTGCTTTCAGTTGTAATTGACCATGACATTTGCTCTGAGAGTGAATTGCAGCTTAGTCTTGAATGGAAAGAATTGGAGAAAAAAATAAAAGAGGAAGAGGAGCAGAAATTAGTGGCACGGAAGATGGAAAGAGAGCTGCATTTGAACTCCGAGAGGGATGAGAAAGAAAGGAGAAAGAAGTCACTGATGGAGTTCGAGGAGCAGCTAAGGAAGGTAGAGAGGGCCGCTCTGGTAGGTTTGTCTTTAACATTCTTGTGTATGTAATAAAAGGACATTCTATAAATGTAATCAATCTTTCTGAATATTTATAATAGTTTCAAAATGTTGGAGAAAAACATAAAGTTCATTACACAGTGGATCAACAAGAACTGGATAAACAGCAGGTGCGGTAAAACGGTTACAATGAATCATAAAATAAATGTTTTGGGATAAGGTATGCTTCCTTAAGAAATCAATACGTTTGAATGGGATGATGCTATTAATGTTTATTTAATTTAATGTTTAATTTCAGGAGTTTATATGGAAGCTGGAGAAGGAGCTAGAGGAGGAGAAACAGGCTTTTGAGGAGACTCAGCAGGAGGAGAGAAGGAGAATCCAGGAGCTTCAATGCAGATCTGCTACAAAGATCCAAGCTGCTCTCAGAGGAATGTTAGTCCGCCGCTGGAACACAAGAGAGCTCAAGAGAAAGAGAGAGGAAGAAAAAAGACTTGAAGAGGGGAAGAGGGAGTGGGAGAAAATAAAGAAGGAAAGAGAGGAGGAGAGGAAGAGAATCGAGGAGTTAAAGCATTTTCACAGGGAGGAGATGGAGAGACGCAGAGCTGAGTATGAGGTATCAAAAGAACAAGAGCACCATCGTCTGGAGGAAGAGAAAAGACTTGAGCAGCAGAGGAGGAAGGAGGAAGATAGAGGAAGAAGGGTGATGGAAATGAAAATAGAGCAGAACAATATTACAGGTGTAGAAAAAAGAGATGCGAAAGAAGAAAGCCAATGCGTAAAGGCAGAGAAAATACTTCAGCAGCAGAGGAAGAAAGATGATGATAAAAAAGATGAGAGGAGGAAAGAGGTGAACAGGAAGGAAGAACAAAACAACATCACAAATGTGGGAGAAAGGAGAGTGAAAGAGGAGAGCCAATGCCTGGAGAACGAGAAAAACCATCATCCGCAGCCGAAGAAAGAAGAGATGGACGAGGGGAGGAAGGAGGTTAAGAGAAAGGAAGAGCACAACGCAATTACAAGTGTGGAAGAGAGGAGATTGCAAAAGAAAAAAGACAAGGAAAACAAAAGACACGAGGAGAACTTTGAGCAGAATAAAGAATATGATAGAAGGCAACTGGTGAGAAGTAGCAGAGCAGAAAATAAATGTCAAAGTGAGGAGGAAAATGAGGAGAGAGGAGAAAGAGCGATTCAAGATAGTGAGGAGGAGGCAAGGGAAAGAAAAGATAATATGGCAAGAATAAGAGATCTGTACAAGGAGAAGACTGTATTGGACAAAAGTGTAAAAGTAGACAGGTTTGATGATCAGATACTATCAAAAAAGTGCTATACAGAAAAGAAAAAAGATGGCAGTGAAGAACTTCACTGTCAGATGCAGTCAAAAAAGAATCAAAAATTTACTACAGCCCATCCGCCGCCCTTCATAAATGCACATAAAGAACTCTCTAATGACCATTGCATAAGTCTGAAAACTACAGGTCATCTAAATTTCGAAGTGACTCAGGACTTTGATACAGATAAGAAAATCAATGGTATAGAACACAAGATGGACACTAGGGGGCAGCAAGACACTACAACAATTTTGCTTGAAAACTGTGGACAAGAGATCCAAGAATCAGGTTCTGAATGTCAGCCTGACAGCACAGAGCAGAAGCGTTTGGCCTGGATAAAGAACTGCACTCCTTGGTCCATACTGTCATTTCAGAATAAAAAGAAGAGGTCATCTGCACAGTCCCTTAAGAGAGGGGCAAGAAGAGGAAAATTACCCAGTCTGCCACCTTTGTCTGCGGACACTATTCTCAGGACAGGAGCTTGGAGTTCTCTCAAACAGGTAGTCGATGTAATACACTTTAAATGTATGGGCATGGGCCACAGCTATTTCTTGGTTATCTTGTAAGTTCCTGTTAACTGTAATTGTGATGTAAAAATCAGGTTACAACAGTGACTCTGGAAGACCTGCCGGGCTGTAACCTGTCCACACTGTCTCAGTGTAACAAACTACAGACGTTAACCCTTAGACGCTGTGAACTCGTATCCTTGGATGGACTTAATCAGTGTTCTCAGATCAGATACATAGATGTACAGGTGATTATGATCTTTATTAATGTAATTATGCACATTTAGCAATGTCTTATACAAAGCGACTTACAAAAGTGAGGAAAACAACATATTGAGTTAATTCTAATGTTTTTTTTACAATAAGGAGAACTCGATCACACGTGTGGATTGTGCAGGTCTGGCAAACCTTAAAGTTCTCCTGCTGGGTAAAAACCAGCTTACAAACATCCATGGCCTTGATGATGCTGAGAATCTCCAGGTCCTTCAGCTGTCACACAACAACATTTCACGTATAAGTGAGTGTTTATTATTCATAGATGTTAATTTGTCAGTGTTTTATTTGTCATTATGATATTTCGGGATTAAGTTAAATCTTTATATTTGGATGTGGACGTAGGTATCTAGCTAGCATTGTCATTGACCAGTAGGTTGCAGCCTAGTTTCATCTTAGTCTCTTTTACTGCTTTCTTCTAATACCACTCTCAAAATACATCCCGATGTGTCTCCCTTCTGAGATAATGCCATCATATTGAATAAATATGAATAAATATATCATAAAGAAAAGGAAAAATGCAGTTAAAAGGTATTGCTGTCAGCATTAGATAGTGTCCTGCCAATTCTGTTTTTTTAGATTAGATTATTCTTTGGCTGCTATGAGATATTTTCACAGTGCCCCATGATTTAGTACATTCTAACCAGGTTTCTCCAGCAGCATTGGCTTGATGAAATATATTTTCTCTCTTAGGTGGTTTAGGAGCCCTGAAAATGCTTCAGAGATTATTAGTGGACCATAACCAACTGCTCAGCATGAGAGGTTTAAATGAAATGTATACACTTCTGCATCTGGACTGTTCATGCAACCACCTAAGCCACGTCGAAGGTTTGGAGAACTGCGCTCTCCTCAATACGCTGGAGCTTAGAGGAAACAGTTTAACTCAGGTGGAATTTTTCAAAAGTAACAAAATAAGTTACTTGACATATGCCTTCAGCACTGATATCCAGATTGTATTGAATTATCTTCATTTAGTATTTTTCCATTACTTTGTTGTTATGCATTCTTATTCTGATAAGTCAATCTAGAAAAATATTTCCATTCCAGTGTCCAGGAAGTTATTACAAGAAATGCATCATCACCAGAGAGAGCTAGACCACAATGATGACAGCTGTTGTTAACATTATCTTCTAGTAAAACATGCTCACCCATTTAACTGGATTTCTAGGCTGTGGTCACCTTAATTGAATTATTCTTATCTGTTGTGTTTAATGTGTAAATGTTACTTTGCGATCTCATATTTAGGGTGAGAGTTAAGTTTCCACCCATGTCTTCTCATGGGACAGTGTTTGTGGTTGGAAACGACATGTTGACGTTTACTGTGTGGTCATATGGTCATAAGGGGATTGTTTTGTTTTGTTTCATCTCTGGATTGTGGCATAGCTCCCTGTCCTGCATAACCATGTTCTTCTGAGGGACCTTTCTCTGGATGACAATCTTATATCTTCTATTCGTGACCTGGAGTCTTATTGGTTACCTTTGCTCCAAAACCTCTCCTTAGCTCATAACAGGTACTGTAGGGGTCAATACAGAAAATAGCTGTGGCTGAAAACCTAATGAACTGGCAAACAATTGATTTTTTGTATTGTCCAATTTTTTTATCGGCAAATGTGAATGCACAAGTTAAAAAATTAAATCAAAATATATATATATTTTTTTTACAATTTTGCACAAAGCAGCTTCACAATAGATACATATTTGCAGATGCATTGGAGACTCGGGTAAAACATTATAGGATAAGTAAAAATAAATGATATACAAATACAGTATATATAAAATAAATGTACAAATTAATGTTTGAGTAGGCAGTTCACTAGGTTTTAAGACACAGCCAGTGTTTATAACATTCACTTTCAGTAAAATTCTACTCATAGGTGAGATGTGTGTTTTTTATGTGTAAATACTTTCTTGAATGGCAGTTTAATGTGCAGAGTCAACACTACAGTCAACATTCCCATAAAGTATAATCACCGTAGCCCATTGGTCCTATTAAAACATTGCACCTTTTGAACATCTTGAACAGAAGTTGTATTTTATTAGTGGCACAAAAAATGACACGTTTAATACTTAAAGTGATACTCCGACCAAAAAATTTAATTCTGTCATGAATAACTCACCCTCAAGTTGTTACAAACCTACATACGTTTCTTTGTTTGGTTGAACACAAAGAAATCTATTTAGAAGAATGTTAGCAACTGACAGTTCTGGGGCACCATTGACTACCACAGTAATTGTTTTAAAACTTTTGGTTTGGTGAACACAAAATTAGATATTTCAAAGAATTTAGTAAAGCAAACAGTTCTAGGGCACCTTTGACTACCATTTTAAATCTATGGTAGTCAATGGTGCCCCAGATCAGTGCCCTTTTCAGTTGCTAACATTCTTCAAAATATCTTTCTTAGCTTTTAACATAACAATACATGAAACATTTTGGGTGAGTATCACTTTAAATACAATTATTTTCTGAAGCAATGGTGATGTGTCATGTTTTAAATTAAGATGTTTTATTGTTTTTAATCATATTGACTGTTTCCCGTCAGTATAACTGACTTAATTCCACTCTTGGACTTGGTGTCTCTGAGGATGCTCAACATCAGTCAGAACTGTCTTTCAGGTAAGGCGTACACATGGAAGAGGTAAATTTTATTGTATGTTTTTAACTTTATTGTAAGTTTGAATGTCTCATGAGAAGATGCTGTTGTGACTCTCTTTTAGACCTTCAAAATGTTTGTCTGAACCTTCAGGGATGCTTCAGTCTTCAAGAACTCAACCTGACTGACAATCCGCTACAGCAGGAGATGAACTGGAGGTATGTATTTACACCTTCAAAGATTTGCCCTATAGAAGATTGTCCTAGGTCAAAATGAGATCAGATCTTATGACCTTTTATCCTACTTCATTAACGGAAAGATTTATGTTGGATCGGGCAGAAGCTGTCATGCAAACATTCCGGCAAAAGTCACTAAGCATTTCATAATTGTGTGAGAATGTGAAACTAATGTGAACAGGGACATGGGCTGGAAGTGCACCGGGCGTTTAAAAGTAGAATAAACATTCCTCCGTACCGCTGAGCTTCCGGCCCATATCACCACACAAGCAATTGTATCTGTGTCCACTATTGGATTACACAGTGACATCTGTACGCACGTGGACTTAAGTGCTCGTAATTCTGAAAATATTTGCTCAGTTGAGGAACATTTTTCAACTATATGGGCTTCTGCTCTAAAGTGTTTTGAATGGACTTAAATGGGTTGATTCAAAATGAGCAAATTATGTTTTAGTGTGGTGAACAATAACGTGTAAGAGACAGAATAAGGAGATCAAGAAAGTATAGACGCATGTTGGAATTAGTCTCACATTTAAGTGCCAAGCAGTCTGTCTTGATTTTGTTAAAATGGAACGAAAATGACATCATACTTTGTAGTTAGGATGGCCTAAATAGTTTCAAGTTGGCAACACATTTATTTTCCAGAAAATGTGCTTTGCAAGATCTTACAGTGTGACGATATCCGAAATATTTATGTCCTTTTTGGTATTTTGTTAAATATGAAAAAAGAAGTGTGTTCTTTCTTAACGTCTGCTTTATTCGGCAGTGACAGATAAGTTCATTCGAATCTGTCTCTGTATTCTTCTGAACTTTGTCTAACCCTTAATGCCAACAACGGAATTAGAGCCAGTGTTTTCCTCTCTCTCCACTGGTTCTTTCATCCCCATCCAGTGATAACAGAGGCTAAATTAAAGTACTGAAGGATATGTCAAGGAAGTACACAGCACATGACCATTCAGAGTATGGAAGAACAGAGGGATTTCAGTAAGATTGATTGAACTTCTGTTTGTCTCTGTTTACAGGGAAGTTTTTACTAATTGATGAGTTAAATCAGTAGCTATAGAAGCCAAAATGAGCATTTGCATATCACATGACCATGCCCACATTCAAGAAAAACGGCTTGGCAAGTGTTTCTACAAAATGTTCTGTGGGCTGCCATTTAAGTTAATAGGTTATATTTTTGTTGGTTATATTTTTAAATATACATCTTTTTCAATAGGTACCTTCACAATTCTACAATATTTTAATTCTACAATAATTACATTGACACTGAATTTATCACTCCTTATTCAAACCTCAGTTCCTTAATATCTTTTTTTCCTGCCAGCATGCTCCAGCAAAGTCCTGTGTTTGCTCATACACTGTCGTACATTTAAACACAGACCAAAAAGGCAGTACAGGCTCGCTCGAAATGTCTCTGGACTGAGGCCAGCAAACCCCTTTTCATTTCTAATCCCCGCCATGTATCATCATGCAGGTTCTCACTGAGAATAGCAGACTCTGACTAAACCTTTTTACTCGACGTGCAGACGCTCTTGTTGGTTCTCTTGGGTCCAGAATGTCAAACTCATTAAATGTTTTATCCCCATTTCCTAACCGATTTCATCTGCTCAATGTAAATATTCCCCAATAGAAAACCCACGGAGACAGAAAGGGAGGGTCTGGAACCAACATTTCCCTGTTAATTTTTTATGATTGCAGTGGACAGTCAATGGGGTAACATTACATGTTACACTAACTGTTTTATGTCCAAAAGATTTTAAAAAAACCATCTCCCTACTCTACCCCTATTATCGTTTTTCTTTTTGTGATCTCAGAGAAACTTTTCACAATACATAAATATAAAAATATGATTAAATGGAACATTATTGGTCTATTCAACCACTCAAGGTCTACAGTGTGATGCACATTGTAGCACATTGTGTGGTCTTTTCACTTTTCATCATGCAAATTTTCATCATGCAAATCCCTTAAATGCCTGTTTTCTTTCAGGTCCTTGCTTCTGGAGACAGTGCCTGGCTTGATTAAGCTGAATAATGAGCAGACATCTGTAACAGCAGCATCCTCTAAAGGCCCAAGACAGCAGTGGAGTTTCCAAGCCCTTTGTCAGGCACAGCAGAGACAGCGTGATTCACTCCTTCAGAAACATAAGATGGAGATCAGGTGAAATCTTATTTCAGTCTCCATGAAAAACCAATAAAGGCTCATTAGGTCAAAATTGAAATGCTGGATGAAGAATAAAGCAATGGATGTAAATTATACAGAGTCATTTTATTCTCCTAAAATCAACACGGATCCACAAAGCCCAATGTCCACAGTGAGTCAAAGTGTTGTTGTAAATGTCTAGTGTCTTCAAGCATTAACTATTTAAAGGTTCACAACACCAATTGAATTTAGGAAACATGGAACAAGAAAATGGAATACAGTAGAATACAATAGTTTATTTTTATTATAATTTAATTGTTAAAATAAGTAATCTCTAAAAAAGTATTCAGATTATCCTATTGTAATAAACTTGAATGGTTTGGGCATTCAATTTTTGCAAATCGGATGTCCAAAAACAGAGAAAACTAAGCTGTTATTTATCAGGTTTGTAAGATTTTTACACGTTTCATAAGTTTTAATTTATGCAAATTTAACATTAAATAGTCATTACAGTCGTGAGTTCTCACATATCTGCAAGATATGACATTTTGACATATATAGAAATAAAAGTCCCTAAGATGCTGTCTCAGACCACCAACACATAAGTCAGAACACTCGCCATGTTTCATAAAGGATGATTGGCAGACGTCTGTGTGTCCTGCGGTTCAAGCTGAGGTCTCTCATGGCTTGGAGGACTTTAGAAATACCTCCCTCCAACCCTTCCGCCGCACACTCCACACAAAGAGTCTTTTGGACTCCCGTGGGGACTGCTGCAGCCATTTAACATCTGACCTGACCCAGTGTCAGTCCCAAGATTTGGCAAGGTGAAGACTTTGCTGTCTGACTGGTATACAATGTTATATCAGTGCCTGTGTTGATCTGAAGGCATAGCGTAACCAGTTAACCCCAACATATTCCTTTAATTTCATTAAACTGCAGCAAGAAAATGAGATTTTCTATGGCTTGCCATTAAATCGTAAATAGCCGTATTTATGATGCACATTAGTTCTGCGCAAGAACAGGTTGAATACGTTTTTGGAATCAGAAAATGAAAACCTTTCCCAATTTTTCAGAGGGAGTTTCAGCTGTCAGAGAGTAGAGGGACTGTTTAAGGTCTAAGATTGTATTTGTTTGCCTTGGCTTCTTGTAACAAAGTTTGCCTTTCAAGATGTCCGTTGCCGACTATGTATGCAATTTGACATTGATTTGTTTTAATGAGGTAATCAAATTAACCATTATAACCATACGTCTTTGTGTTTGCACTTGGTGTCAACAGGTTTCAACAGTAGTTTTGTTTCATGGTTCAAATGTACATTGCGTCTGACTCAATGTTCTGTTGCAGAACTGAGGTGTAACTGCTTTGTGTGTGGGGTGGTGCTTAAGCATGTCAGAGGATTAGAATAGCAGGGACTCTGTAGTGACAGAGATGGTTTATAATGTTGACAGCAGGGACAGCTTGGGGGTCAGAGGCATGAGGGGCCAAAGTCACCATGGCTAATAGAGTAATTAGAGTAACATTGAGGCACCTTTGTAGAGAATTTCGCTGAAGATCACAAACAAATATACATCTAATAAATATAATAAAGTGATCGCTCACCAAAAAAAAAAAATTCGGACATCAGTAATTTACCATATACTCCTGCTTGGTATGTCTGGGTGAGTAAATGATAAAATGATGTACAACTGGGTGAACTATCTCTTTTAGTTGTCCTAGTAATGTTGCTGTCGATTCTGTCCGTTTAGACTGGTATAAATTCACATCCAGAAAAAATTGTTTGTACATTACACAATGTACATTAATGTGTTGTGTAAAATATAATTCAAATCAGAGGATTTCCAGTTCTCAGCATGCGTAAGACTGTTGGAGAGTAATTTTCTTAAAGGGGTAGTTCACCCAAAAATGAAAAATCTGTCATAATTTACCCTCTTTTCATTTCAAACCTGTCTGACTTTTTCTCCTTCTGCAGAACACAAAATATTTTAAGCATCCATTCATTCGCATTGGTTTTGGTGTTCATACAGTAGAAGTGAAAGGGTGCCAGTGCTGTTCGCTTACCAACATTCTTCAAAATATCTCTCTTTGTGTTCTGCAGAAGAAAGAAAATCATACAGGTTTGAAATGACAAGAGGGTAAGCAAATGATTACAGAATTTCCATTTCCAGTAAAGAGAAATGTAATGTTTAATGAGTTTAATGTTTAGCGATCTTTGAGATTTAGAAGAGTTTGTTATATTTTTGAGTTTTGTTATTATCATTGTTCAGAAGGGTGATAAGTTTCCTTAGGTTGTGGGAAGTTACTTTTAAACCTAAATTTCTGTAAAGCACTGTTAACTTCATATATTAGAAGAAATGAATGAAAAGTTTGAAGCTTCAGTTTTTTAACGACTGTCATTTATGTTTTTTTTTCTGTGTTGCACTAACAGTTCTGTGCCCTCTCAACACGATGTCCAGCTTCTTTCCAGTGGTCACTGTGCAGACCTCTTCAAATTGGCAGTGGACCAGCGTTATGCCCATGAATATGGAGACAGCTTTGTTACGGACGATCCTCCATCTTCCACAGCTGCTGACAGCAGTCAGTGTGATTTTTCTGAAGCATCTCCATCACAGAGGATAAACCCAGAGAAGCAACCTCAGCATACAGCAGATCCCCAGAAGACTCACCATGAGCTTCAAACTAATGACCTTCAAACCGACTTCCCAGACAGCTGTACGGAGAAACGAACTGAGAAGGAACCTGTTCAGATGTTGAACCTTGAAAAGTATGGCTCTCTCTCACACAACACATGTTTTACACAACTTATTGACGTCACATGATGTTTACAGTTTTAACGTTGTTGTGGATGTGAAGAGGAAACATCTTGCATGATTCGAAGGTACATTTTATTTTAACTGAAAGTAACCAGAATGAACTCCTCGCTAAATCAGTGAGATGACATTGGATCCCTGGTGTGTCTTTCTCCAGATGTTTTAGGGCAGATGAATCATCCCAAGCTTGAGTTCAGTGACATTCATTTAGTCATTTATGACCTCGGTGAGTCATCAGATAAAATTGTCTTTCACTCAGAGCGGCTGTGGTCATCCAGCGATGCTGGTGGAGATACGTATTGCAGAGACGTGGGGCCCCCTCAGGCTTAATTGCAAAAACTACAGAAAGATTGAATATTCGTAGGATGGAGGAGACCAGCATTGAGAGGCCAGAACTTCCTAAGAGCGACCGTGCTGCTGTTGTTATACAGGTAAGACTTTTTAGCAGTTTGTTTATTCAAAGATATTTGGAGACATGGACAAATAACCAGACTTTTGCCTTAGAATTTTTTATCTACTGCTCTTACCTCTGGAAAGGTTTCCGTACCTCATATTATGAATATCATAAATAACTCAAATGAAATTAAATCATCTTCATTGCGCTCTAACTGGCTAAGGCTTGTTTTGGATCGGTAGGTAGCGCTTTTAAAAACAACCTATTTCTTTCACATATGTAACTTCAATAAGGGATATTTTCTCTTTCTGCCTGTGTTTAATGAGTCTCCGGGGACTCGAACGGGGAGAAAAAAATGATTAATCAGATTCCAACGTGTCGCAGGAGTGGGAGCGCCGGAGTTCTGATCCACTAAGTCTTTTTTCCCGCGGGGAATACGCAGATTTAAAGGCAACCCGGTGTTACATTTGTCTTACAAAGCCAAAGTCACTGAAAGTTCAAACTGCAGACCACAGGGCAATTAAATAGTGGTTAACATGTTTTATCTTCCTAATGGGATAACACACAATATTTATGCTTGTATATGATTCATGGTCGTATGTGTTGCCCCTGCAGGCTGCGTGGAGGGGCTACAATCTGCGGAGAAGACTGGCCTGTGCTCTTGCCTTCGCGCGGCTCATGGAGAGCGATGAGGACTTTGAAGAGGTGGACACGGACAAATTCATTTTTGATGAGGTATGAGCAGATGCGTGGTGCTCCTGCCATTACGGCGATGTGGGCAGACTGATCGCTGGGACTGGTGGGTCGTAAGATCTTTAACTAGCACTTGTGGCAGCGAGGGAGGAAGCTGTCATCAGTGATTAGGTGCAGAAAAAGTGCAGTCAACGAGCGGGAAGGGAAAACGTTGTTTCTTTTGACCTTTTTTCTGTCTATTTGCATCAGATTTATTTAACGTAACTTTGGCTTAACCCATGCATTACGCTAAGTGAGCTCATCTGCGTAGCTTAGGTGATTCATTATAGTGAATTAGGATGTCACGTTACGTTTCGTGTTTTGGTTTTTTGCGTACAAAAATTCGCAGGACTTTAAGATCAATTTAGTTTTTCTTTTTGAAAAGTTCTACCGACATTCATTTACGCACACTGGCAAATTTATTCATCACGACTTGAGCAAAAAATAAACATGCTCTGTTTTGAAGTAGATATGAGCTCAAGTGTTTGTGCACACTGAAAGCATCAATGCTAGTTCAGTGCTTTTAGTTTAATGCGATCTGCCACTTGCTTTGAAGGAATAACAGAAAAATAGAGATGCATTTCATCAGCTGTAAAAATCCCATCAGATGTCACTTTGGAACGATGCAATACATATACAATACAAGCTCTTTGCTTTCATGTGTTCTGGGTTGTGACTAGAAGGCGATGGAGAAAGACTGGATAAGCCTGCATTCCAATATGTCACCGGCCAGGGCGATGCCATATTCAGCTCACTCGCCGTTGCCAAAGGTAACAGCTCCACTAACCCTCCCTCTGTCTGTGGGCCGGCACAATCAGAGTCTCTCGAGGTGATTAAGTGCCGGCTTTATTGCCTCCAAAAACACAATTACTTTCTGGGCCGCCTCAAACTTCCTTCTCGTCAGCAGATGTCATTTTTCAACGTAGTGCTTTTTCTCCCGTGGTTTCTTTTCTTTAGAGAAAGCCGGGCTTTTCCATCACGGTAGCGATGCCGTGATGGGACGCAGCTGCTGTGGAGATGTGGAGATTGTAGGATGCAGTTCAGTGTTTTAGAACCAAGATGAAGACTGAGTGATCAGATACAATGAAACACTTTACACGCATAAATTATTCTAGTTTAAAGTGCATATAAAGCACATTTATTTTTGTTGGAAGTATTTCCTTTAGCAAGAGCTGTATTTCATATTTTCGGAAAAAGGACTAGTTAACCAAATTACCTAAAGTAAAGTTTTATTTTTGGTTAAGTAAAAATGTGCCGTATATAGTTTTATTTGAAAGGGATAGTTCACCCAAACATTACAGTTCTGTCATCATTCACTCTTCCTCAAGTGGTTCCAAACCTGTATACTACCATACCAACATTCTTCCAAATATCTTTGTTCAGCAGAAAAAAACGTATACAGGTTTGGAATTACTTGAGGGTGGGTAAATGATGACAATTTTCCTTTTTGGGTGAACTGTTCCTATAAGATAACAAGGATATTGTTTATGTATGACCAATACTGATTTTGATGCAACATGCAAGTTCAATCTCTTTATTTCCTGATTTTAATCTCCTGATTTATTTAAATTTGATGTTGGTATATAAATTCTGTAAATGAGTAATACTGATCAAATTTGCAGACTCCTGTTTTGTGGCATTTACTAATAGTTGTGGTATTTATTTACAGTGTCCATTGCATCGTGAGAGTCCACCTGTTGTTCCACGTCTACCCAAACATGCCTGGTCAGATAGTAAAGGTGCAGTCCGCATGGAACAAAGTGTGTCACCTCACCTTAAAAGCAGGTAATGAGAATATAGCCATTGAACTTTTCTTATCATACCTCAATAGATGATCTGTATCCCGAGACTTTGTGTCTCATCCTGATGAAAGTAAAAGGAATTATTTTTGAATTTTCAGTAGGTTTACGAAATATTCTGAATCAATGCTCAGAAACAACACCCTTTCCGAGAGGTCAGAAACAATCCTCAAAGAATGGTATGTTCCTGCACTACTTGTAATTTTTTCAATTCAATGTATTTTTTCTACATTAATGTGTAACTCAATTGGTTCATCTTGTTGGTATCTCTCTTAGGGGCTTCACGAGCAACTCCACTGCTCTTCTCATGCTGAAGAGAGCCAATAAAATGAAGGGCAGTAAACCACAATGCAAAAGATTATTGGGTAGGTCGGTCAGTCTGTGTATCCGTCTAGCTATTTCCCTTGAAACAAAACTCTGGAGGAAGAATATTTTAAAAACATGGTTCAATATGCATTGCATGTTGGTTATCCCATTAAAACTGAGAAATAAGCTGTTCCTGTATAAAAAGATACGGACAGTCTTGGGGACTTAATGAAAAAATGCCAATTTCCCTCAAATCATGCCTGTCTAAACATCTTTTTAATTCCTTTTTTGTCTCTACCTCTCTTTGGCGAGCCGTTGTAGTACACTAGCGTGACATTCTATATGAACCTTAATCTGCCATAACAGCAAGCAGCCTCATGCCTTGTCATGTTCCATTGACCTGTCCACAAACACGCTTACAAGTCTTAGGGCTCTAACGTTCCCCCTTGTAAAAAGTCCAAAAGTAGCTTTTATTACTAGGTGCTAGGGGAACATCAGTACTCATAAGTTCAATGGGCCGTGAGTCTGAGAAGAAGCCCAGACGGAGTGAGTAGTCCTGGCCTGGATCCTCCAGGGTTGGCCTGAAGCCGGCTTTGATCAAGGTCAGGAGTGCGTGACTCTAATGCCACAAATCCAATCATGGCCCCATGAAATGAGGGCCTGTGTCGAGCTCTCCGAGCACTGCTTCATGGGCTCTTTGGTCTCCTAATGGAAAGTGAAGCTTTGGTTTCTGTCAGTTTTCTATTTGCCCTGGTCTGCTCCATGAATGCAGCGTTCGCATGAGCTCATTCGTGGCTGCGTTTTTGTCTGCGTTATGTGTTCTAGACCCAAACGCACGTCTGGTCTTGTTCAAGAGCCACAGGAAGCAGTATGTTTTCAAACGAAGCTCAAAGGCGGACTAGGCAGAAGTTCAAGGACTTTAAAGGTACAGTAGGGCGAAATTGTTGATTGACGTATCAAGGTATTCACTAAATGAGTTACAGGAAGAGTTTATCCAAAAATTCTGTCATCATTTACTCACCCTCTTGTCAAACCTGTATGACTTTCTTTCTACTGCAGAACACAAAAGAGGATTTATTTGAAGAATGTCGGTAATCATTTAGTTTTTATTATTTCTTTTTATTTGTCCACAATAAATGTTGAAGAGATGCGATCCATTTAGTAATCTACATGGGTTGAATCCATATATTTAATTCGTCAACTGGGACACCCTTAAACCTGCCTTGCGTGTCGTACACGAAAACATACACATTGCCACATAAAATTGAATACACATGATGGGATTGTAAATAGCTAGCTAATAGGTTGTGTGGGATGGCGGAGAATAAACAAGATGATTGTATTTCAGGAGACTTTGTAGCGGACCTGAAGTGTGAAATTGAGTTAAGTGCAGAGGAGGTAGGGCACTCAGAGGGTTTCAGAGCGAGTTGTCTGCAGCCCTGGTGCCACACCAGGGGGCGGGGCTTCCAGCGAGATGCTACCGAGGGGGGTCGAGCGCAAGAGATAAGGATTGGGAGGGAGAGATGAAAGGCCAGGGCAAAATAAATTAAACGAAATTCTTCTTACATTTAACATTTGCTTTCTTTCTTTAGTGCTTTTTTGTTGTTGTTGTTGTTCCGACTCCATCAGTCCCGCGGCGTATGTAAGCTGATACCCATTTTCAAGCGGGTTACTTCATATCCAGCACATCCACAAAAGAGAGCTCGGATAAAATAAACACAAGTGAGTCGGATATCTTGGAAAGAATCTGTCACGGCTTCGGGGGGCTAATCACCTCCAGAAGGGGGCTTGGAGCATTCGGCTGAAATGTAAGCCCCTGCTGGGGGAGAGCAGGGGAGCGGCGGCCGGCCTGTAGCCTGAGGCTTGGGGCCGTCTCGAGTGGGGTTGGGGTGGGCTTTTGGGGTTGCATTGCTGGTGCCTTCTGCAGGTCAGAAGAGGGGAAGAGCAGGTAGCCTAACACCATCCCTATCCAGAACATAGTGCTCAGTTACCCGGTTAAAGAGCCAGGCCATGATGCCCAAGGTGATCTTACACTCTTACATCTATGTGAATGTATAATTTAATATGATGTAAAATCTGATGCTTTTTAAACACATGCTTCGATTCTGAAGTTTAAATGAATGTGTTTTTTCTTTCTAAATGTTATTAATTCATATAATGACTATTAATATTGAACATGAAACTCTTGATGTTTCTTAACATTTTCTATATACAGAGCACAAATGCTTTTTGCTGTCCTCTTTTGATTGACAGGATATATCGACCCTACATATGGAATTGACTTAGCTTCACTAGTAGTTTTGGTTTTTGGTTATGCTTTTTAAATTTAGCTCCCAGCAAATGAAGTTGGAAATTAATACTTAAAAAACAATAATCAGAGATGATTTTTAGAACCTCATTATAAACCAAATAAAACAAGGATAGAATCTTATTTATTAAAGCCAAGCTTTTTATTTGATCTTTTCTCCTGCACAAGCGCAGTCAATAAATCTCCTAATAAAATGTTATCAGATTCCTTCCATCGATTTGAACCATTTCTAGTTATTATGATTGCCCATGGGTTATGAACGACAGGCACTTTTTGCATTAAAAAAGAGTTTGTAGCATCTGTTTGTGTATGTGTGTGTGTTGACCGCTGATTGACCGCCTGTGGTCTGCTCTCTGGAGGTGAAGGTTTGACCCAGGGTAAAGGAAAGTGGGAGACAGAACCTTACGATAAAAGACCTGACCTCCCTCTTTGAGTCTGCTCAGAGAACTCCCAAACAATCAAAGCCCCATGGGTATGTCTCACAAACACACGCACACACAGGCACTCTCCGACCAAAAGGACACATTTCACTCAGCGTGTTTTGTGCATGTGGCATGGCTTCATTGTGATTAGGCATTTTGCTGCTAAAATTCCAGTTTTGTATGTCAGACCTTAAAATACCTGGAAGGCATTTTTGATAGATGTGGATATAATTGATTTAAGCTTCATCACGTTGAAGGTTCATGACTGTGATTTGAAAATGTATTTTGAATAGGGGAAAATATAAGAAAATCATTGAGTAAAAAATACTGGTAAGCTATCTAACTATAACATTCAAGACAAATTCAGGATGAAATAAATGAAATTGAAAACGGTATAGATAATAAATGTTATTTAAAAACTTGTGTATAATAGTTTGTTTTCGGGTGTTAAATACAAAGATATGCAATATAATATTTCACTTCAACATTAGATTGAATTGTATGCAAAAAAAGTATTAAAAAAGGTCCACTTTTTAAACATCTACTTTAAAAAGAACATTCATCTTAATCTGTGTTCGTTGTTCTATTTTAGCCCTGTGTGTGAATTTATTTTAGTTGTGGGATTATCAGGGAAGTTTTAATCTTAGTTTTGAAAGGCTTGACCTTGTTTCTGCGCCTTAGTATTGTTATAAAGGAAGCCGGATTTATTAAAATACCTGCACAATGACCTTAAAGAAGCCACTTTGACTCGCTTTGTTTCTATTAGCCTGACTCCCCTCATGAAAGAACTGATTCTCTGACTCCTGTCATCGCCATAGCTTCACCACACGGATAATGTACTTAAGAGTTCCTCTAACAGGCGTGACTCCTGGGCCCCCTGATGCCCTGAGGGTGGGATCGATAGGGGGATGCCGGTTCGAGAGCTACTGGACACCAGTCGTATATATGTATCTGTGCTACCTCTGAAGTCTATCCTTCGCTAGTATCATCATCGATTAAAATTGTTTTATTAAGTTTCTTGTATGTTGATGCACAGTTTGTATACATTTTACATTTGTATACAGAGTTATAAAAAATAAGCCTATTCTTTCCCCATCCATATTATTCCCCATTAACATTTTTCTTTTGTGTTTACCCAACCATATATGTAAATGACAGTAAAGACATTGTTTTGAAGTAGTACAACTACTGAAAGGAAACATGTAATTGCTGCCATTGTTGTTTAGTGGATTTTCAGCATCGCTTAAGCAGCAAAAAAAAACATTTTTCGTACAGCCCTTGGGTAGGAGTTAATGGCTTGACATTTTTAGTGGATTTTCAATTAATCTATGACAACTGTAACCCATAAACCTTGTCCGCTCTTTAGTTTTTGGCAAAACCATGAAAATAACTTAAAGAAATGGCTCATTAGTTCCAGCACTTGGCCGTTGGATGTCATTATCAATTCTTGCTAGTCTCCGCTGCGATATCGTGTTTATTTAGAATTAGACCTTTTTGGTGGCACGTATCAACACTGTCCAAAAATATTTCTACTTACCAACACATTTGGTTTATTTATTGCGCAATAAACTTCAGCCACAAAATTTATTAAAACAAATGTAATTTGCAAGTGTTTCTTAACCTGTAGTTTTATAATGATGTTATGTTGAGCCATACAAATAGTTTTTTTTACTGTTCCTTCTTAGATAAAATCCAGTACAGTTTATAACATTCTTGTTACTTGATTCATTTTCTTGGTGCTTATTGGGACTCTTCTTAAATGCAATATTTATTGCCGTTTGTGTTTAACTGATTGAATATTTTTTTTTTCTGTTTTATGTCGTGCAGTTCGTCAAGTTAAGCATGAAGTTCAGAACACACAGAGAGTCAAGGAACCACAGAATTATAAGGAGAAAGCTTACCAGTGGCTCCACGCGCAAGCAATTCATCCTCACACAGATGCTGCCGTCTTAGGACGGTAAGATACTTAGTTTAGAGAAATACTGTACACAAAAATAATATATTATAATCTAATCAGTGATGAATACGAGTGGGGACTTTAAATGGGCACTAATAGGTCTTAAATCATTGTGCTGTTTATCTGTAAAACTATTCTGTGATTTGTTTTGTAGGGATCATTTCCTCCCTGAGATTGATCGCGATATTCTTGATGGTGCAAGGGTGCAGCTTGTGGTAAGATTGGTTTTCTGTATTTAAACGCTTAAACAAAATTAACTGCAAAACAATTTTTAAATAACTAACTAAATAAATGAAAGTAATAAATATTAAATACTAAGAGAATATAGTCTTGCTAAAACGGTTGCTTTAAACAAATTAAAATAGAAATGAAAGTGGGAGTGTGGGAGTGTGTGTGTGTGTGTGTGTGTATGTATGTATGTATGTATATATGTGTGCTGTTCATATTTTTATGTTACAGTTTTGTTTTTAAGGCCAGTGTTGGTGGAAGGAGTGGTGTAGATTCAAGAGGTAAGCTTTGGGCAAATACCACTGGTGTCTCTCCACCTCCTAACAAACCAACTCGGGCACGGAGACATTCAACTGAACATGAAAGTAAGTCTCAAAAAAGTTATATATATTGTGAATAACTTTATGCCAGATTTATTTTTATTATTTATGTGTTTTCAAAATACTGCCTGAACAAGCCTTTTGCTTTCATAGCTTATTATATTTCAAGAATGGATGTGTTCATAAAAGAAAGGTTATAGAGTACAAAAGCTTCCCATTAACATCAGAAACATATGTCGCGTTATCTTTGCCCTCAGTGTTGATAATATCACACAAGCCACAGAGAGCAAAAAATGAAACTCCCCTTTTCCAGTGTTATTAAAACATATATATTTTTTGCTGTATGTCTTTTATTTTTGTATTTAAGATTACACTCGGATGACCAACTCCATATGATTCCACCCAGTAATCATTTCTGAAATGATAAAGAATGTTATTAATAAATAAAAAAAGAAGGAAAACATCACACAATATTGTACAGGTAAAATATGTCGGTCAAGGCCCAAATCATGAACTGCACCGCAAAGAAAGTGACAGCTTATTGCGACATTATAAACAGTATAGCATACATGGTCATAGTATTTTTATCATCTTTTTTTATAATGACAGCTGTTACAATATCACACCAAACTAATATAATTGTGTTCCCATGGTGATGTAGATCAAGACAACATGTTCTATTGTGTGCCTGAATAATTTTGCTTGTGTATGTATGAACATGGCTGCATACGTGCGCGTGTCATCTCAGTATTTAGATGCCAGGGTCGATTAGGGGACGAGGGGAATAATCTCTTTTTCAGCAGGAAACAGCGAGCGAGACCTTTGACAGATCACTGAATAAGTGCTAGCTCTGTCACACACGCACTCGCTGCAGCCTGACAATGATTCTAGTGAGTGACATAAGCAGGGCTCAGCACATTTACAACTGTGATGTAGGACTGAAGGCTTTTCACTGTCTCTCCTAATGAAGCTAAATTGGAATCTGATGATGAATTGAAAATTAAATCCACGAGGAAACTGACGGACTCACTGAGTGACAGACTGTCTGTCTGTCTGAATAACTTAATCGAGTCTTTCACATCGAGGTATTTATAGGTGATTTATTGGAGTAAGTTAAGCAGTACAAAGTATTGTGAGCCTGTTTATCCGTGGATCAATGCTGTTATCATGCTTTTTTAAAGAGAGTTTGATGGTCTGCATGCAAAATTTTATTATTAGGGGGTGATTCTTAAACTACAGCCCCATTACCCCTTGGGTTGATTCAGACCCTGC
Organism: Barbatula barbatula; assembly: GCF_947034865.1. Taxonomy (NCBI): domain Eukaryota; kingdom Metazoa; phylum Chordata; class Actinopteri; order Cypriniformes; family Nemacheilidae; genus Barbatula; species Barbatula barbatula. The sequence goes on along the minus strand of NC_136773.1, from coordinate 18,692,716 downwards.
ATTTCAGTTAGTATTTTATCAAATTTCCCAACTGCTTGTTTCAATCTTATTCTAAAAAAAATATCATCACATTTTAACTATGATTATCTAAAGAAATAGAAGATATTTATATTGAATAACCTATATTATTTAATGGTGTGACATTTAATTATTTTAACATAAATGCAAATGACAAGATATATACTATACGAGTATTGTATTTTTACATTAAGTATTATATTCAAGCATTTCTTGTACGAGTGTTATATTTTGTTTGACTATAAGTTAATCTCTATTTTTGTCAAATTATGAAAGGTGTTAATATTTTTGTGTACATTTATGATGATGAATAAAATGCGAGCCATAAAATGAACTTTAGCTACTTTTTTCCAAAAGAATAAAGTAGAAATTTTATTTGTACAGAAATGTATAGAAAATATACAGAATAAGATTATTCTCTGATACATGTATAAACTTACTCTTTTGAGTGTTGTCAGTGGGTAAATGAAACTAATGTGAGTCAGAAAAGTGTTGGAGAAAGTTTTTTCACTAGTGTCTTACAGTTACATTGAAGGCTCAGAAAATGTTTTATTCCCGTGGCGTATTAGCCTGTCTGTTGTTTATCAACTAACATAATATAAGATTTCCCAGTACCTCATAGGCCTCTTGTCATTTGAATTGAATCAGTGTGAGTCATTAAGTCATGGGGCTGAGGTTGACAGGCTTAGTTCTACGTTCAATTACGAAACGAGATCCACAAGTACTGCTTAGCTTTAATGCAACAAGATACCCTCTGCTAACTGGGGCAGAGCCATAAAGAACAGTTTAAGGAGCCATAAACGTTTTCATTATGTGTGTTGAGGAAATCTCCCGGTGCCTCATTTTTGCCCCCTTTCAAAGGTAATGGGAACAAAATGGCTGAAAACAATTTGTTTGGTCACAGCGGTTAAACGAGTGTGTGGCCGTTTTATTAAGTATCGACCCACAAAACTGGAGCAACAACATGGGTTTCTTTTAATATAAATGTTGAGGGTTTAATGTGTGATTAATATCCATCCGAGGCCGACGTTCATTTTTTTCCACCTCACCCAATGCAGACAAAGAACAAACAAAGACTAATTTTATGAAAACAAGATTTCGTGTTAGGTGAAAAATTTAGACATTTATAAATTGTATTTAATTTATAATGAGCTTTGGAAAATAAGAGCTATTTGGCTTTGAGGTGGCTTAGCGCTAAATTGAGCTTTGAAATAAAAATTATGCATCGTTTTCTGAATACGGTTATACTATTTAAAGGTTGCGTATGAGATTTTCCTGTCCCTCCGTCTTTCTCAGTATTTCTCGTTGGCGAGTGCGGCAGAGGCTTTTACACGTGGAACGCATCAGGCACAGAAAAAGGCTCGCTTTGTTCTCTGTTTGAAAAGAACTGTGCTTAACTCACTGTGGAATAGACAACTCTGATGGGCCATAGCATATGGATAAGGACCATGAATCCCTGCTGGACGAGATCTTCAAATCTATACTTAATAGTATACCATGGCACTATTGCGGGCATGCATGTTCAGTTTGCTGAAATTATTTTGTTTTCATCCATTTATAACTGAATATGTATTGAAATATTGTTTTTGTTCTGATAGGGACAGAAGTTCCATCACCCAACAGAGTCAGTTCAGCTCCGTCCCGAAAGGAACGCATCTCATTCCGGGATGACCCTGTCCGGCAAAGTGGAGGCTGGGGTGGGGGAAAGAAGAGGACTCAATTGAACAAGTAAAAGACAGCCACATCAGCGTCAGTTTATAGCTCTTAGATAATATTGATTCAGTTTTTATCTTTTCATTCACCTTCGTATTTGTGGCCGTGTATACGTCCAGAGTGTGATGGATGTCTTGTTGATGTAAGCCCTTAACAAGACTTACAATGCAGTGAAATTCCCTGCAGCTGCTGTTTTTACTAAAATCCAGCTTCCTCTCCTCCAAACGAATTAGAAGCAATGGATGAGATATAGCCCAAATATCTGCAGGCGGTCACAGGATACGTATTGCTTTCAAGTATCACTCCATTTAATGTGAGCACCGTGAGTCATGAAATGGGTGGAAACCCTTTACAAATGACATGCTTAATATGCAGACAACGACAGCCAATAGAAACCAGCTCATTCCTGTTTTAATTTACTTTTTTTGTTCTTTGCTTGTACTGGGCTTTTTCCTTTGTGTTGTTCTTAAGAGCGTTGTTTTCATAAAAATAAAAGTGAAGTATGTTTATTGAAAGTTATAAATCAAAAATCACTGTCAATGAAGTATTTGTTTTGTCTACATTTTTGCCACAAACATTCATTTTGTATTTGATTTGATAAAACGCTAAAAGCACAGTTCCAATGGCATACAGGGTCCAAAAATGTGTTTTTCTATAGCGTTATCAGATAGCGATAGCTGTGTTTGTGTGTTTTAATTTGCACATCAAAAAGCTGACTATTCACAAACACTGGTTGGAAAAGTAGTTTCTGGCACCATCTTAGAGCTGATTTTCTTGGGGGGAGTTTTGGCAGCGTGTTTAGGCAGGCCATCCATAGGTCTCAGACTCATAATGCAAACACCCCCCTGGCTAAACTTGGTGTACTGTAAACATATGTGTGTTAATACATACATAGAAATAGGACCAAATTTGAGTATTTTCAACAGGACGGTTACAGACTGGTTAAACGGGTGCCTTATCTCATTAACTTAACGGTTCCAACTCTCCATTTTTGCTACCCAAGCTCTAAAAAGCTAAATGACTTCACAGACAGAATGCCAGTGGGTAATTCGTGCCAGTTGTTACTCACTGCAAACCATGAGAGATAATCTTTGCAACTGCCAGTGTGAGCAGATCTGTGCCGGGTTAGCAGGACCCTTCGGAAGTCAATGAAACCTATCGGTTTGTTTATGTTTGTAATAGAGGTTGGATTTAACTACCCAGGAACATGTTATAAGGAAAGTAAATATGCATTGACTAAATTCTTCACACCGAAGTGAAAAGGCTTTTCAAACCAGATTTCAGTCAGAGAGCTCTATGCATCTGGCCTGACCCGAGCAGCTCAGCAGCTGCCTGTGGCCAAACCGTTTATTATGATTTTAATTACTAAAGTGACTGCAAAGGCGTATGCATACAAACCCAGCTGACACGCTCACGATAGCCTCTGACCATCACAGATTCATTCTGTCTATGAGAGATACAGTGACAGACAATAAACAATAAACCATTGTGTCCTATACAGAACCATTAACCACCACCACCCTTTTGACTGGTCTGTTTCTTGTATACTGTATATATATATATATATATATATATATCACAATATTGACATTTGTGTCATTTTGTATTTTATATCAATATTTATTTGCTTCTATTTATTCTATAATATTATATATTTGAATCAATGTATGTCATTAGGCCTGAATCCATATATTTTTAACACAGGCCTACAAAATAATCAAATATAAAATAACAAATGTTTTAAAAAATATATTTAATGCAGCAATAGGAAGTGTTTTGTTTTGGCAATTTAAACACAACCGCATTTTATTATAGGCCTATATACTTAACTGAGTACAAATCCGCTTCTGCTCTTAGTTCTTGCGCTTAATACGCAGACAAAATTTAAACAAACCACACAGAATTTCTCACATTTTCCCCTCAGCGAGGGGCCGAATACGAGGTCATTTCAGACCCTTAATAAGAAACCCCCCTGCTACTTAAGAGCACTCCTATTTATTTTCATTTTTTTGCAGCAGTGGCACCATCAAACCTCTCGCATTGAAAGTGACCCGTAGATATGGCTAGCCTGGCAGGTGGTATGATTTGCAGGCAGAGAGAGAAAGCATCTCTGTGATCTCTTACACGGACTTTGGAGTGACGCTGGTATCGGATGACCACTTTACTGGTCTAAATACAAACGTTCAGGTGGTCGCAAAGTCATTTTGGTGCCGACTTATATTCTGGCTTTTTAAAAGGTTATCGGTCATGTGCTCGCTGTGAATGTTTTTAAGAAGTTATTAAAAGCCTTATTAGTTGTGTGATGTTTCCGTTACATCCGATGCTGCATGCTTTGTTAACAGAAAATAAAATCAACCGATAAGAGCTGGAATTATATGTAACTAATGTGCACTATAAAAGGCCCGTTTTTAATGCAAAATTGTACTTGTTTTTTTGGTGTATTGGTTTTAGTTTGTTAAATCACTTGGTTATTTTACTCTTCGATTATTCTGAACATGTAAATGGTATAACTTTTACGAGTTACGAAGTTAAAAAAAACTTTTTTCCTAAAGTATATTCTATTTTTTTTCAGTTTGTGAAAGTCGGTTTCCTTTCAATTGCATAGAATGTGCCGTAATTTTATGTCTGTGCTTCTAATTTCATTTGATCTTTATCGGTTTTTTTTTGTGGACATAAAGTTATCGTATTTATTTTAGAACGTTTAGATTCAAACTTCGATTTATTTCCAATGTAGATGTTAATGTTATAGTTAATTGTATTTTTCAAGGGTCACGTCTTTAACAACAAACAAGAAGTTAAACAATATGTACAATTAAAAAACCTTCTGAAGATTTTTAAGGAGTGCAAATGCTCCATAATAAGAACATTTTAATATTTGCCACAACTGTACAAAGTCATTTTGCTAGTAACAATGATTTTAGAATTTTACATTGCTTTGTTAGATTTCTTTGGCTATTTTTGTATGTTTTACCTTGATTTATAAGGATTTATGTCTTAGATTTGTTATTCTAACTTTGGAAAGCAGGAAAATAATTTTAAGTCTAAACATTCACCAACTGATAATATTGTTGCTATGTTATATTTAAAGGTTTAACACTTTCACAATCACACAAAAATCACTTTAATCTAAGTAATCACATTTTATTATCCAAATATATTGAAAGCGAAATGATATGTAATTGCTTTATTTCGGGTCATTGCAGAGTTTCATCAATCTTTTTTATTGTGAAAGTTCGCGTGGGTGGAGTTTCCCCTTCTCCATATTCAGAAGAAGGGTGGTTGCTTAAAGCTCCCTCACTATGCAGTATAAAGAGTGGCCCTCGGTCTCCTTAAGACAAGACAAATTAACGGATTGTGAAAATAATTGGCTGCATTGCTTTCGTTTTGACATCACTGAAACATTAATGTTGTCCTTTGGTGCGCTTTATGCTTGACACGAGGCCAGAGGACTATGATGGAATACTTGAGCGACAAGTTCGCCTTGAAAAGTCAAGCGATTAAAGGAAGCGATTTCTACATGGACCAAGTCATGGAGACTTTAGACAATGTGCATTACTACAACAAGACATCACCTAAATGCGTTCAGGCCTTCTCAATGCAGAACAACGATCACACCACGATGGACAGGTCCTCTCCATGTGACAACCAAAACAGTAAGTTTGGCCTTTTTGAAAAGAAATAAGTTGTAACATAGCCTAACAGAAAAAAAGAAACAGACAGTTGATCAAACAAATAGCTTAACGCATTGAAGTGTAAGCGCATGCAAGGTTTTTAATGAACAAAAAAGTTAAAAGGTCATTTAAAAATTAAAGCTTTTATTAAGAATTTCGTTTATCAGTTTTGCTTTTTCTAAAAAACAAGTCGACAAATGAGTTTTATTTTTTGCTAAACTTAATCAAAGTTGATAGTAGAGCATTCGTCTATAGTTTCTTTATATATAGTATTTTTGCGAACGATAGTTCTTGCATATGTCGATGCTAAAGACACTTATTTGCCGTTTTAATGATCATTATAACATCTATAATAAAAACATACAATTGCTAAAACAAACCACAAGCATTATGTAATAGTTGACAGGTCATAAGTAAAGGCACACTAAAAGATGAGCATGTAAATATGTGAATGCAAAGTTTTTTACTAAATTGAATATCGTGCATTGTCGAGCTAACATTTGTTCGTTATGTTAAAGTTATTGATCAAAGTTATGATAAAATGATACAATTACAAATATTGCAAAATTGTCACTGTAATAATACTTCATTACCACCATAGACGTGAATTACTGCGCTCCGAAAAACGAGGACAGCAATCTTCACCCGATGGAGAACTGCTGCAACATCAGAGCCTCACCGGCCACAACCGGACCAGAGAAAAATGATTTGGACGACATCGGTGAAAAATGCGACAGTAACGTGTCGAGCAGTAAAAAGAGACGCCATCGCACAACCTTTACGAGTGCTCAACTAGAGGAGCTCGAGAAAGTCTTCCAGAAAACTCATTATCCAGATGTGTATGTGAGAGAACAGCTGGCCATGAGAACAGAACTCACGGAGGCTCGCGTGCAGGTAGGCCGAACTGAAACTCAATTTATTTTTGTAAATATAAAGGGTGTTGAATTAAAGTTATGTTGGAAAAAGTGCCTTTTAATAAACTTTTATTTTACGCGAGTCTCTTTTCATATATGCATCATGCATACAGTTTATTTAAACAGATTACGTAGTAGGCTACTTGATATTTTAATTTAGATAAATCAGTCTGTCACGAATCTTCATGTGTTTTTGTAACATTTATCACTATAAACGCAATGTGACAAGCCTGTAATTATTGCTTAGCTTGCATAACATCAATAGCAACACTGACAAGTCAAAAAACGTATTGGCCTTACTACTTCGGCAACCATAAGTTATCCGAATAATTTTAAGTTTTCTTCCGTAAATTTAAAGAAGTAATGCAATTGCTCAACGTTGTGTTTCTTTTCAGGTGTGGTTTCAAAACAGAAGAGCTAAGTGGAGGAAAAGAGAAAGATATGGACAGATCCAGCAAGCCAAAAGCCATTTCGCAGCGACTTATGACATATCAATGCTTCCCCGGACAGATAGCTACTCACAGGTAAAACTCTTTATTTACATCATTTCGGCCACAGAGACTTAACTTAGCCTACTGCTTTTATTATTTAAAATAGCTTCCAAAATCCCAGTGCTAGCTTGGGAAATTATTTTAATATAATATGTAGCCTATTTTACAAACATTGCCCAAATGCATATGTTTTGGCTATCAATTATTATTGCGCGGAAATGTTTATGTGCTGAATGAACATATTTAATACCATAAATTCATTTTTATGAGACATTTTAAAGGATAATTTGGAAATGCAATTGCATGATTATAAGTAGTCACATTTTTGCGCAGCCTCCAGCATACACAAAATGCTCATCAATTCAAACGCGGGTATTGTAACGCATTTTGACTGCTGTGGTCATGCCGCAAAAGTTGTCTTATAAAGTCAAGGTAACTGACCAAAGTTAAAAAGGAAATGAAGATTAAGATGACACGGCGGACCTCAATTTCCTTTACCCGAGAGTAGATTCCACAGTGCTTGTATTTTTCACTCATGTGTTTTTCATAATCACATAAAACATATCTGCCTTAATATGAGATTATGGCAGTCCCTTATTTCACTGAGCAGGCTTATAGAGAAAAGAAGGGTGTGAAGGCTGTGGCGTTTATGTCTATCTGCACAGTTAACTTTATGTTGAGGATTTTGCAGTGAACATAAATGCATTTTTGTGGGCAACACAGGGTTTGTTTTAAAAGCCTCATCTGGATTTATTTAAAGTCTTGGAGATAAATGTCACTTTATTTCAATTTAAACTGAGGTCATATCTGATATGATGTCACGAGTTTATCAGAAAATACTTTTCCCAGGCAGACAAAAATGCAGAGACTTGTGTTTTAAAATTGAATTAGTATATGTCCTGTGTTTATGCGCTATAATTTCCAGAACATTTTGAGGACTCCATTGTGAATCTTTCTTTTACTCCTTTTTCTTCTAGACATACAGTAATATCACCGTTCACATCTCATTAGCATATCAAAGTGAAACAATTATTATACATTATTATTATACATATAATACTTATTTGGTGTATTTGATGTGTAGAGACAGACTGTTTAATTTGACATTATCACACCTTTTCATAACCACACAGATTCCCAACAACTTGTGGACGGGCCCTGCTCCAGGCAGCTCTGTAGTGTCTTCCTGCATGATCCCACGAGGGTCCCCTCCCTGTGTGACATCCCCGTACCCCCACTCACCGCGAGCTAGTGAACACGGTTACGTGGGATTCCCCAATCACCAGCAAAATCAGTTTGGAGTTAACCATGTATCTCTCAACAACTTCTTTGCGGATTCGATTCTTGCTCCTTCATCAAACAGTCATGCCACGTTTGAGACCAAACCTGAGTTTGAACGCCGATCCTCCAGCATTGCTGTACTGCGGATGAAGGCTAAGGAACATACAGCCAACATATCTTGGGCGATGTGAACTCTGAACTTATTCTAAAAGTGCTGACCTGAATAGTTGTCTACCTAATAACAGCCATATATGAGCACGGGAATTGCCAACAAAGACTTTCACTTTTAAGAGAGAAGATTTATGGCTGCCCCAGCAACAAACAAAGCATATTGGTGGGATAAAGAATGAAAGTTTTACTTTTCATAAGAAAGATATCAGTAGTAATGTAGCTGCAAAGCTATTTGCAGTGATCATTAAATCTGGGAAAGTTTAAATTGTCTGCCTTTCCAAAAAAACTGTTTACAAAATTGTTTGATTTAAATATTTATTTAAACAACAATTTTATATATTTTTCTTAGAGGCTTTTTGTTGTGAATATGAGGAAGAAGACTTCAATAGTATTGTGCTCTCATGACTTACGGAGATATTGTGACCTGCATACTAAAACTATGTCTGTGTGCTTTGAAGCAAAGCTGTATAATGCTCTTGAGCTGTGGATAGTCTGCACTGTACCACATGCGGATGATAATTTATGGTAATAAAAGTTCATTCAAAATTGCCAAAAGTATTCCTAATGTGTTTCTTATTTTTGATTCCTTGGACACCGTTCCACTTATTTTAATGCACACGCATCCAATTCGATCTCTATAAAAATTGAACATATTTCACAAATCGATGAAATACAATCATTCCAAAATTTTCCAAACAAGCTTGTTGAGTACTGATCCACTTTTCTTTGTTATATATGTTTTGAGCTTATTATTTTCCCCAATTATCTGATGTAATCATCTTTTTAAGCATATAATGCACGTCTATGGTGCAAATAAACAATCATTTTGAACATTTATGGTTTTTAATATAAAAATCTGATTATATGATGACTTTAAACAAATTGGTGAAAGTGATTTTTATGAATAATGAGATATAAAATCTTAGTTAGACTGAATAGAAAGAAAACGATTTTTTATATTCTGAATATCCTTGACGTTATTATAAAGCACAATAAAACAATACTTTTAATCTTTCAACAACTCATTACATGAAAATGTAATAACTACAAGGCTTGAATGAAAATTGCTGCTTAATAACATTATTTTGCATTGACATACAAAAACATTTTTAATTGATTTAATGATTTGCACTTATTATTATAAGTATATATATAAATAATTATTATTTACTTTTTATCTACAGTATATCATTTGTATCACTTGTGTAAAGATTACGCGGTGAGTTTATACGTTTATAACCCAGACCTTGTCCTGAACATTGGGGGAGTTTCCACATAGCGACAACAAGGTCTCAATACACAGTCAGAGATCAGGAAGATCGTTTCTGTGTACTGAAATCTTAGCATCTGTACGGTCATTATTTGTTCTTTTGGTCACTGGTCCACTCATTTCCTGATACCCAGAGCTTCAATGTAACCCCGATTTCACTGTATGACTGATGGTGCAGCACATGAAGGCAAAAGATCCCAGCACACCTTGTTGCAGATGAGATTCATCAGCAGACCGAATGGGTTTGACCCTCTGGGTTGAGCTGGGATCATTAATAAAGACCCTCACACGTTTGGGGGAGTAAACCATGTGAAGGAGACAAATCTTTCTTATGCCTGCTTCTCTCCCCCTGGACTTGGAGGAAGAATCAAACCTTGAAACACTTTAGACATTGACTATACAAAAAGAGCTAACTGCAAAACGCAACACGGATTCATAATCTAAATGTATTAAAACTTATTTAATAGCTTTTGTTCATCACTCTTGTAATAAAGCGTCTGATAAATGTCTAAATGTAAATGTTTTTTTTACACACACACACACGCACGCACGCACGCACGCACGCACGCACGCACGCACGCACGCACGCACACACACACACACACATAAAACACTCTTCCTTTATATACATCAGGCATACATTTTGTGAAAGATATTTCAAAGATAAGCTGGCATATTCAACAGTGAAAATAAAAACAAGGCCTACGGGACTTTGTGTGGAAAACTGACGTGACGCCTCTTGTCCGACAATTACGTCCTGACTTTAAATGGCTCTGTTCCAGACGACTCTTAGATTTGTCATGCTCTGTATCCTTGATGGACATTTTTGGCCGCCCTCTTCATTCAGTACAATGTGGTCTTTATAATTACAGCATGCAAGTAAACACATTTAGGCCTGTGCATTTCCTATAGATGGATTATCCAGTCCTGTGTTCTGTAGCAACAGAAATAGCCCAACATGTCTGATGTGTCATAACACTGTCAGAAGTAATGTCCATCGTAATCTGTAATTCTGGACTTCTGGAATTTTTATTTGTGCATGTTTATAGGTGTTAATGGCACATGCATGGTCATTGCTATCATCAATATTGCGTGAAAAACTGCCTCTGGGGTAAGACTAAGGATTTTCTGTGTGTCCAAATTTTTTGGTCAATGTGCCCAAGAACTTTTAGAAAAGTTTGAGAGCACAACCACGCACAAACAGACAGCATATCTGTGAATTACTGAATAATGCAGCGCACTTCTGATGTTCTTATGGCTTTTGCTATAAAAGACAAGCACACACTGGTCTTTGCTTATCTATTTCACACTTCTTGTTTTCTTCTATCCAAACACCACATCCACACTGATGGACATTTCAGCTGGGCCCCATCCTTCACGAAAACTCCCAGCATGCAGTGGGTCCTGATGTTTTTAGACCCGTGCCGAGTGAGGGGCCGGCGATGGCTCCTCCTGCCAGGACAGTTATGTATGTTCAGTAGGAGCAGCGGTGCTAGAGTCGGTACTGAGCTCCATGATTAATGAAAGAATTCCCCGAACTGACTCTCCTGCTTGAAAAAGAAGCCCTGTGAGTTATTGTGTGTGAAGTGATTTTTTTATTATCGTTTCACACAGCGTTTGGCTGTATATGAGAGCCAAATAAAGCCAATAGATCAGGCAGTGGCGATGCCACAATGATGGTGTGTATAGTTTGATTAATGTAAATACTAGCAAACAGTAATGAGATCCTGAAACAAATAGGATGGAAAGACTGATCAGGTGATGTCCATTTTCGTAATAAGATAAACGAAAACAATTTTAAGTGCTGAGAATTTTTTGGCCGGGTTTTGGTAGAGACAGTATCAAAATCTTGTTTAACAATAGTATTAAAATCTTACAGTATCAATGTTGAAAATGATACATTTGTAAGCCATGGGATTCCTGTAGTTTAGTTTCAAAGAATATAATGGATTTGATCATGGATACTGATAAAATGAAGTCACTTTAAATAAAAATGTCTTCCAAATGCATGAATGCAAATTAATTTTTTTTAAAATTGAAAATGACCAATGATTTGCGTTTGAGTATGGCGTTTTGTAAATTTTCATCGTCTTTTGAGGAACACACTTTATACACATTGCAGTCAGGTAGTCTGGACAATCTGTGTGCAATCGCCCTTGAAATCGTAAGTTGTTGAGGGTGGTGAGTCATTGTGTGATTTTCTGTGTTGATGTTTAGAGTGCTCATGAATAGTCAGATGTGGCGGCACCCCGCTGAGATATCAATGTTTACTAATGCCAAGACAAACAGGGGCAATAAACAGACCAATTAACCATGAGAGGCAAACAAACTGAAGGATGCTAAATTACCTGTGACGTAGACTTGACTTTTAAACGTGAATTGGATTTTGTGTATTAAATTGCCAACATTTCTTTCAAAGTGCTTGTTTACCAAAAACTAAATTCATCATTTACTTACCCTCATTTAATTTAAAACATGCTCTTCTGCAGATACAAAAGAAGATATTTTAAAGAATGCAACAACATTGCCCCGCTTAGACATTTCTCAAAATATCTTTGTTTGTGTTTCACAGAAGAAATAGTCATAAACCGGTTTTGAATTACATAAGAGTACATAAATGATGGATTTTGTTGGAGCAATGGAGACAAAGCTTTACCCATGTGTTAATTTATTTTCCAAAATAACACATTTCAAAACATTATTCAGTTGTGGTGTCTTTTCATTCCATTTCCAAGTAATTCAGAATCACTTACATCAACCACAAACAATCCGAAACCACCTCACAGTAAAACCACAAATATCAGATGACAAACAAATGGAATTCTCCAAGTGCCTCTCCAGTGACTCCCAGCAGGAGAAAACACATCTGAAGCTGAGCTTTAAAGCCCTGGATCTCCATCTGCACTGGCTCATCTCTCTCTATGCCTAAAAGCACTATTCCCTCAACACTACACTCGGAGACATCAACAGATCTAAGGTATTGTAGCAAAAGAAGCTAATAATGTTTGAGATTTACTGTAAATAAATAGTACAAAGATCTGATCCCTCAATGTGACTAAACATCTGGACATGATTTTGGAATCGACAAATCATGTTTTAAATGTTGGCCGGGTGTAACTATAATTAGCAACAAATACAATAGTTACTTACCGACCGTATATTCATGCATTTTATCCAGATCAGGCCTACAATGCATCGATGCTGCAAAATACAGTATATACTGTCTAAAACTTTTATTTTTAATTATACAAATTAATTAAATAAAAGTTGGTAATTCTTCAGATTTATTAAGTTTTTAAACTTTTGGTCTGTTTTATTAGATTATTAGTCTTATTAGTGTCTTGGTCACTAAAAGTAAAGGTGGAAGCTATACTGTAGAAAGGTTTAAGTCTGTAGGTTTGTCTTTAAAGATAAAGGTGATGTATTGAAAGAGAAAGTAACTCATCCTTTGATGATAAAACACACAGATACCCCCTCCCACTCCTCACATTAAGTAATCTCTGGATTGTGGACAGTGACATATCACCCTGTCACAATCTCATGAACTAATGGTAGAAATGTCCATTTCTTATCATGTGTATTGATGTGATCTGCTGACCCTGTGGGCACTTGAAGCCACGTCTCCAACGTCAAGCCAAGTCCTCCCATGTGGTTCTTTCCTTTCTGGAACGGCTTTGAAGTTCATTCTCCTCAAGGTGAAAAATATCAGGGCCCATTGCGAACCATGAACTGATATATTGAAAGGTTCGACTTGACACGATGCTCTATATAAAACTATGAGTGGGCTATATGAAAGAAGTAAAGATTCAGTAAACGCTACTTCTAAAATAATTGACAGAGACGTTTCTGGCATGAAACTCTAGATGGCGCAGTCCTAACGTCTAAACCGATCTGGCATAAAAACTTTACCACAAGGGGCAGCTGATTGTTTCCTTCTGTATCAGCAGCCGATGAGCTTGCTGCTATACGTTTTAAACTTGGATAGTGATTGCTGTAGCAGTGCAGCACAGAAACCCTCCTCCTTCCCCAGCTCCACCTGTCTAGATCTGCCAAAAGCTATGCAGGGTTTATTCGTAGATGTTATACTGTGTGTATGCACATGTTTTGGATGTATTGGCAGTAGCAAGTCTCAACATCAAGTACATTTAAATGTCATCTACCATGCTAAACCCTCCAAGAGTTGTCATGACAGGATTTACAAATGCTTGATATCTTATTATCATGCAACGCTCTGGAATTAAGAGCTACAGTAACACAATCTAATTTAAATCTTTAGTTTATCCATTCTGGGTGAACTTATGAACTTTATATAAACTTAATGATTTAACATTTATTTTCTGCATTGGGATTTAAAAACTATTGCAGTAACTTTTTTGACAGTTTCTTTGTAGACAGAGTCAAACTTTTCCAGTGTCCTGGACATTTAGGAAAGGATGCCATTGTTTATTTGTTAAGGCTGCTGTAGGTGACACGAATTCCTTCTGCTTTTACTGTCCTTGTTTTCTAATTAGGAACATAATCACCTGTTGAGTGACAATGGGCTCTCGGCTCACGCTTGGCCCCTCTCAGGTGACTCTGCTGATCTAACAGATTTACTCTGAAGGGGGTTATGTAACAGAGCCTGGCTGAGAACTGCACTGTAAATACAGCTCTGTGCCTTGATAACCTATGGGTTCTTCTAATCGGGTCTAAGGAGAGCTTTAACACCCCCCTGTGGTTCTCATTATTGGACCAGGGTGACAGGCTAAGTAGCTATAGTCCAAACCCATGGCAGTTCCTCTGGGATTTCCCCCATGAGGTGCACTGAATGAAATGGCTGATGGACTCAGCGACTTTGTATTTTTTTCAGGGACAATTTTCTGGGAAACTGTCACGTTGCACTGTATGTAAAAGTCTCGATACTTTTTAAAATAAACATATAAGGGACAGCTGTCTGTGAGGTGAACTGCACTGAGCGGAGCAGGAATACATTTTTATTTTAAATAGAGACGGGTGTGATGAAATAAAAACATGTGTTGAACGCCGCCACCTGCTGGTGCAGATTTAATAATGCATACAGTGTAGAAACTGGTACTGAGATTTTGTCAGCTGTATTGATTGAAGTGAAAATATAAGCAAAGCTAGTGAAATGGAGGGGGTCGTGATTTCATATTTTTTACTGACTTGTCACTACTTTCTTGAGAAAAATATCTCATGGGGCATTTTAATAAGCTGAACGTCAAGTATGAAGGACACAGGCAGCACTTGGAAGTTGGGGAATTGCACTGGCGAAATGAAAAACATTTCGACTTTGAAGAGAAGGTTAAATTAGATTAAAAAAGCTGCTTGAAATCTTTGAAACACCATCCACTTCTATGGCAATAACCATTTATTTGACCATTTCTCTTCGCAGTGCAATGACAACACAGCTGAGGCTGAATCTGGAGGAGAGTTCCACTTCAAATAAGTGGCTATGATAGAAAAAGCCTCAATCAGTGAGCCGAACAATGTGAAAATCGAATCACCAGTGGTGTGTAAAAACACACGAGTGTTTTGTGTGCGAGTGCTCCTAAACCTGCAGATGGAAATCAACAATGGAACTTCACATTTTGTACCTTTTTTATGTACTTGGATTTGGTTGATTCACTTCATGTATAAACATAAGATCCATGTTGTGTGCTGCATTTGATCGTAGGCTATATAGGTTTAAAGGAATAGGTCACCCAAAGTGAATTGAATCATTCATCCCTGTATGCAAGTCTGAAATCCTGACTTGACTTTCTTGTATTTTGTGGAACACAAAAGAACTTGAAGAGTGTAAAAACTGCTCTCTTGCATCAATTATTCATCAAAGTGGCCCATATATGATTCATTCCTAGTTTTACAGATTTCCATAAGACATGATGGTGAATCTTAGTAAGTTATATGAGGGTGACATTCTACAAGAATAAACACAATCCTTGGATCAAAGTCCAGTAATACTTGTTCTGTATTATTAACAAAACCTTTAAAATTATTCAGCAATATAACATTTATTTGTTTACATCTATGACTAAGAATTGAATGGTTGAGAGGATGCTCATGTTATGTGCACATTTGTGTGTGTTTTTGTGTCTATTATTCTCCATGATGGAGCAGTCTTCTGACTCACAGCTACAGTATGCAAAACAGCTACAATAGTTACAAAGTGTAACTTACCATTTTGGGGCAAAAACATTCCTAGTATAGTGATGTTCCCATTCAGAATTAATTTGTCATTAAATGCACAAGGACTCCTAAAATAATTTTATAAGATTACGTAGTTACGTATACGTTTTTGCCCTTTGACCAGTTTATGAGTCTTCAACCACTTCTACTGTCTACCAGGACGCGTTTTTAAATGATAAAGACCTTCCATGAGTACAGGCGTAGCCAAAGCTGTACGCATGCGTAACATAACAGCACCTGCCAGCAGATGGCAGCATAACACACAGATCACCTAAAGGCTTGTGCTGTGTAACTTAAAAAACCTTATGATCACCACTAGGAAGTTGCATTGCCCCTGACATGATATTCAACACACTCAGCGCCTGTGCTTTCTGCTGTTCAAATCACTCAGAATGAATGCATCAGTCAATGTCCCGGGGGGATGCTTGGTGTTTGTCTCTCATTAAAGCCTTGCCAATGTTTGGCAATGAGAGGTCTCTGCCAATCTCTTCTCTTTTGCGTGGAGAGGGGGTGTCCCAGGGGCGATGTTGTGAGGGAAATATCAGTTCATCAGTATTCCGCTGCCATTCTGCCCCACTGGTCAATCAGCTCAGTGTATGAGGCATCAGTTACGACCTTAATCTGAGGCCAAATCTATATATGCGCATTTACATTTCTGATTGTGAATAGTAATTGCGACATTTAGGAGGCTACGTTGTGTCATCAAGGCTAAACATTAACTATTTAAAATGCTTAAATATGGTTTTATTTAGAAAGTAATCTGTACAATATGTACAACCATATTCTGATTGGATATGAGCCGAGTTACGCACACCCATAACGTGACGTCACGTAAATTGAGGCGTTGCAACGTTACAGACAGCTTGTTGGGCTCATAATTTATACTTCTTGAGAACCAAAATGATTTTTAATGTTAATAATTGAGGATCAGTTTCTGTGTCATTGAACGTATATAGACCGACTTCCGGTTTATGTTTGGCTATTGTCTAATAACTATTTTATTTTATTTATGTTAATATGAATTTGTATTATTATTATACTGTATCATTATTACATTACATACACGTTTTGTTGAATTTTGTTGTTTTACTAAATAAACAATTTGTTAAATGGGTCCTGTCGCAAAAACGTGTTGTAGATTGACATCTAGGTTGAGCTTGGTATAGCAGTCTAAATTCTAAATATTGGAGAGACAAGTTTGGTCAAGTAACGGTTCTTCCCGGTTTCATTTGATTGTTATCAGAAATAATATACAGGCACGCTATTGAAAGTGTACCTGAAGTTCAGCTGGGGTCACAAAAGTGCGCATGCCGTTTGTTTACGTTGTTAAGGTGAAACCATCAACACTGTCGCTGAATTATAAAAGCTGAATGCTCTTGTGGTTTATTGAAGTTTAAATCTAGGATTCAATGTAGGCTATTTGTTTTCACTGGAGCTCGTAGCCTACATTTTCCAGATTCCGGGTAGTTTGTCAAGCTTAAGGTATGCACTTAGTTTTCCTAAACGACAGCTTTTCACTAAAGATTAACCATTTATTGGTCTTAGGTGTTTACAGAGCATTAAGACCACATGACATGTTTCTAATGCTGTTATTTCTTTTTGATTCTAGGAAGAAAGAGAAGCTCCTGTCTGATATTCGTTAACGTTTAATCCACAACTGACTTGTTTCACTATGTGCCATGCCTGAACAGACAGTCATATAAATTCACCTGGGGATGAGTCACCGTTCCCATCTGTAAAAAAATCCCCTGCGTAACCCGGTCACAGCCCATTCAAATGAACAATCCCAGAGACTATAGTTAAGTCTTAAGATTGATAAAACACACAGCAGGCTATTTCATCTGAACGTCGGACATTTACGTAGGATCGGTAATGAAGCTAATCAATTTAAAACAGTGAGACAAGGGAGTCAGAGTGCACCCTATTCACGTAATTGCACCCGCTCAGAATAGCCTATGAATCTCCCCACGCAGATATATGTCGAGCTCGGTTGATTTAATAGGTATTGCATACTGAGTCATTGTACGTGGCTCCCAGTCGTTGATGGTCTGCAGCTTTTGTTTTCGTCATTCTTTGGATTGGATTTCACAGCTTTTCCGTTTATTGGCGGTCTTAAACAAAATAAAGAAATAAATAAGTTTAAAGACCCAATAAGTGACCACCCAGCTGTCAAACAGGAGGCAGTTTAAATAAAATATCAAAAGCACCTGAATTTGATTGACCTTTTGGGAAGATTCATGACTTCTTTCTATCCCTATAGCCACTGCCATAGAATTAACCTTATGTGTGCAGCAGATATTGGACTCTTGACTACTGCATTATTCACCTCTGTGTACTGTCTTTTTGTTATATACTGCATGCTGACACTACCCATCTTTCTCTTCCTAGCCTAGTGTAAGGCAACAATGATTGGCAGCCATAATATCACTCCCTGTCAAAGATTTTTTGTGCATTTAAAGATATAACTGCTTCAGGGAGGCAATGATGTGTCTTTTCTGAACTGAACTGTCTAAACAAAGCATCTGAATGCTGTTTGTTACATGCTTGTTATTTTCTTGCACTTTCTTGTCTAGAGAAGTGTGGGTGTTTCCCATGGGTAATGAGGGAAGTGATCAGCCGTTGTTGCTTTGGGCACGCCCGTCCTGGTCATCCAATGAGATCGACTCTGTAATTATTGCTACCAATTACTGCTGCTTTATTAGAACAGAGACAAGGTTATAAAAGACACTTGAACTTCTGGTTTGTGGAGAGGGAATACACCATGAGGCTAGTTGATTGGTGTAGTCGGCTCGTTGATTGGTGTAGTCGGCTCGTTGATTGGTGTAGTCGGCTCGTTGATTGGTGTAGTCGGCTCGTTGATTGGTGTAGTCGGCTCGTTGATTGGTGTAGTCGGCTCGTTGATTGGTGTAGTCGGCTCGTTGATTGGTGTAGTCACCATCACGTTAGGATTATTTTTTTCACACGCTCAAGTATGGGTTTACATATATTTAATTTAATTCATTCCGGGGGAGCCATTAACATTTCAGTGAATGTGTATAATAGAGGTTATAGACAAAGAGCAGCATGATCAAGCTTGTTTAAAAAATCTCATAAGAACAGTTTACAAGCTGAGAAGATGATTGAAAAATGATAGGAGCAAGGTCTTCTGACACATTTTGTGGACCGCAATCCAAACCAGCTATCCTTTATTCGCAAACACATCTGTCATGGACGGCTTTAATGCAAAGCAATAAACATTACCTGATGAGAGATTTGAATCAGAGCATCAAAAAATGCTTTGTGCACCGCCTTCTTTGGAACAGCAGAGAGAAGCTGAGGCTAAACTTGGACAGATTTACGAGTGTTTTTGTGGGCCTGTTAGAAATCACTCAGGTCTTATTGAAGCTGATAATGAAAGGTAATATAAACGCAAGCAAGCTCTCCTCCTTGGCAGGCTTCATGGCCTTGCACATTACTGAAAGATTGTGCAGGCGTTTAGAATTCTCAAACACTTGTGAATGTTAAAAAGCTTGTTAAAATTAAAAGCAAAGAAGTAACATTGAAGCCAACCCAAACAAATGTGTTTCATAATGCATGGTAACATGTTTTGATGATAACATGCTGTTTTAGTATACATTAAAGTACTGTATTGCTACTTCTAGCCAAGGCTGGCTGATCACTATTGCAGGGGTTCCCAAAGTAGAAAAAAATATATTATTAAAAATAACGTATTCAACCAATAAGTGTAACAAAGTATACAAATATTACGTTAAAAATAACCCATGAAAATAAAAGCCATCAGCCTTTGGAATTTCCTCCTCCTCGTTCGTGACCCCTGAGGTGATTATAAATATATATAAACGCATTAGGTTAGGTGCTGTAAGTAGTAATAGTTAATGGTTTCTGTATAACAATAAGTTATACGTTATACGAGTAAATAACTATAAAATAATATTATGGTAGACTGTGTTCTTTTATGCTGTCATTATGTGCGTGCTTAGACAGACCTATTAAGGCGTGCAACGTTTGTCTTTTAACCACCAGGATAGTGGGGTCTCAAGTCACTGGCACAGTTTTTTTGAGGGGTCGCGGGTTTATTTAGCAAAAATTGCTATTCTAATCCCTTTCACCTGATCAGAAAATGACAGTGAACATGCTGTGTGATTCACTACACACGCTATTGTATGCTGACAATAAATTAGCATTTGTTAGTTAAAATGTCCCTCGTAGCGCACAGCTGTGCTGTTTAATTAACGTCATTTCCGTAGTCGCACAATCTCTAATTGCTATTAAAGTCCTAACACCGCTCTCTTCATAAAATGGAGAATGTCTTGCAAGTAAACGTTTTCACTGCCAGGTCTTAGGTTGGAAAATGGAGGAACTGAAATGATAAAGAAGCAGGTGTTGACATTACATGAAGTGCCAGAACTTGAAAATATCTCACGGCAATGTATTAAAATATGTTTTTAAATATACGTTGGTAACCTTTATTTTGCCAGGTATGAGGCTTAAATCCGAATTCTACTTTTCATGCAGTGTGTATTGTTGGAAATGGGAAGAAACAAACAGGAAAATTTTAATATCATCAGTTACATTTTGATATGACACAATGAATAAAATACGACGTTTTGACAGTGCTCTCGCCAAGAAACAAATATAAAAGCAAAATATGTCAACAAAGTGACTGGAATTTTCCTAGAAAATCTGTCACAAAAAATTTCATATTTGCTACAAGGTGCTTTAAGTAAATATTGGTTGAGCTTGTCCTTTTAGACAATTTATATTTAATTATTGCTTATATCAGTTTGCTAATATGAACTGTGTTTGAACCGTCTGTGCCCCTTTAAAGAATGTGAAACATACTCATCAGTTCAATTATATTAAATAAATAGGCATCTGTGTATTTAAGCTCATCTGCCTCTGTAAATGACAGGCCTGAACAGAGCAACTGTAGAAGAATTAATCAAAATATTCTCTAATCCTCTCTTCTAAACCTTTGGTATGAATGGGGCACAAAACCAAGGTCCCTGTTTAAATGTGATTGGCCACTCTTATGATGTTACTCTGTAAGAGCCAAAAACATTGGGAACTAGAGTTATTTTCGAGATTACAATAAGGGTTATGAAGAGCTGAAACCAAGAAGAGCCGCTTGAGGTAAAAACAAGCTTTTATTTCAATTCCAATGCAACGAACTGTGTGAAATAAGATTTTTTCTCCTGTTATGAATGAAAAAGTCTATAGTGTGAGTGACAAGATTTTGTTCATCAATGAATTTTGTTCTTGAAAACATTTAATGAATGATAATTTATCAATGGGAATTAATTTAAAGTGAAATGTAATAGAATGAATAGTTTTTCTATTCATATTACTTTGACATTTGAAGAGGTTTCATGTATTACATTTTTTGTTATATACATCGGCGTATACTTTAGTAGCTAATTCTGCTTTACTGTTTTTAAAAACACAAGTCTGGGCACAACAAATATTTTAACCGGAAGTAATACAATGAACAATTGTGATGCTAGACTGAATCTCTTTAGAGCATTTGTATATTTATAGAGATTTGCAATGCCTGTATGATCCCAAAAAAGAAGATTGACAAATGCTGATACTGTACAAAATATTGATATACAAAATGTAACAGTTTTCAGATTTTAATTGAGTATCATAAATCACAACATAAAGTGTTTTGTTAGTTTTAAATTACATTTATTTAATAAAATAGGAACTATTTAAAGGTATTAAAATGTACTGTAAAATGTAAGTGCTTGAAGTCCAACAACCAGTGATGTATTTGTTTTAGAACAATGTGTTCCTTAAATACAGTCTCGAGGAACATTTGGACATTAGCATAATATCTATCCTTTGGAATTATACAGACACAGTGACCCTGTCTGTTCTTACAGAGGTCAGCTTGTACTTTCCAGCCAACAACATCGCATGATAATTTTTCATAGCACAAACTGCTGGATGAACAAATGCAATAAATGACTATACAAACGCTAATTTTAAAGGCATGTCTGAGACCATCTGAGTCAACAATTATGAGTCATCCGAGAAAAAAGGGGATGAGAAATAATAAAAAAGGTTATGGAAAACACAAGATCTTTAATCTTGTTTGAGGTTTCTGAAGGCTGCAGTTCTAGAAGACTTGTAATAGAGATTATGTGTGATGTTTTGAGTTTCTACTTTAGAAAGGCAGAAAAAACATTTTGTTGCCTGCCTGTAATGCAGGCAGCTTGATCTTTCCGCTCAATATCACTTTACCCATTGAGGAAAACTTCCTTGGGTTCCTAATAGGCTGTAAGTAATATGCCCCTGGAACCATTTTAGAACTCCAGTCGTGCATTAAAAAACATTTTCATATCAGGTTCACACACTTTACAGTTGGATGTTATATTTGTTAAATCATCTTTGTTAAGGGAGCAAAAGTAATTGCATACCATGGGAGGCAGTGAAATCGTTCAGCTTAATGTGACGGGATGTTGGCGTACATAGTAAATATCTGGGGAGCATGACGTACACGTGACAACAAAGATAAAAGAAAATGAATTGCTCACCATGTTTTGATTGGAGAGGCAAGGATTAACAGGGTGTTTGTGTGTATCAGATCTATGAGCTTTGCTAAACCCATATTTGATATAATGAACGCCCGAGCTTATGCTGCCCTCTTTTTACCCCACCTTCATATTTCTCAGCCCTTCGTCATTTGATAGGATTACATGACAACTGGTCTGGGTTACTTGTCAAAGCATTCCCTTTTCTTTCATGCTATGAACATGTGACTTATTGCTTAAGGTCAGAACACAATCCGTGTCCATGCACAGAGTAAAATGCATAAAATCTTAAAGAAAACTGGGTTTAAAATATAAAACCAAAATTCTGGAATTAATATATTAATATATATATATATATATATATATATATATATATACATATATAAGAGAGCACTAAAACTATTTTCTGTTTATTTAGATACATGTCAGATATACCTTCACAGTAAAATTGCCAGTGTTAAAAATTGTCAAATTAGCACTCACAGTGTACATATAATCCACACTCTCAATGTGTGGATTATATCTACACTGTGAGAGTTAATTTGACTTTTTTAACACTGCCGATTTTACTGTGTGTGCATGTCAAAGTAAAATGATTAATTCCTAGTAAGTATTTTTTTTTACACAATTGAAATAAATTCAATACAATTTACAAAATGGTCAAAATGCAATGCAATGTTTTCAGATCTTGAATAATTTAAACAACATAATACTTTTAATGTTTTTTCAACATGAATATTTGATGAAATAAGACAATTATTTTACTACTGCATCTTGGCATTCTCTCCGTCTTTCACATTGCTGTTAGATGACTTTATATAATTTGTGATTTTTGACACACTGGACTGAAATGAAAACAATACATGTTAAAATGCTGATTTATTTCCAATTTAAAAAATATATTGTACACATACAAATCCAACTCTCCCCTATGCCACATGAAAAGACACGTTATTCAGAACTTACCTAAACTAAGACAAACCAGACGCTATTTTGAAAATGCCTCTATACGATTTATTTTCTGTGCATGTGTGCCGATACAGCCACATGAAAGCTCCCTCTTCAGAGTACATGTTCTGCTCGGGTGTGAGAGGGAGCAGAGTAGAACACAGAGGGGGGAGATAAGCAAGAACAAAGCTTACTTTCCCACAGTGTCAAAACAAAGACTTCCCACTTCACCCTCAGGCTTGCCTGCCTTGAACGCTAAAGAGAAGACAACACAATCTGAGGAGACTCGGGAATTAGAACTTCTCTAGACATAACTATTTGTTCAATCAGTTTGTTTTCTCGGGTGTTATGGATTTTTGCACCTTACGCACATTTCGGAGCAAAGTAATGGTAAAACAAATGTGTTGAGAAACTGTCTTGCAGTTAATGGCCGTAGTGAAAATAAATCAAATAAAAACATTATGTAGCGCAGTATGTTTGTGCAAACAACATTTTTGCTTTATTTGTAAAAAATGCGAATACAAAATGAAAACTGCTTAAACCGAGTCTTAAATCAAAACTTCACAGGAGGGGAGGTCTCAAGTTGGAACTTGCATAAAACAATAAATTATGTGCAGTTAGAGAGTTCCAACATGTTTTGTTTTAGGGCATTCTGATTTGTTAGTTATAGAGCACAGTCAGACTGGTCCTGAGATTTATTACATGCAGTGAACTTTTAATTGAAAGGCCGCTTGCAGTGTGTGAGGATTTTGATTAAAGAATCCAGACCATAAAGGAGACAATAGAGGGAGTTGTCCTTATGAAATGATTGCTTTCACTCTCTGATTAGAGGTATTAAAGCCAATGGAAGGGAGATGGTACGTGGATGGTTGGGCAGTTCAGAAAACACAGGAAGTACAGTGTTTTTTGTCTATATAGGCTGCCCCCCTCACTGGGTGTCTGTTTCCAGGGTTGCACACATGCATAAACACACACTGGTACTTGGATGCACTCACGGAGGGGATAGGTCTCAACCTCTCTTCCTTTTCGTGGCGGCGTTTTACGTAATTCAGCAGGTGCTGCTAATAACCCGGCTGACATCATCCTCCTGCACAAAGGCACATCAAACCCAAGCCAAAGCCAAAGAAAGCAAAACTGAAGCCGTGGAGATAGAAAGGGCTTAAGACAAAAATACTTTTTACAGGACATGCTTCACCTACCAAAATCCCCTCCAGGCAATCTAGTTTATAAGAAAGACACTTCCTACTGGTTCCATTGTCTTGTTGTTGAAAATGGAGTTAGGTTTACATTTGGAATAGTGTAAAGCTTATAATAATATAAATGATTATCATAAAAAGTATTAATACTGCAATTATTACAGAATCATTTCTTATAAATTTCAAACTGTCCCTAACACCCGATGTTCACCATGTATTTTTTAGCTTGTCAATGTGAGTTTGTTGCATTGTACTTTCGCAAAGTCTAAATACAGTTCAATACACAAATCCAGTGATATCCTTACAGTCCCTCTGGGTTACATCAATTCATTTGTTTACAGAAGGAATCTGGGCCATTGCTCCAGAGACCTCTTTGTCTAACTTGTAGGACAATCTACTCCTGTGACCTGCTCACAGTAATGCAGGAAATGGTCCATGAGCATTGACATTAAGCTTTGTTTCATTTCCCTGATTCTAGTCTAAATTATTAAATCGAATTATGGTTCATATTGTTTAGTCATATGAAGTACATGATCCAGTTGCCATGAGGAACATTGCCATGGTTGGGAGGAGGTGATGTACAGGTATGACCGCAAATAATTATGGTAAAGAATTATTACATTTTAAAAGCTTGATGTCTTTAGGGCCTCACATGAGTAAAGTGGAAGTACTATAGCTTAAAGGTCCAGAGTATGAAATGTAAGTCTAGTGGTGAGGTTGCAAATTGCAACCATTGGTTCCCTTTAGAAGCACTACCTTAGCAGTATCTGTGACTGGCTTCTGCTGTATATTTTTACAGCACTATTCAATTAACAAGAACTCTTGTAGTTTTATTCTAAGTGATATTCATAGAAAGTCAAAAGCTCTCGCTCTGTTTGAAACTTGACTTCAACAGGAAATGTTGACCATTGACTCCATAGGAAACCACTCCCATTGAATGTACAAAAGGAAAGAGACCTTTTAACGTCACTGTTATTATCTCAGAGATACAGTATGCTGGGTTTTACCCAGTTCACATTCCTATGTAAGGAACTGAAGTTTTATGAGCATTAATCCATGGAAGAATTTAGATTAAAAAAAGTTGTCCTTCATACAAGTGCAATCATTTATGGCGATCTGGATGAAGAGTAACAGGAATCTGGGCTGTGCTATATTAAGGTGCATGCAAGGGGTAGATTTGAAGTACTTGTTCTCTCCAGAAATTAACATCAGATATATTAATCTTATAAACAAACTGATAAACGCATTCTAGAGGAAGCCAAGAGAGAGCGA
Organism: Barbatula barbatula; assembly: GCF_947034865.1. Taxonomy (NCBI): domain Eukaryota; kingdom Metazoa; phylum Chordata; class Actinopteri; order Cypriniformes; family Nemacheilidae; genus Barbatula; species Barbatula barbatula. The sequence goes on along the minus strand of NC_136773.1, from coordinate 18,667,049 downwards.
GAGAGCAAGAGAGCAAGAGAGAGAGCAAGTGAGAGACGTATTGGGCATCTATGTGATCAAAGGCTTGCCATGGAGGATCTCAACCAGGCAGGATAGGTTCTCCTAATTGCTACTTCAAATCCTCCAAGTTTTGAGAGTGAAGTCCCCAGTTCAAAGTCATCTTCAGACACTTTTGAATACTCCTGATGTCACCTATATGCACCAGCATCTGTGTTTGTACAATAACTCAGCAGAGAACTTCTCGTGTGTTTGATCTTAGTTGTATGAAAAGGTTAAAAAAATGAAATTCGTCTTGTGAATTTATTCCTCATCATTCAAAATAAGAATTTGCCATTGAAGCTAATTAAACTGCTTTGAGATTTTAAGGCTTGTAAAAACAACAGGACCAAAACTGTTCATTTCTAAGTATGGAATTATTCATTATCAATCATATTTATTTATTTTAAAATTCATTGTAGATAAGCACCTCCAGTGTCTCCTCCACTCCAACAGAATCATCAGAAGTAAGATGGGGGTCATGGCTTTTTTGATTAGCTGTAATGGATAAACTATCCACGCTGTATGGCAATCAGAGCTTATACACACAAGGCTGGCAGTGAGGGCCTCACAGGAAGAGATTGGTAATTCTGGGAAAAGGGAGCCCATGTTTCAAGGAGGCTTCAAGCATGGAGGGCGAGATGGTAAAAGCAATGTTTATATAAGCAGCTAATCAGCAAAACATATGGGGTTATGAGGTCTGGGGGAGGGCGGCAAGAGTGTCTCAAATGCAAATAAAAAAAACTTCCTGCTTACACACAACAGGGAATAAATGTGTGTGGAACAGCTGTGAACATCTAAACATGTGTGAATAACAAACAATACATGGCGACAATCCAGAAAACAGGACTCTTTCTGGTTAAACAACATATTTGAATATTTACTTCTGTAGGTTTGTTCTGCCAAGAGGCTGGCTGGATATCAAGTTCAGTTGTTTTTATGTACTAAATGTTCTCATTTATTTCTAAACACACATCCAAAGCGTTATGCCCTTTCAAATAGGTTATTTCATAGATGTTGCGTGTGGAAATTGTACTACACTAAAACATCTTAAACATAGGATTACAATCCATTTACATTTTGGCAGATGCTTTATCCAAAGCGATTTACGTTGTATCATACTATACAATCCTCATTATCCTTTTCTCCTTTCTTGTGATCCTATCTTATCTTGCTTGGGAGTAGGGGACCTAAATGTTGGAACTTCCACTGCAACGCCCCTGCCTTCAAACCAAAACATCTCCACTGCTTCTCTCTGAGCTTTTGCGAAAACCTGTGTGAGAATGATGACAACATGCATGTGCTCATACGGTATTGTGATTGCTAATAGTTTGATCTATGTTTGCGCATTTGGTACATGCTTTCAACCTTTTCAAATAGTATACATTTGAGGACTGGGAACTGAGAGCCATGGTTTCAGGGCCATCCGAGTTTATTGCTGTCGTTCTAGTCATAGCGACAACAAGATTTTTTATGCATGGGAACCCTGAGGGTTTGGATCAAAATCACGCCTCATTGATGTAAACATTTTTAATTAAATAGAGGTTCTGACAAAATGTACCAATATTTTTTACATCAGGTAATTTATTGTTTGTTTAGATTACAATTTTCAACTACACATCTTTAGGTCAAAATCCAAATTAGCCTCTAACATCTGTAGTGAGAAAAGCGATTCGTTTTATGGGATTCAGAAAAAAAGTCTGCTGACATGATTTTGCAAGTGAACACTTAAAATGCGATTCTAAACTGCCAAAGGACAATGTTCTTGTCAGGGGACCAAAAACTTTATAACTTTGATCGATCAACAATGTATTTGTTCTTAGGTGTGCTACTAAGGCATCTTGGTTCACCTAAATACTTTCAGCCTCTGTGAATAAACCAAAATGCAGGTTATTCGCTGATAATTGTTGAACTCAAGGACCCCATCAGTCTGCATTTTGTCAGCCATTAGGTTTTAGAACCACATGAGGGCAAATAAGATAATTGTATTTTTTTGGGTGAACTTTTCTCTTAAGATTAATAAGGACTGATTCATGCACAACATGTGCTTTAGTAAATGGTCGACTTTAATAGACATTAAAGCTTGTAACATATAATTATGAGATTCAAGCAAAAGAACATCTAAGTTGCTGTCAGGTGAGCATCTCTATAGCACGTGATTTCTATAATCCTGTTAAAATACACCCTACGCCCATGCGGTAAAAAAATACAGCGGCACAGTCTGAGATTCTAAAATTTTTTATTAGACTTTTGGTACAAGTTTTAAATTCATATGAGAGCAAAATGCACATAAAAATCATTGACCTGAAGGAAGGAAATTTATTTTGTGTTGAAAATAATCCCATCACTTGGGATTAAACAAATCATGTGTTTCTGCAATGCCAGTTGCACATGCTCCTTGATATAGTGAAGGTGCCACCTAACACACTCAGGCGAACCGTCTGTACAGACACCGACGTCCCCATGAAAAGTTCAACATGTGGGAGCTGCCTGACACAACCTCAAAGGGTTGTTTACAAGATTTGTCCAGTTTAATTGTTAGCGCTGGAAATACTGCTACAGCAGCAGCAAAGTTAAAAGTCAGTAATTGCCGTTTTCGCCCCTGGTAATTACAGCCGTTTTGCAACATGACTGAGTCCTGGCAGCCCTCTGGTGTCTTCTGAAATGACAGTGGCAGTAAACAAGTCACGGTACTGGCAGTACATTAAAGATGTTAGGTTGTGTAGCGCTGGAAAAGAGCCAATGAGGGGTGGGGGGATTCGGCTATTATCTCAGTGGGACACCACAGCGCTCAGAAGGACCCAGTGAAGAAAACCCTTTGAAAAACCAAGGTCAGCTGCCTAATGCAACTTTTAAAAGCCGTTCGTTTTGCATAACTTAACACTTTTTTGTAAACGTTCGTTATGAGTCATGCTGTGCGACAACAGGACAACACATAGTCACCGTTCAGGAACCCTAAACCTGTATTCAGCCTGGCAATGAAACCACACTTGAACAGGACTTGCTTAGGTTTTGAAGAATGAGGCAATTATCTGAAGCAAAAGGAATCAAATGTCTTACTGGCACTGACTGAAATGCAAGGTTTTCCCATTAGAATTGAAATATTCCTGATTCTTGATTCTATCAGCGTCAGAACGTGTTCTTTCTCTAAGTGCCGCTTTAACCCACTTTAGCTGTGAAAAGAGCGTGAGACCACAAGTTATTTTGTGCCACACCGCAAAAGAATGTTGATAACAAATCTTGTATTGCGAAAACATGAGGGAAATGTCAATGCTATGCTAAAAGCTTATTGTGAGAGAGAACACGATAAAACATATCGTGTGTGAGAAGAGTTTGGTTCCATAAACTCATGTTTTTTTATTGTGCATTCCAATTAATATCAATCAAACTGCAGTTGGTTTGTTGTGATTTAAGCCATTATAACGCTAAAAATACAGCTAACTAACACAATAAAACCGGATAACATAATAAAAACATGATATTTGAAAAGAAAATAGAACAGAGTTAACTCATTTTGAAACCAAGCTCTTCATTTAGTACTTTTTTGCATAAAATAACATATTAATAAGGTACAGCAAATAAATTATGCATTAGGATAAATGATATAGCTCTATATTAAGCACTCTGTGCAATCCTGTTTATGTACATTTTAAAAGTCTTTCTGAGAAAAAGATCAAAAGTAAAGCTCATAAATAATCCATATGTTGTTTTAATGTAAAACAATTCGATTTAAGCACATTTTATATAGATAAATGTGTTGATTCTTAAATAACAACATTTCCAAGGATTTTTTGTTTGCATCATTTTTTGAAGTAATGTGCATACAAGTCAATTTCAGATTAATGCCAATAAGATACCCTCTAATTTAAAATGCATGAATATTCTGAGCGGGGGTTTGTTTTTGCTATTTATGTTTAATGCAAAATTAGCATATTTCCATATATAATCTGAGATTTAAGTGCATAAAAATGAAATGAATTTACCTAGAGTTTTCATATACAGTTTGTAGCTGCACTATAACATGATGTAACTGTAACAGCACAATAATGTTGTTCATATGCTCATTGAATCCTCAGTTTATTTAAACATCAGTATCCAGAGGTGATCTGTCCACACACGGCGACAGCGAGTCTTGACTGTGAGTAGAGCTTATTCCAGTATCTGAGTCTGTGTCTATTGCGTCTGTAGGAGCGCATGTTTGTCTGACCTTGCCTGATGTCTGCTGAGAGACAGCAGCCCTGTTCTGGCTCTTTAAAGTTACAGGCTGGTCAGGACAGGTCCCCAGCTCAAGCGCACCGAGTTGGGCAACAAGATGCTGGTATTCTTGGTTCTGTGACTGTAAGACTGTGTTGTTCTGCTGCAGTTCCTTCTCAATATCTTGTGCTTGGGAATGGAGTGAAAGCCCGGCTCTCATGCTTGACTCGAGTTCATTGTGTAAGCTTTCCAACTCCAAAAGATCAGATAGCAGCTCCGGTTCTGGGCTTGCCGCTGCTGCCCCTTTCAACTCCTCTGAATCGAAGGTCCAAGCATGGCTCCTCAGCTCCAGGTCTATATCTCGAGAAAGCCGATCAATGAGTTCCTGGTGTCTGCAAATGTGTAGGTCTAGTTGCTCTATTCCATCATTGGTATTAAAATACTCCTGCATTTGGCTGTCAAATTCAGACAGGAATAGGGGCGATGCCTGTCTATCTTCACACTCGGTGAGGCTGGAGCGAGGTGTGGGGCTGCTTTTCACCTGTCGTTCCAAATGTTCAATCTCCAAGTCCAGCTCGCGCATCTGCTGAATCTGCTGTCGGATGCTCTGGTCCTGGGAGATGATCAACCACACCAACTTGCTGATCTCCTCAGAGCCCTCTGATGTCTCTCCTATCTGGATTTTTTCCAGTTTGCGGAAAGCCTTCTTAACCATGCGCTTCTGCTTTTCCACAGACACGGTCTTGGCATACTGCGCAGGTCCCAGGTCCAGTCTCCTCGACCTAGCTCCTCGAGATCTTGAAGCCCTCTTGGTTCCCTTGGATGACGGCACAAAATCGCTTATTTTCACAAGAACAAGCTGTATGAAAGGTCTTTCGTCACCCCAAGCGTTCCACAATCTGAGGATTCGAGTGAGAGGTGGCAAAGCTCTCTCAAATCCCTTCCATCGTTCCAGGATGCAAAAGTCTTTGGGTTCTCCATGTAGGAGCCTCTTACTTTCGGGTATAGACTTGTGGTCCTCCAATAAAGCCTTAATCAGGTCGGCACAGGTCGTGTGCTTGGTCACACCGCAGACTATTTTTTCTTCTTTACATACTCTCACCTGGATTTCCTTTCCTGGTGTCTCCTCTACAGCCTTAGACCTGCTACAGATATAAAAAAGGGCACAATAAGCAAAAGTAAATGACTTTTGCCATTGTACGGTATCTTAAATAAATATAATAAAGACAATTTGTTTGAACAGAGCAGCGTATTTTATGAAGGAGGAATGTGAGATGTAAGCAAAAATGCAAGTGGTGAGTTAATGGATGAAAGACCCTTCCACAAAAGTCAATAGTTAAACTACTTTCACACAGAATGAGTCTGAAACGGAGGTATACAGAAAGCCTCTTATAAACATGAACCAAATGCAAAATGTACAAATTCAAGTACTTTATATTGTATGGTATTACTGTAATAGACTTATATATCAGCTTTACAGGCACACCTGTATTAATTGTATGACCAACTTGTTGGATTTCCTCAGATCAACAAGATTTACAGGAAGTGTAGTTTGTCCACAGATCAGTTATTTAAGCTGCAATACAATACATGCATGCACGCTGACAAATGTTTTTCACAATGGTTTTGCCCCTGGCAAATTGATTTTTGATTCTGAATAAGTTCTTATAAATAACTTTGTGACGACATGTTACTTCAATCGTTTTATTCAGAATTCAATTGTTTTCCAAAAATGGTAGTTTGTCTTCCATACTCCTCATGAGTACAGGAAATGAAAGAGATGGATGCACCTGTGTTTGTCTTGTGGGAAAATCAATGGTGACCAGCCACATCCTGCTACATACATCCTGCCAAAACGTTTCTATATCGTGACTCGTGAGGCAATGGAAAAGCTTGAATTCCATTGATTTATTGCGAACAAATGGAGTAAAACTGTACAAGAAATGTACTACAAACTGTCTGCTTTCTGCATTTACAGTAAAAAAATGGATTTAAAAACAAAATTTGTGTCTACACCAGAGCATGGTTGGGTGAACACGACGTGTAAAAGGTTAGTCCGTAACATAAAACCCTGTTTTGAAACGTCTATTTGTTGTATCTGTTGTGACCTAATAATCACGACACCTGACACATTTTATGATGCAGAAAACCCTGCTTCTCATCCCGTGTAGAAAACACATGTTTTGGCAGCAGACATGATGACAGTAAGAATATGCTGTATTCCTCATCACAGTGTCTGAACAAGTGTCAGGTTATTACAAAACTATGTAAAAAACTACAGTGAAGCAGATCGTAAGGGGGAAATCCATAACCATAAGTCACATTTTTCACACTAAAGAGTAATGTTATGATACATGATATCGACCCACAGTACAGCAGAGTGCTCTGTAAAAAAACTGTGCTTCCAGAGTCCTATCTAAAAGGGATGGGAGAATTTGAGGAAACAACAGTTTTTTCATTGGGGTTTGCTGATTTTCAGGAAAACCCTGTTTACTTGTTTAACATCACGTTGGAAGATGTTTAACATCTCAACTGGACCTCTCCATTAGCTTTTTAGTCTCAATAGAAAGTGCAAAATTCTGCTTTGGTAATTTCCCAATATTCAAGCCATAACAGTAAAAGGTAGTAAGTACCCACAAACATAAATTCCCTGTTCTTGGATCGTACAGCTATTTCATTTCATAAAGAAAAACACAAGTCACGGATATCTGTGAATTAAAACATGCATAAATCAATCCTTAGAATGACACAAACCACTAGAACTAAGAGAGACAGAGTTAATTTGCTTTGATTGGTTATTCCCTTGAACATTTCAGGAAATTATAGTTGGTTGGCTTATGTGATTTTACAGCGCCATAAAGATATAATCACACTTTACACGGTCTCCAGACTGAACGGTTAAAAGAGCAGCAAATTAGTAAAATATCTTATTTTGAAATCTATAGAAACTGCAACACATATGTGATACAAATAATTTGTCCACATTTATTCTCTATAGTATATAAAATGTTATGACACAAATATGGCACACCATATAAAAGCCAATGCACGCTCACAGCCAGCTAAATCCCCTTTAATCTCTCCCAACAATTCATATGGACAGAAACATCAGGAAACACAAGCTCAAAAGCAGGATTAGATTACTAATTTAATAGTAAAAAATATTTGACTATTAAAATAATTATATTATAATATTCTGTAATATTATAACTATTCTGCATAGTCTGTCATATTATGCATTTGCTGTCATGCAAAAATCTAAAACGACTTTTCATAGGTATAACTCAAACACAAGTAGCCTGTACACAATCGCATCACTTTAAAAGCTCAACCATGCTACAGCAGTTCTTTTCATCCAACACACGCACATCTGACATGCGCGACTTGATATTTAGAGGGAAAATGAGTCGGTTTGGAGAGACATGGCGTTACTTAACGCCAGCTACCTGCATTCACACAGAGGCAACAGGGCAAGCAGAACAACAGCATTAGTGTAACTCGATTCTCAGCGACCATGCAGCGGAACATTGAGAGAGAGAGCCAGAGCTGTTGTTGTACCCAAAGCCATTATTATAATACGCCATTGTCATTGTCCAATTACGCACGAGAAAATAATTGAATCCCCCTCACTTTTTCGTTTTTTAAACTTGTTTCGTATTTTAAATATGTGTGTTCTGTGAAATGTTTGTGATCCTCTCACATGAAACGGATGGTGAATCATCATACCTGTTCTTCAAACGCGCTTTCAGAAAGTTTTTGCCGAAAGGAGCCATTGCGCGTCACCAAGCGTAAAAACGATCACAGGTCAGACCCGAGCCATCTTGTTAGAAGACGGAGCGCACGAAGCACATCAAGAAAACGCCACTGAAGTGCTCGTGGAAAAAGTTTCACAACTTGTGAACTTCAAAGTAAAGAAAGAGTTACAAGCGGCGATGTTCGCGCAGGCCCGGCCCACAGCGCACGGGGGAGGTGACACAACTCGAGGCTGCGGTGGAGAGCAGTGCGGAGCTGAATCTGACGGTACATCCTAAATTCATTCAGCTCTGGCACTGTAGAGTTTCAAGATACATTTGGCTTTTGAAAGCAATCTTAAAGATATGTTTTATTACAGATTATATTAGGAATTTAAAGGTTGAACACCACATTGCCTCTTAAAAAATAGACAGTAAATGCATTTAATCTAAAAATTTAATACAGTATGTAAGTGTCGGGCTAAAAAGTTGTATTAATAATATTATGTCTACTCGAGAGCGACGTCCAGTGGAAGAACATGGGCTAAGAATGAAAATACTTTAATGATGACAATATTAGAAAGAAACTATTGAAAATATTCAATGTAATGTTCAAAAAGTTTATTCTTGCAAGAAGGAGCAACACAGACGAGAAAGTTCGATCACTAGGTAAGATAATACGGGAATGTGTTGTACAGTCATCTCTTCAAAAGGCTTCATCAATATCAATGGTTTTTACTCATACAGATGTCACAGATTCTGTTTCTACTATAAATCCCCTAAAAGCTAAAAAACACGATAAAGCAAGCAATAAACACAATGTTTTCAACATATTCCCATGACACTTCAAATGCATTCATATGAATCAAAGCAGGTAAGAATACATAAATACATTGGGAAAGTTTTTGTCAGTTACTATAAATTGTTATTTTGCCATTTAGCTATGCTATGTGTTAATCCAACAGAACAGCATGACCTGTGCTGATGTGATGAGTTCATCTAAACTGTTAAAGGTCTGTCAATCAGTTGAGATACAGAGAATACTGCAGAGTCTTACATCCTCTCCGACTTTATCTGTCATCATCTTCATCACCACGCCTCCAAGAACTAATAACAAATTCCCTTCAACACCCACCCTCCTGTGAAGATGAGGAACATCAAATAATCACTGCAAGTTTGGACGTCAACCACGAAAGTGGCTGACGTGCATTTCTGAGGTGTCTACTGATGTCATCGTGACACAAGACAAGAGGCCACTGTGGGAGGGATGGGGAGAGAGGGATATGGTGATGGATAGGAGGGGTATGAACGATAGCACTCTGACATCATAGAGGCTCTTATATACTGGGTGGAATGGAGCCCACCAATCCACACTTCACTTCTGAGGAACCCAAGAGGAGACACATCCAACAGGTCGAACAAGAAACCAAGGGGACAGCATTGACTTCTGGAGGAAGTGCTCGTCTGTGATCATCTCTTTATTTTTCGCCCAACTTCTGTCTGCTTTGCCATTTGTTATATACCCTTTTTTTACCTCAAACCCTATGGACTTGGGCCTGTCTTAAATGTTAAACGACTGTAGGACTACTACTTACAAGATGCAGACGCAGCTGACCTTCATAATGCTACTATTTTTATTTTGTAATGGACTTTGCTCAGGTAGGCTATTTAAGGCTTAATACATTCTGTCGGGTTTCCACTGGTTATTTTATTTTAAGCTTCAAATTTTGCAAAGTAAACTGTTTAAGAATAATCTTGATGGCCATATTTTGTGGAAATCATATATTTTTGACACTTCAAGAATCATTGTTGTTTTAATGTGACAGTTATTCGCTTTTAGAAATCACTTTAGGAGCAACCAATATGAAACGTTGCTATATCAAATGATGGAATTTTAAATATGACAGACTGATTCTTTCATCCAGGGAGCACTTCATATACAGTATAGAAAAGAAACCCTATATATCTGTATAACCGTAAAGCCCACATCAAAAGGTAAATTTCATGGAAAGTTGCTCACTGATGACTCAAATAAAAATATGTTGCTGGCAAGCAACATTTCTTATAGTCTACTCAAATTGGAACAATATATTCGTGTATGTGAATTGAAGCGATTTGATAGCATATTATCGATTCACTTTAACAGAAAATGAATTAAACTGAATTACATTTTCATTTGTTTGTCTGATTTTTACCCTTAAAATGTAATTTTTTTTTAAAAGTGTTTTATCCTCCTTTAGATATAGACGAGGGGAAAAGGGCAATAGAAGAAGAGGTACTGAGAAGTCTCCTCACATCAAAGGTAAAGTATTGCTCGTAAAAACATCTGTCACCAGCAGAAGCAATGCTGTCCTTCTATAGGCTTTTAATATGTGCCATTTCAAGCGTATAGGGCAACTGAATTTTAAAGTAATGTCATGTTTCTTTTTATGTCAAATATACCTTTCATTTTACTAAAGCATTACCAATATTAGATAAGTGAAAAAAAATTAATGTTTGCACTGATGCCTTATAAGCGTGGCTGAATGAATACAACATTTCTTAAGACTCGTAGGTTTTTAATATAGGAATGGATACAATTTCCACTTGAATCTTATGTTCTCTGCTCACGTTTCCAGAATAGCCCAGGGGTTTGGTTTTCTCTCTGGTCAGTCAACACGGCTATTGTATGACAGGACTAAAAGATCTAAAACGCTAACTAATGTGAAATGCATCTTTAAAATGATTAAATTTTGGTTAAACATTCAGTAATTTTAGAATTAAGTAAATTAGGTTCAATGCAGTAAACACGCAAAATGGATTAAGTTTGTATTCTACATCGGTTGACTAATAGGGGTTTCATTGGTAGAGGAGATACTCATTTGTTCACTGAGCAATGTTATCGACTATTATGTATTGAGTTAAAAGATTGTGACAGTTGGCATGGTATGATTATTTCTGGTAGTTTAGGTTTTTTTTAAGACACCTTTTATGATATTCCGTATAGACACTCACTCAGTTACTCAATCATTTTGGGTTAATTTTCATGTCTTATGCTTTTCATATGACAAAATAACAGTTGGCACCGATGAATCAATTGTAGTGGAACAGACTTTCTCAACTTTCTAAATGTTTTAGAGGTCATACAGAGGTCTCTTTTATATTGTAGATGGTTTCTATTTATATATTGAGAGCTGTTTTTAATGCAGACTTTAATATCTGAAAATGTAGCTACAGTCCTCAACCAACGTATTCTGAACTTTTGTTTTCTGTGTAAAGTAAACAATATACTGAAACAAATATATACTGCACAAATATAGGTACTGCACAGCCAACAGGTTCAAAACCAATTGCCAGGCTTTGATGTGGTTAGATTCAATTTGTGAAAGCCTCAATGCGTTTATCCAGCGGTATTGAAAGATATTAGAAATTCAGGCATTGGCACCCTTGATGAGAAAATAGTGATGGCTAGAGACAGAATTTTTTTTTACCATTTGAAATATGAACATGCTTTTTCATTGTGCCTGCAGGTAAAGCAGAGCAAGCACATCGCCCCCTTGTGGCAACTGCCTCTTCAGGATTTGTGCAGGATGCTGGGCAATCTCGGGGACACATTGCATGAGGCCTGGGGCAGCGATGATGAAACAGAACCTGACTATGATCAAAGTGTATCTGGTACCTTCGCCCAAATGCTTGTGGAACTACATGACCTTCAGAACCTCTGTAGGGTACTGCAGCCCAGAGAGGTGAGAAACAATATAGAAACAAAGACACCTTGAATTTTCAATGGTCAACAGTTAGTGTTGTATTTTAAGGCTGTCTGGTTTGTTTAATACATTTCCTTTATTTCCTAAAAGAAACTGCAGACACCCCACAGAGTTTAATTAAATTGCCCTGCAGTCTCAGGACTTCATAAAAAGATGATTGTTCCTCTTTGAAATGTACAAGGGTCAATACATGAATGCCACATGAAATAAAATGTCTTGGGGAAAAAGGTTAATCGAAAAGAAATGCTGCCGATTTAAAGAATGGCCAAGAGCTTATCACAATACAAAGCTAAACAGTTTTTCTCAGACAAACTCAAAGCACTAAATCAAGGTTCCATTTTATTGAAGTATTCTGAAGTGTGATGTCACACTTTAAAGTAACGGGGGTCCTGGTAAATCTCCAGTTCTTGCATCACCACTACCTAGAACTGAACTGTGATTTAAATTTACACACATCATCTGTGCTTCCATGAATGTCAAGACGTAGACTCAATCACGTATACATCTTACATAAGCACACTTGAGAGCTCTCAAATGAGAAATGATAAGAACTGGAGGTGTCAGACTAAGCATAAGTCAGGACATGCCTGCTGAATGACAGCACCAGTCGCCCAATTGCCCAATTTTTACTCCTGTAATAATATATTGAGTGACACTGATTGCAGCAGCTCAAATACTCTGTCTTTCATTTTAGCTTCAAGACGGCCAAGAATTTCAGGACCTGGATCAAAATAGCGACACCCCACTGAAGAGGAAATCACCCTATATACTAAAAAGGCAACTGCGCACCAACAAATCAAGAAGGCCGTACATTCTGAAGCGAAGTTTATATTACTAATGGTCAACAACCACATGCAGAAAGACACTTTTACATTTTGTGAACGTGTCTGTTTTCACTGTCGTGTTATGTTTCAAGCTTGTTTAGTGAAACTTGTTTAATTTAAAGTGAAGTTTGTCCCTTATTCACTGTGGGATGGAGAGTGTAGATAAAAAAGCATTCGATTCAAGAGTTTATTATATTTATTCAACGTATATTTATTTTTCTTCCAATGTAAATCATACATATTAAAACTCATTATGATATTGATCATTTCTTCATCATTCTGAAATCAGTCTCTTTTTGCACACTGAAGGGTATTACCAGTACTGTAAAATACTAAAACATTGCATTATCACCTCGACCTAGCCTACTCAAATATATATCTATATGTATTAAAATTATATATATATATATACTTTTAAAAACATAAACATGAAAATATTAATGAAATATTTGAATTAAATCGTCCCTGCAAAAAAGCGAGTTTGACAAAGAAAATCAGTTTCAGGATCACAACTGTGACAAAAGGACACATTCGGTGCTCCTATTATAAAATTCAACATTCTCCGAAAGACGTCTTGAAATGTTAATGAAGGAAGTGAAAGAATCTCTGCATTACATCTGACAACTTGGTGAGAGTGACTACGCTTTAACCTTACATATTAAGATAACTATATTCTGGCACATTCAGAAACTCTTGTATTTGAGATTTATTTCATGGGCTCTAAAGCAGATAAATGCTCAATTGGTTTGTTCAGATTTATTTGTCATTTGTCAAATCCCCAGCTAAGCACATCACTTACATTAATGAAATGAAGAAGAGAGAGCTTGTTGATTGCTCATTTCTCTAATTGGCCATTGATCATTAAAAGACTAATTCATTTAAGTAATTGGCTTTAGGAAGTGCCGAACAATTCAAAAGACCCAAAATATGTTATTCTACAAGGCCTTTTGACACTGTGCTATAGACACATTGTTCTCAATACAATTAATGTTAGATTAAGATTATGCATTCAAAATGTTTTCATATCAACATATAGAATGCTAACAAAATTGATTCAATTATGCAATAAATTCGCATCTGATAGACATGCAGTAAGTTGTCGGTAAACCAGCAGATGGCAGTAGAGTCTAATGCAATTCAGAGACCCCAATAGACACCAAGCATACAGAGACTACCTTAGAGGAAATAGATATGTTTGTAAACAATGTGCCAATTAGATTAGCAATTGGCGTACATTTTGGGATTTCTATATAAGTATCTGTATTTTATACTTAATATTATTGTACTAATATAATTGTCTATTTCATTAATACTGTATGAATACTTCAATAAGTAAATTAATGTAGCTGTGTATATGGCCATTATTGAATATCACTACAGTACTTGGTTTTAATGTGGATAAATGTGGATAGCCTTTCACAGTAGAATACAATGCTACGTTATTTATTGATGCACATCACATTCTTTTCCCCCATTTCTGCAGTTATTGATCGCATATGGTCGCTTGTCTTATTTGTCTGTCACTTTATTGCTCACTGCTGAAATGTGGGGGAGAAACATTAGTGTCCTTCAACACAGTCCCACAGTATATGAAAAAAACAGCATGCATGTCTCTGTATTTACAGCACACTGGTTATGTGATGGCTGAGTAAATGGGTATCATGCAGTTTTTTTTATTTTTGGGCAAAGTAACAGCTGTGCTTTTCATGTTGGCTTTAAAATATTTCTTATAAAGGGGTGTATACTGTATTCATTTATTAAATAATTTATTTTAATTTCCTAATTCAAAGCCTTAAAGGTCCAGTGTGTAGTTTTTTGGAGCGTCTATTGGCAGAAATTCAATATAATATAATATACATAATATGAGCTATTTCCATCTGCAGTACATACACCACGGTTCACCTTAAATGGAATTGGCCATGTTGTTTCTGTAGTAGCCCTAAACGGACAAACTTCTCTACAAAGCGTGTTTCGTAAATATGTTATCTCCTTCAACAGAAAGCAAAAACTTGATGACATCTTAGTTCTGTGTAGCCACCATAGTGCTCCGAATGGGAGGGGTGGAGTGAGCCGTTGGTTGCAATTCGCAACCTTGGCGCTAGATGCCGCTAAATCACCACGTTGCTCCTTTAAATGTAAATATCTTGCTTACGTTTTACTTGATACATACTGCACATGTTATGATCACATGTCATGGTGCTGCATCCTGTTGCCGTACTTTAGCAAACCGTCTGTATGGACTTCACTCATAAAAGAAAGGTCACATCAACTCAACAAAGGTCTGTGGGAGGACGCCAGGGAAATGCAGTCCTCCTCAGCATCATCTGTTGCGTCCATACTAGGGCTCCTTAATTGATTTGGCCACAATCCAGCGCTGAAACTCTCTTTAATTTAGCTTACATTTTCCAATAGAACCACAGATTGACAGTTTAACTTAGCCATGGGTCCAGGGCGCATCCCGCGTCTGATGCTAAATCAAAGTCATTTGTGCCTTCATCTGGGCAGGACGTTACATCTCCAGCCAGCCGGCTACATCAAGATAATTGCTTGTGAAAGAACGAGATTAGTTCTCTTTGTGAGAAATCTGATTGTGTGGATTGAATCTGATTGTGTGAATTGGATGATAGTATAACAAGTGTGACCTTGTTCTCTGCCTGCAGAGTAAATAATTAGCGCCTGCATATGGGCAGTATTACTCAGCATCGGTGAAAAGGCAAAGGGGTGGAAAAGGGACAGCTTCTAACACGAGAAACAGATCTGATCCAACTGACTGTCTTCTGCAATGAACTAAACTGAAGTGACCTCTCCCAAAGCAGAGACAGATCCTCATCCGAGTCCTCATGATTAATAGCCCAGTGTGGTGTCCTAAAAGGCCAAAAGACACCTGGACATACAGTAGGAGTCGGACATCACAGATGTATAGCTGCCAGTTCTAGTGTAATTGCCTGTGCTTCACAACATCTACGGTTGACCTGGCAAAGAAGTTTGAACAATGAAAATTCTGTCATTATTTACTCATTCTCTTGTCATTTCAAATCTGTATGACCTGTCTTTCTTCTGCAGAGCACAAAAGAAGATATTTTGAAGAATGTTGGTAACTGCACGACGGCAGTACCCATTGACTTGCACTGGGTTTATGTCTATACAATATATGGGAATGGGTACCGCTGTTATTTGGCTACCAGCATTCTTCAAAATATATTTGGAGCTACTCTTGTTAGTTTAACCCTTCCATAAATGTCATGTAAAAACTGAAAAACACTTTCCATGTCCTTCATACGACAGGAAAAGGGGTAGAATGGATAAAAAAATGGATCATATGCAAACTTTACTTCATGCGATTGATCAAATTGTTACTCCTGTTAGATGTCTTAGTCCCAAAACAACTGATTGAAAAAACAACATTGAATATCAGCATTTCTTTCTCATACAGTAACTTAACACGGTTATGAGGGAACAGTGAAGGAAAAACTAAATTTACACAGCACAAAGCAACCTAATCCAATTCATTCTTCTCCTGTGCTGTTTTAAAGGCTCCCTACAGAGAAGGAAGAAAAGAGAGTTGATGTTCTCAGACGGGCTGCGAACAGAACCATTAAAGGGGCCGATGGAGACGACGACAGTAATTGTCACACAGGAGGAGAGAGCGGTTACCGCTATGCCAGGTTTTAAATGAGCTGATAGCATCGCTGTGGCTGCCAAAATAGTAAAACACCAACTTCAAAGTCTTACGTCTTATTTTCACACTCTCCGCTTGGTTATTATATGTCCTACAACGGTACAGAAGGAAAGGGGATCAGCCAAAGTGCCTTTGTTCTGCATGGCATCCCATTCTCTCCTGCTTTTAGTGTGTCCATGAGCGAGGTGCCTTTAAAGAAGGGCCTGGGGAAATGAGTTATCTCCACTCTACATGCAGGGAAAACCCTGCCATTAATCTTTAATTAAGGCTGTTACAATGGAGAGGGACACTGCAGTAATAGGAGAGAGAGAGAGAGCGAAGGGGGTTAGCTATTACAACAGGAGAGAAGCCAGAGAGTGGGAGATTGAGAGCGGTAGTGCAAGAGTACATTAGTAGGAGCTCATTGAACCATCATCAAAACATGTCCTCTCATCATCTAACAGACTTTGAAGAGGACCTGCGCCGCTTCTGCAAATAAAGAGATAATTGTACTATTGTTATGTGGAGTATTGGCATTTCTAAAATGTAGCAGGGTTGTATGGCTAATGGTTGTGTGATATTTGCATGATGGTGGGCGCAATCTGTCTTTTGTTTTGTTCACGCCCTTGCTGGGAGAATGTGGATTAATGTCTTGCCTAATGACTCATTGCATGCAAATTGATCTTTAACACTCTCTCTTTTTGTTTAAAATTGGATTTATAAAGATTCCCCTCACCAACCGTGTATGTCTCCACACGCTTAAAAAAAAGGTTCTTCAAATCTTAGGTTTAGCTAAGGACAATCTCCTTTTTGTAGAGACATGTTACCTTATGGTTCTCGAGTTACACATTTTTTGGGGGAAACTGTTATTTACTTTTGTTTTTACATTATTCCTACACACTACATTCTGTAAATGGAATTTGACACATTTTAACTTACCCACCAGCAGTTCATTTCCGGTATCTTTTAACTGGTCCTACTTAAGTCTGTATTAGCGAGTGAAAATATGGAGGTGCCGAACCAGTGGTGGTCTTGTAGGCCAGGAGTAGAGCTTTGATTTTGATGCGAGCGACTATAGGGATCATATTTAACTTAATGAAGAGACGAGTGACGTGTGCTCTCTTCGGTTCATTGAAGAACACTCTTGCCGCTGCATTCTGGATCATCTGTAGAGGTTTGGTTGTGCAAGTTGGGAATACTGCATTGCAATAGTCCGGTCTGGACAGGATAAGAGCTTGGACTAGGAAATGTATAGCATCCTCGGTCAAATTTTCCCAATGTTGTAGAGGATGAATCTATAGGACTGCGTGGTGTTGTCAACATGATCTGTGAAGTTTAGATGATCATCGACTACCACTCCCAGGTTTTTGGCCATTCTGGAAGGTTTGATGATGAGCTTTGTTGAATGGAGAGGTTGTGATGAATCTTTGGGTCAGCCGGGAGTCCAAGAACTTCTGTTTTTGCAAGGTTCAGCTGCAGGTAGTGGTCCTTTATACAGAGTAAAATGTCACTCAGGCATGCTTAAATGTGTGCAGAAACAATCAGATCATCAGGCTGAAATGACAGGTATAGTCGTGTATGGAAAAGAGCAACGGTCTAAGCACTGAGCCCTGAGGCACCCCTGTATTGAGATGTATAGAACATCTTGGATTCAGTTAAGGGCATTTCTTTATTTAAATTACCTTATTTATTTTACATGTGCTTTTGTTCCTTTTGTTTTTACATCATAGGTTCCTACACACTTCACTATGTACAGTAGTATATATTGTTCCAAACCTGTATAAGTTTTGTTTTTCCTGCTAAACACAAAGGAGGATATTTGGAAGAATGTCAGTAACCAAACAGATCTCATCACCAATTTACTTCCATAGTTGGAAAAATAAAAACTATGTGAGTCAAAGGGGGATGAGAGCTGTTTGGTTACTGAAATTCTTCCAAATATCTTCGTTTGCTAAATTTTAGGTTCAACGTCATACAAACTTGTTGTACCATATAACTCAACAACACTCAAACAAGTTATTGTATCATCTCAGGCTGCAAAATATTTTTGAGTTCCAATGCAATCATCATCTCTCATGTCATAGTATCTCTCTGTAGTAAAGCACAGGGCTCTATCACCGAGTGATGACCACCATCAGCTTCATACCGCAGCTCTATTGAGAGAGTGTGTCATCATACAGTAGTTAACACTTATGAAACTTTAATGGTTTACTGATGAAAGCTGTATAAAAGAGCAGGCAGGAGCCCAGAGCTACACATTCCGGGGGGAGCAGAAGGATAAATGATACTAATTATTGGATGAGGGTAGATCCGGCTCCAGCGCCCCTAGTGATATGTGATACTAGGTTGAAAAGAGCCAGATGTGGGGCTCTACCTTGGTGCATGGCAGTTATGGGATATTAAACCACAGAGGCCCTGGGGAGTGTCAGCGCAGCCAAAAATGGTCCATTCCAACACCTGTGGCATTATGTGTCTAGGCCTACAGATAAACACCTGCTTATCGGTTTAAGAGCAAGCTAACTGACTAATAATTGCCGTGGGAAGGGCCTTTGTTCTTATCGGGGAGGGATTTGGGGTCTTTTTTTTGCTCCAGGTTGATCTTTTCTCCCTCCGGATTCATCTTAGCCACAACACCTGCAGCCATGCTGTAATTGAATCAGAAAAACTGGTTTGGTCAGTGATGCATAAATATTTATTGCGAGCAACCACCATATTAACTTAAAAAATTTGGTTTTCTGATTTTGGCTGGGTAAGGCCAATTTTGTTGAGCAGGTGTTTTACTGGTCTCCAAATCTGATGTGTCCCAAATCTTCCTGGATAACAGAATCAGCTGAAACCATCAATGACAGGTAGGCTGTTTATTCAGCAAAGCTTAAAGAAAGTCCTTGTTGCAGTCTTCAACACACCTGATTTAACCACGCCCACCAGATGTTCTTTTATATTGAAATTAACTCTTCTGAAAGCCCTTCACAGTACCATTCTGCGTGTGTTGAAACATGTTTCTTTTTTTAAACAGGAAAGCAGATGTGTTTCGGTGGAACGTTGCACTCGTGTCTCAGCCACTGTTCAATACACAGATCACATCTTGTCATAGCGGGTTCCCGTGAGCACGAGAGCATCTAATCTCAAAGGGACCTTAGATCAGTGGCCGTCAGACAGTCGGCAGCTTATTACAAGCCATTCATCACCCACATCTCTGTTTTGAGCTCCCCTGCTCCTTGGGGAACACCTTTTTACGGCCTTTTGTTTACCCATCAATCTGTTGATGCTTTTCTTTTCCATCCTCTTCATCACGCCTTTCCTTGACACCCGTATCACTAGGCCCTTAAACCATTCAAAGAACCCATATAAATGCCAGCAGGTTCCTCTGTTTGTTTTGGATGTTGATCCAACAACAAATCACGTATGATTACAGTCAAGCTTTGATTGCTCTTCGGGGCAGGAGTGGATGGCTATTATGTCAATATTTTTATATCTGACCATATGAAAGTTAATAGCACTGTTTATTGAGCTATAATTATAAAGTGGTATTCATATCATTGGTGGTATGTATGATTCACTGCCGCAGTCATTGTGATAAATAGCTGACAATATTCACAGATTAGGGGTCATGCAAACAAACGGACAGATGGTGTCAATAAAATCATTCATTTACATTTACATTTATTCATTTGGCAGACGCTTTTATCCAAAGCGACTTACAAGCAGTTTTTTACAGTGACACATTACTGCAGAGCAATCAGGGGTAAGGTGCCTTGCTCAATGGCACTTCAGTCATGACCTGCTGGCACTGAGATTTGAACCAGCAACCTTCTGTACATCAATACATTTTCCTTTCAGGTTTTGTTTTGTTGGATGTGTAAGCGTGTTATCTGAAAACTTTTAATTGTCAACCAGTCATTTTTTTTTCTTAAATTAATAATGGCGGTAAACATTCACTTCTGTTAGACACAAAACTAATGCAAGTCAATGGGTGCCGCTGTTATTTGGTTACCAACATTCTTCAAAATATCTTTAAGTCATATAGGTTTGAAATTGATTTTAATGATGACAGAATTTTCAGTTTTGGGCGAACTATCCCTTTAAATAGTTTCAATGCAGTAAAAGGATTTAATCTACTTTTCATGACTTTACATTGCACCGCACAACTAAACATATAAAAAATGCATTTGAACGTTTTTGTAATGTACCCACACTTAATGACATTGTTTAGTGATCCAAGTTACCTGAAATCCTCTTTAACTCAATTACACGCTTAAAAATAAAGGTGCCTCAGGATGGCATAGAAGAACCTTTTTTGTCTAAACTTTTAACACCCGAAGAACCTTCGGTTTCACAAAAGGATCTTTGTGGCGAGAAAAGGTTCTTCAGATGATAAAAGGTAAGAAAGAGACGGAAAGGAACCTTTCATTGAATGGTGATGTGCCTTTTAAGCACCATTATTTTTAAGAGTATACTAATGTGCTTGCTTGACTTTGCTTTTACAGTCCCTAAAGTGTTCAACTATTTAAAGCATTTATTACCTTCCCTTTTTCACATCCCCGAGGTTAAGAAACATACATTTCTACCTTAAAGCAGCAGTAAATATTCATAATTCAGCCTGAAGTTTTGCTGAGGAGATGCCTTTCATTGCAAATTCAGCCCCTGTGCTGTCACATTAACAACGCAATATTGAGGTGCTGGTAAATCTATAGTTTCACTGTAGTGCTGAGGGGCTTAATCAGTTTGCAGTTTACTTCGAATCGAAGTGGAATTTCTTTCATATAAAACCCGTTGAACTTTTCGAGTCAAAAACAATCGATTGGTTCCTACTCCTTCCCTATTATCTTCTGACTGCTTCTCTGAAGGTATTAACATCCGCAATGATTTTTTCTTGGGAATCAGATTGTGTGAGATCTTCAGTTCAGCAGATCATTTGGGAATAGGGTACGAGAAGCCTCTCTGCCTTAGATTCACATCATTTGATTGTAAGGTTCGCTCCCTTATTTACGCAGAACAGCTGCCATGGAAACCTAGAATCGATTGGGTGGTGCTCCGTGCAGGGCCAGGAGTTATTATGGCATATTGGTTTTTCTGGACCATTCTGACACCTTTTAAAATGCACATTAGCCATGGTTTCCTACGTATCTCGCCTGCCATATGGACCCACCTCGGTTTCCGTTCCGCTTCACTTTGAAGGGCAATACTGCTGTGGCCTCAGCTTTTCTGCACCGGCCCAGAATACAAGGAATTTGCTGGTCCTGCAATAATAATCCATTTCCTTCAGGTGCACTCGGAACAGTTGCTAAAATGTCTATCTAATGAATGTAATTCATCCTGTATCCTACTTCAGATATTCAGAACTATAAGATTGTGCTTTTAAACAAGTATATTTTAATTTTCATACAAATATGAAGAAAAGTGGTACTTTCACTTTTGGGTAAACAGAATAAAATAGAGACCCAATGCTTTTGGTATGTGCATTTTTATGCAATAAATGACTGTAAAATTAATAAACTAAAGTAATTGATCAAATTTAAGTAAGCACAATACGACAATTGTTTTTGTATTTGTTGTTTAACTCTTGAAACAACCAACAGAAATTCAAATAATTCAACAAAAAACTCACCCAAATGGCCCAAGCACTGTAAATTCATTATGAATGTATTAACACGACATGAATGTCAATAATAAACAAATAAAAAATGCATGAATCGGCTACTGCTTTGAGCTACGGTTTGATTGAATCTGTGACATCTGTGATGATTCCAAGGCTCTAAAATTGCTTTATATATTTATCACACTGGCTAATGTTTATTTCCACAGTGGGAGGTTTTTGAACGGTTTGGCTTGTTCGAGCTCTGCATACACGCAAAAGCAGAATATTCCAAGTCCAATATTGATTCTGTAGAAGAGATGTATGTATTTGCTGGGGAGTGTGTTTTTAGACTGTATCATACCCAAAAGCTTGTGCAATCTCTAGATTTCCAATGATCAAATGGCAATCATTTTTGTCAGCTCAACACTTGAGTCAATGTATATTTAGGTACAGTATACAAGGCAAACAGTTCTAATGAGAAATGTAAAAAAATATATGTCATTTTACAATATAGTTACAGTACCAGGTGACAAACAGTGTGGGGGAAACACAACATAACTCTACATCATATAACACATTTTGTTTTACCTTTGCACCATAATAATACGTGAGATGTCATCTGTCGTAATGCAGTATCAGTACAGTAAAATTACAAATTGAGTACAGTACAATGCCAGAGTAATTCAAGTTCAGAGTAGACGTAAAAACCGAGAGGCATACTAACATTGCAGCATTCTTTCTTAGCTCATGCAGGAACGATAACGTTTTCTGTTGTTTCATTAGGAAGACAAACCTTCCGATGTTTTCATTTATGACATTTTATTACACACCCAGCTGTAAAAATTCAGCTGGCTGTTTGAAAAAGGACCTGTGCTTTGCTCACAAGAAGGAATTACAAAACTATTGAAAACATAACGTGACATTTAAAAAGCCATAGAATTCTGAAATGCATCCAAAAGACCATTCACAAACACAATTGGGCAAGATGTATTCACTTCCCATAATTGAGTGATGCAGATTTCACCAGGAAACATCCCAACTTTTATCTGGAATGAAAATGAATGTATGTAGCAATGTAACACACTTCTAGCCTGAGAAATTATGCTAGTAATGGCTTCTTGACAATCGGTACAACGTTAACTTGCTTTTAACCTTTTAACCACTTAACATAAAATCAATTCAGTATCTCGAGTGTTGGCAAAGACAATCACGGAAATCATGCAAAGTACTAAGTACAGAATTTGTGTGATATCGGGTTTGTCACACTTAATCAGAAGGCAGCTTACTGAACACGCTATTCGTGAAATGCGGTATGAAGAGCATGAGAAAGTTTAAAGTAAAATATGTGGTTTTGCTCGCAAAATGAAAAATCTGGACATACAGTAAACACATTTTGTCATGTAAACAGTTTTCTTATTGCATTTCCATGTGACACTTTAAATCTAACAAAGTTTTCAAAAACAGAATTCTGAAATCTAAATTCTCGTGTTGAATGAATTGTGGGTTGGCGTGATCTACCCAGCAATAAACAAATATTGATCATGATTTTAATGACAGTCTATTGTGAATATACACAATAACATAAAGGTGAAGTGAGAGGGTCTAACAATTTCAGCCCAAAGTTTAGAAACTGAATTTTGTGCACTAGGGTGGTTGTTGCTGGTGTAATTTTAAAGAGGCACATGCCAAACAAAATCCAATTTATCCTCATAAAATTGAGCTACACAAAAATACTTAAGGGGAAAATACTTAAGGGGGAAAAGGGTTAACCTAATATGTTACTGTACCAGCCAATTACAACACTTCAGAAGATGGCCGAATACCCACCTTGTGTTCCATACCATGCCAGTAAAGCACAAACAAAATAGACTTTTGGCCCGAGTTTGATTGAATAACAGTTCTGTTATCATTCAGTGGGGAGACGGCATGACATGTTGCCTGTATTCATGCCACAACACATTTTATATTCAAGGCAATATTGACCCTGTGCTTGTGGAAAGGACAGTGGGATAAGCAAATATTTCAGACTGAAGAAAAGAATAAACAAAGAACCAGAAAAACAACCCTACTGAAATGAAATGTTTACAATTCAGCTTTAAGCAATTGTTGAACCAAGTTGCTTTATTTTCAATGGCTCCGCTACTGTAGGATATTTCAATCAAATCTTGGAACGTACTGTACTAGTTCCTTGACCGGAGATGAGTCAAGGAAATTGTAGCTGCTGTGAATTTAAGCTGAGGACTAAAGTTTATAAAGCAAAATGGGAAAATATGGTATAAGAACAAATACTGTAAACGGGCCTCATTTACTAACACGGCACATTACGTAAATACAGTATTTGTGCGTGAAACCAGCATCCACAGGTTTTCAGACATTATCAATGGGTTTTTAGTTTAAAATGGTTTTAAATTTAGGCTTGCACATTTTTATATAATAAAAAACGTGAGGGCACCTTAATGTTACTCGATGAGCATGCACTCGTGCAAAGGCACATGTTAAGGCTAAAATACACCACAAGAGTTTTGCTCAGATTTGGACATTTATGCATTTGGTAGACACTTTTATCCAAAGTGACTCACATTGCATTGTATTATACATTTGATTGTGACCATGTGCAATCCCCCGGGATCGAACCCATGACCTTGGCATTGCTAGTGCCATGCTCTAACCACTGAGCCACAGGATGAGCTCTGTTGTACAAAGTCTGTGCCAGTCTGCAGATTTGATCAGTTAGTGTGTTTCAGTGTCTCTGAAACTTTCAAAACATCTTGTAGTGTATGATGTCTAGTTTAAAAAAAATCTGATCAGATTTTAAAAGTCTTGTAGTGTATTCCAGCCATCGAGAGCACAAAAAGTTAAGAGTGTGTGTAGAGTGGAGATTGTGAAGAAATCCCCCGATCATGATGACTTGGGCATGTTTTATGCAATGTACTAACCCTACATGGAAAACCTGCTCATTTAAAAATAATCCAGATTTAAACATTAGAATGACAGTAAGCTTCTGTCATGAATCCGGCAGAAAGTTTGTTTGAAAACATTCAGCAAACATTTTTGAAAACTTTTGTGCACATATTCGTAGGAATTAGTAAATGAGACCCAAATTCTTCATCATCTGTAAATTCTCTAAAGTTTGCAATACGTATTGTTCTGCCGCAAAAATGTTTCTAATGAATAAATAATAAAGTGAAATGAATAAATAATTTAGAAATTGTATAAATAAATAAATAAACAAACAAACAGTTGACAGTTGTGCCTTTAGCTACGGTTCATAAAAAAATTCTCATTAATTTGCACCTTGTATAGTCCAGAGGCTTATGCTTCTAATGATAAGCCATTCTTTCTGACCTGCTGTTACCACAATACGAACACACTCAATATCAAAAGCAATTTTATGGTCCACATCCTGAACCTCTATGTTTCCGTTTTTAAACTCTCCTAAAGTTATATAGGAGGAGCACTGTCTCCCCTTTTTGGTTCCTATTAATTTCTCCCCCACCTCCAGAGCTCCATGATGCAAAATATCATTCTGACGATCATCTGTTCCTGTGATGATCTTCATTTTGCTTACTTTTGTTGCCTTGTTGAACACTATAACGTAAAAGTCACCAGTGGATGGAGATTTCCCCCAAAAGTACTCATCAACACTACTGTAAGCTTTGGCAGCATCATAGCTCTCAAATACATTTATATTCGTGTATAGACTGGCAGGTGGGTTGTCTGGAATATCAAGCGAGTCTTCTTCAAAGTCATCATCCTTGAGTTTGTTCTCAGCCCCCTTGTAGGAGGAATAGTAGCCCATGTGTTGAAACAGAGAGGGCTTGAAGCGAATCGCATCCTTCTGGGCCAGCAGGCCTCTGAAATGGATGAGCAGCCAATCGCAAGGCATCTCCTGATAGAACATGAGTAGGAAATGGGCGAGTCTGGGAAGGTCTCGCGAGTGGTACAGCTTTCCTATGTAGCCCAGTTTAGAGAATTCTAGCGTCACCCAATAAGATCCCTCCCTGGAGGCCACCACCTTCTTTAAGGCGGTGAGAAAGTTTCGGGAGCAGCGCACGTCGTCTTCCAACATCATGTAGAAATCGGAGAGGTTGGTGCAGAAGTTAAGCAGAAAGGCATAATCTACATTCTGCTTGGAGCGAAAGCGAACCCTGTCAT
The DNA here is from genome assembly GCF_947034865.1 of Barbatula barbatula. NCBI lineage: Eukaryota > Metazoa > Chordata > Actinopteri > Cypriniformes > Nemacheilidae > Barbatula > Barbatula barbatula. Next base: position 18,641,127 of record NC_136773.1, on the reverse strand, counting down.
CGGGATCATTATAGTTTCTCTTCAGCCCATCCAGGGACGGGTAATACTCCTCGGGCGCGTGGATGACCAGCAACCGTCCTGCGATGATATGGTGACCAAATTTTCTTGAGATTTCTTGAACCAGACTCTCGCACCACGCCAGGTCAAAGTCCGCCAAGTGGACGACCACCACGATCTCTTTGAGCTCTTCGTAGCTTGACTGGTCAAAAATAGACTTGATGGTCTCCAGCAGGTAGTTTCCTCGTTTTCTCTTCACAGATGATAATCCGATTGTGAGATATTCTGCAAAGACATTGAGTAAGTGAAGTGATCTGAAAAATGTATTATAGCGGTGTATAAAAGGGATTCACTCTTACTCTTTCGAGGTAACGGCGTTCCAGCAAGATACCGATAAGTCACATTGATGGTTCCGGAAAAATTGGTGATGTCTTTAAAGGTGTGAACATATCGCTCTGAGTTCAGCGGATGCATCGAAGTCTCACGCAACTGACGTTTATCTTCCTGCTGCAAAACATGATAGCCAAGACAGACAGAAAAACACATCCATTAGTCAAAGCATATCCAGGATTCATAAAAGATCTCCAAGACTCCCCATAAAGCTACAAGTGTCTCCAAGACACGAGAAGAATGTGTTTTGTATCCGTGAGTAAATACTGCAGGCCGTAAATATTTTTCCACACTCTTGTGAATAATGTTCTTTGAATTATTCATTTTATATAATATTACCTTCATAACTCTATAAGTCACTCGTGTAGAATCAAATTATTGCTTATTAAATTAAATCCTACTTCACGCATGAAGCTATGCTAAATTTAGTAATGGTGTTTGTATTTCAATTAAATGGAGGCTATTTAGGAAGTGGCATCGTCAGAATGGGCACACCTTTTGCATAATGCAACAGACAAACACACGCGACATGTTATGATCACAAAGTTTTGATCATAAAGTTGGCCTCATGAATTATAAATTCGTCTCTTGCATTTGGACTGCCTCTACATCATGAAATTTTAAACATCCCGAGCTCTCGTAATTATACATGCACAGCACAACACGGGCAGGCGTACACGCAACATTTGGTAATTAAAGCCCATAAACAAAATAAGTTTTCGGTACACTGATAATTAATGCTAAATCACATGCAACAGCTGAAGTGGACTTGTTGTGAAGACCACGATTGTCTTGTTATCTGCTTCAGTGGTGTTGTAAATGAATTGACCTCTGTAATTTACCTGCTGTTTTTCTACAGAGAACTCACCAGCACGTAGCCATCCTCGATGTAGAGGTTTACGAAGAGCAGGAAGGTAATGAGAGCCACCAGGAAAGGAATGGTGGAACGTTTCCGAAAACATCTCATCTTGTCCAGATACTTTAACGCCAGTCTCATGGTGAAAACACTATCCGTCTGATCTGAAAAACAAAACATAAATAGAAAATTGAATAAACAAATTAGTAGACACCCTTTATATTGCAAATATCTAAATAAAAAGTATTAAAACTGCTTGTCAACTTGGACAACAGTATTTAATCATTGAAAAAGTAACTACATTGTTTTTCCATTTCCTCAAAAACAGCAAATTTGGACATCCAAGGTTTTCGAAGGACAGGAACGATGATATGTTAGATTAGATGACTGGTTGTTATAATTGTTTCTATTAAGCATTAAAAAAACAGAACAATCGTGGCAAAATCCAAGTCCCTTTATGCAAAATCCACAAATATTTCAAATGCTGAAATACGTCCATATTTGTTCTTGTATTGGAATTGGTGCCAAGGTCACAGGTTTGATTAAGAAACGCAAGAACCGATTAAATACATATCCTGATTGCATTGTAAGTCATTCTGCCAAATGCATGAACGCAAAGCACTATAATAAAACTTAAGATGAGAACGCTGATCACATCATTACTACTCAGTAGAAAAAAAACACCAATTCAATACAAAACAGAAAATCAGTGAAGCACTCATTTTTGTTTATAAGACAGGACATTCACTGTAAGGTCACCCTAGAAATAAGACGGCCCTCTTCTGTGCATAGTCATTAACCTGACAACAATGTAGGTATATTGCAGCCAGTAGCGGTTTTAGGCACGGGCGAACCGGGCAGTCGCACGGGGCGGCGCATCTTTTCATGTCACATGGGGGGCGGCACCGGCACGAGCAGTAAAAAAAAAACTCTGGGCCGCCGAGAAGTGGTTTTCTATTATCATTTATTCATTCATTGTGTGGAGAATTGGCGCCCCTGCATGCTGAGAAGGTGCCGTGTGTGTGACGGGGAAAGGGGAGGGCGCATGCAGGGGATAGTTAACCTATGGTGTTCACACCGAACGCGAATGAAGCGTTAAGCGCGAGTGATTTACATGTTAAGTCAATGCAAAGACGCGATGACCTGCTTGCGGTGCAATTCGTGCGAATGAGGCGCCGCAAATGCCGCGAATTGAGCGTTCGCGTGATTCGCGCGAGTTGAAAATCTAAACTTTGGCGAAAATTCGCGCCGCCTTAACCAATCAGGAGCTTGCTCTAGTAGGGCCGTGATTATGACGTAGCGAGCGGCAGAAGCCCCTCCCATGACGCGAAATCAATTAGTGGGCTAAAGTCAATCACACACCACCTCGACTTTCTCCCAAATAACACACATTTTATTCATAATGTAATGAACACAGGCCTATAGTTCCTGCACATTTTAGTTTTTCTGAATTGTGTGAATTGGCTTATAAAAAATAAGTAATACAAAACGATTATGTTTTGTTTCACCTCACCAAGGTGAATTGGTTTAGTCTTTCTGGTGGTGACTTGTTTCGTGATGTGAGTGACAGTGTTGGGGGGTGGGAAATCTGTTGATTGTCGAGTGCCAAATAAACAGAGATGGACAGGTCAAAGCCATCAGGTGCACAAAAAAACGCCTTTGTGCAATTTAGGCATATTATTTTTTCTTTCACTTATGTTGTTATAATAAAATATGACGGTTTGTCATAATTTTGGGAGTATTTTAATTTTGGGGATAATTTTTTATCTTTATTTATACATTTTTCGGGGGGGGGGCTCAAAGGTGGTCTCGCCCGGGGTGCAATTCAATGTAGAACCGCCACTGATTGCAGCTTTAACTCAAGAACACGCTGTGAGGTTAATATCCCATCCCCACTCGCCAAGTCTCCACTCTGTCTCTGAATCCTATATTGTTCTGCCCTGTTTCAGACCTTTGTGTCAAAACATGGTAGATCCTTAAAAAGCCATTTCAATCTCAGCTATCTTCATCATTTTTTTGAAAAAGAGAGCTCTGCCGTGTGCATGAAACAGGCCCCAAGCGTTCTTTCATTTCTGACCTCCAATTACGCAAAGTAACCTGAGAATAGAGAAAAAGGCTTGCCAGCATTTTGAAAGTCTTTATATGCAAGTATCAGTACAACCTCTTTGGTTGCACCACAGACCACTAATGGAATACAAAATAACTGGGATTCCACAACCAAATGTGTATTGATCTTGCCCACCACCGGTCTGTTTCACATGGGGATTGTCAAGCCAATATTCTATGAGCTCTCGACTGTTCTTAAATATAGCATCACATTTAGAGCAAACAACAAATGCTTTTTCACTTTAATCACATATCAAAGGCTAATGTCTTTCTTGCCAAAAGTGCTTTTAATCAGGACCTGAGAGAGAGCTATGCCCTCACTAAGATAAACAGCATTTCTGGAACTTATTGTACCAATAAGTCTTTGGACTATAATCAATTGCAAAGAATGGCAGTTGCTACATGTCATCCATTTTAATAATAGGTTCGCCTATGCATATTTTAAGATCAAAAGCATGTTGTCAGACGTATCGCACTATTCAATTAATTGTCTAGTACATTTAATTATACAAGTGGCTGGCTTCTACTATTTTTTTCAAATCATTTTGCATTTTGATGCATGCAGGTGGATTCATGTAACGTAGAGTGATATGGATGGATACAGACAGTGGTGAAGGACACAGCCTGGAAACCGGCTTTATACTTTATTGGCAGTGAAGTGAGATGGACCTAAAGGTTTATTGAACGTTTCCATTGGATAATGCAATTGTTTAAGCTGACCTCCAGTGTTGGGAAGTTACCTGCATTACAACATTGTGTCACTCCCTAAAACGTAACTGCACTACCATCTTTTTACTTCAAAACTACACTCTTTTCAAAACGTTCTTCGCAGCGATGCCATAGAAGAACCAGTTTTGGTTTCCCAAAGAACCATTTACGGAGCCAAAAATGGTTCTTCATTTGCACCCAGAAGCACCTTTTTGTAAGAGTGTTAAAGGATAGAAACCTTTGTATGAGGTTTACTCTTTTTTAGCAGTGTTTTAAAATGTGAACAAATTAAAATAATATTAGTATTACAGTATGTACATTTGTTGTTCCAAGCAATGTGTTACTTTAGAAAACAAACATGTAAAGTAAAAATTATTTGATGTGTTATGAAACAAAATGCAAAATGGCTGATGTGCGCTATTGAGGTACTGTTTGAGGAAGTATCTTCAATAAAGTTAATGTATAGAGGATAGTTGGAGGCAAATTCATTTTAGAGCCTAGAATAGTTAGAGTAAAAGTGAAAATTCAATATAAACGTTCTCCTGAACAAAGCAGAGAGAAAGTTAAAATGGATTTTTAAACGTTTTCAAATACTGCACAACCAGTTGCTACTTCAGTTTCCAGGTATGTGTCCGAACACTTCAGATGTTCCCTCGGGGTGAAAATAAAACATCCATTAGAAGCGTATTAAGCTGAGCTGACATTATTCCTCCTCTTTTCATAGATGCAGAGAGCACCGCTTGTTGACACACACAAAATCAATCTTGGGCTGTAAAACCAAAGAAATGGTAGAAAAACAAAGATTTAATAATGAATGCATCTCTTCCCAGACAAAGCCGCATTTAGTTCGTAAGAGTAGAAAACCACAAACCTTGTGCCTTCATCTATTGCGTAATTGCCTCTGACAGTGCCTGATTCTGGAAGAGGCGTTCCGCAGAGCTGCCAAGGATCTTTGCTTTTGCAGAGGTCTCATCTCATCGCTGACGTAAATAACCTGAGGCTTCCTGCTGCCGTATAGATCATAACCTCCCAGGCAAGCGGTCCTTTTAGCAGTCGATACAAACAGCCCATTTAAAGCCATACCGCCGTGCCAACCGAAGTGGCTCAATGAATGAATGAAATAATCTAAAGAGTTGATTTCATAAAAACGCAAGAAAACCAGATGGTCGCTGTGTTTAACATCAGCTATGACGTGTCTGCTAATGTGAGCTGTCACGATTTCGGCAAACTCATAGGCTGCATACTTATAAACACCAATTCATTACAAAGCGACAATTTGTGGCAGTATCATTTGGAGCTTTTATCCAACGTTCTTAGCATTTCACTCGTGGCGGTAGGAGTGTCATTTCTCCCAGGTTGCATCTCTCTTTGCTTTGGTGACATGAAATAGAGAATAAACTTCAGAATGAGAAACAAGAAGCTCCCCGGTGAGAGGAAGGCAATTACAGTCACGTCTGATGTGCAGCACGACCCCAGGAATAAGAAAAACAAATCAGTTTACAGAGTTGGAAACTGCTTGGAGAAATGTTTGAGCAAGGATATCTGCTAGATTGTGAAACTGCGATGCAATTTTAATTATGTAAATGCACTACGAGGGAATGTGGAATTAGAGAACACTCGCTTTCAGTTTGATTTTAACACAAACACTCCTGGTACTCGACAACGTTTTGGTGCGTTTTCATTGGCGGAAAGAGTCACCGTGGCCAGCGAGCCATTTTTGTATTTCTAGCAGCCTGATCCCTTAAGCCTGAAATACAAAAAAATACGAGTCTGCAAATTTCCTCAGAGCTCTCTAATTCTAAATAAGCATTGTAATTCCAAAATATAACACAAAAATGTGCTTTTGCAAAAGTAAATCTATAAAAGCAACTTGAACTTTCATTGCTGATTTTCTTGAACCGTAAACTAATCTCTACAAGTTTTCTTTCAGATCAACAGCTTTATGATAACTCTGTCAGCTACAGCTTTATGCTGCTTGGGCGCAGAGGCGTACCTTTCCGTAATGTGAAAACCTGCATGGAGGGGAGAAAAAAGCCATTTTGACTAAGAGAGAAACAGATTAATAAAGCTGGCAGTAGAAAGCAATTCTTCCACATTTGATCTTGTTATCTGTTTTACATTATTTCCCAAGGGTATGCTGCACCTAGCTGATATACGGCTCTGCACAAATAATCAATTAAGCCAGCAGATTCTACAGCCTTCTGCTCTTGCTTTGTGTCAGAGCTTCAGCCACTTATATAGATTTTTCTCTTCAACAAAAGGAGCTAAATACAGGAAAAGAGTCCAGGCTTCAGATGATAAGACGCACTTGCCTTTGGATGGACACTGTGGGGAAATGAACTCCATTTTGTTAATTAAATGAATTTCATTGTAGTAATCAATTTGCGCAGCGCAGTCCTGTTTATCAAAATGTGCCATTAGGCACAAAAGTACAATGATAATGGATAAAGGGTCTTTTGTGGAAATGTGCAATCAACAACGTGCATTAGAACATGGAACAATGTCTGCTTCATCGTGTTTGTAGCAGTAAAGAACAAAAGTCTATGATTTATGATGTGTGTAATTGATTATGCTTATATGAAAGTGTTGATTAACCATGTGAAACAGCTCAGGGGGCCGACTAAACAATACTATTAATTTTTAGTAGTTGCCAATGAACAAATGGAATATAATTAGGATTGCTTGCAGCTTGCTGCCAACTTCCTATGACCCTAAACTATACACGTGTGCCTTTTTTAAAGCAAAAAAAAACCAAACAAATGAATTCAGATCATCAAGTCTAAAATACAGTACTATTCTAATAACTGACCTTTAAATATTTAAATTGATCTTGCCAGAAATTTACAAAATACATTTCATGGAAGATGTGCATTCACATGGAAGAGGTGTACTGAACGCTCACCACAAGGTGCCTTTCAGTGTATTGGCAGTTAAAAGGATAAAATAATTAAGGCGTTACAATTAAAAGTGGCGCTGTCTATAATGTATCATAGCTTCGCTGTATGACTGTACCGGTCCATCAGCATTGATGCTGATGGCAGGGTGAGCGCCCTCTGTTGGCCACACTGACATTTATGCTGCAGGAATAAAAATTTAGACATAATCGTTATTTGAACCAGTAAACAGGTAAACTCAAAAATATCCACAAGCTTTTTGTGCCCAGGCAGGACAAATTCCTGGCAATGCCAACAGGGCAGTGGCACAACTGTAATAACTGTAGCATTTGGAAGCAGATATTTATATTTAAAACGTTTACAACATGTCCTTTTATATCATTTTGCTTCAGCGTGGATTACTTTTATGATTCTTTTTTTACGTTGATATGATAAAAGTCAAACGGCAGCGTCAGTAAATGATGAGAGAATTTTCCTTTTACTTTAACTAGGAACTGTTACAAACAGTATAATTTGCTTACATTTAGCTAGATTAAAATGGGTTCGATTTATTTAAGTTATATTAAAAATACGAAATAGCAATTTACTGATAACCGATTCAATAGAATGTCAGGATGCTGTTATTATGTAGCACCAGCACAGCAAATCTTTATTTCTCAATCCACTGACTGCCAGATCTTAAGATGTTTATGTGAGTGTTTGTATGCACCTGCTGAAATGGCACCTTCTGACATCGCTTATGCTCATCACATTCTTAAAAAGCTTAAAATGGCTCTCTGAAGTCTCTGGAGAGATTGCAAGCTTGTACCTGCAGAATCTTCACTTAGACACATGGAAAACATTGTTCAACTGTTGCTGACAATGTCAAACCCAAAACACAGACCCACACATACACCCCCTCTTCTGCTAGACGGGAAGAATCAAGTCTGGGATTTCACGAAAACCTGCTTAGTCAAAATGATTCCTGTTTCTTCCTTTACACCACACTGGTGAGGTTGAATTTCTGCTTCCATTGTAATATTGTGCAAGTAACAATTCGCAAGCACAGTGTGGACCTTTTTGTCTACAACTTGAAGACAACAAGGATCTCTTTCCTCATGCCCAGGTTTCCAACTTTCCTCCAAAGCAGGTGACATTTCCTCAAATCTTATGAATTTCTCTCGCTTAAGGCTTTCTGAGAGATTACAGATTAAAGAAGACATTTGTTTATATTGCCATCCTGAATCTTGGTGGCAGCCTATTTTTAGCGGCTTCCCTGCACCGAAGCCACGGTGGCGCTTCTCTGTGTGGATCTGTCGAATGTCTCTGTGTTTTGATGTAGGAATAAATGCAGCGCCCTGCTCGGATTTGGGCAACGTCCAGGCTGCAGCAGGCACCAGCTGTACAGGTGGCTTAGCTTCAGGTTGGAAGCTGTGTGAAGAGCTAGATTGATGCTGAATACAAAGCAAATTCTATCAGGGTTTACCAATGCCAGCTTCTTAAACAGTAACAATAAAAGAAACAAACATGCCAGAATTCATTGTTTGGTTTCCATGCCAGAATGGAAGCTGTGTGATCCAAAGTAAATGTTTTGTTTAAAAATACATAGATAAAGGGTAAACAAAATAAATAAGCAATACAAAATACTTTTTTAGCATTAAATGAATTATAAAATGAAAAGATCTTAGTTCCAAAAACTACTAAACTTGCTCCTTATCCATTAGCCTTGAAAATGTGCAGTCTATCTTTTTGGTTTATGCTGTCTGATGTTCACACATCTCATAAGTCTTGACTTCTTGCCAAATATGAGTGACTAATGCTTACAGTACTCAAATCTAACTGTGCCCTCAGTTACGTGGCACATCTTCCAAGGTTAGTCTGTTGAGCGAGCTTCTGTCATTGCCGTAAGGCAGAGTTTTACCTTTAAGGTCAGTCGGAGATGCAGAGGCCTTTGAAATTCTATCAGCAGAAAGTGTAATGAGGAAGTGAGGTGTGAGAAATGATTTATGTGTGAGTGAGTCTCTCTCAGGCTCCTCTCAGCAGTTAGTACTTTGACCCAGATTATAGCACTAACCCAAACCTCAAAGGGGAGCGCTAGGGATGAACCTTGACGATATTATCACTCTTTTTTTCGCTACAAAGAACACAAATATATGAAACAGTCTTTCTCTTTCCTCTGGTGGATAAAATCGTTTAACGGACATTGGAAATACAGTGGCATTTGAAGTATTACAAGGGATAGTTTACTCAAAAATAATCATATTACAAGGGATAGTTCACCCAAAAATATTTTTTTGTCATTTATTTATCCTAATGTTGTCTTCAGAAGACACAAAAAAAGATATTTTGAGAAATGTCTTGGTGGTTTTCTATCCTTAGGCCTACAATGGAAGTCAATGGGGTTCAATGTTGTTTAGAAGCGTTCTTCTTCAGAAGAAAAATAAGTCACGTTAATGTCACGTAATTAACAGCGCTATATGTTGATTCTTATTCTTTTTCATTGTCATCTTGACAACACACCCCACTCGGTCTCTTGGCTCTAGTGGGTGACAGACTGTGAAAGACGCACCATTGAGCAAAACTTCCCATCCATTTACGAGAGAGGAATGGTAGGACAGCTCTCTTTCCTAAAAGCTCTGTAAAAAGCCAAGGTGACTGCTGGGTCACAAGTGAGAAATAGGAAAATGGCTGTGGGGCGTGAGTCCAGTAGCAGATAACATGAGAAAGCACTATCTCCTCTCAGCACATTTCTGTGTAAGAAAAATCCAATGCTATAGTATCCAGGGAGACTCTCTTGCTCTCTTCCTGTCTGACTCTTTTTTCTCTCTGTAAATGATGGGCAGTTCATTGTTTATCAGAGTACAATAGATATTATGTATCAAAGTCAAGAGAAACACTTTAACGGTGTAATGTCTGCTTTTTACGGCGATTCATTCGCGAGCAAGCTCCAAAATCGCTTTTTACAAGGGTTCAATAAAAATCAACTATAAATGTTCGCAGTAAACATACGCATACAAAACTATTAATGTGATGAAAACGAATTTAAAACGTGTTTCTAACATTCACGGATGCACTAAATAGGCCAGTTAAAAATATGGCGGTTTCTAACAGCATCACAATAATATTCCACGGACTGAAATACTTTGTTCGGAGGGAAAGCATATCAAACCTTTGTGTTCTCTAGACAAACATAGAGTTAAGTGCTTGTATAGTGACAAACCTGCAGAGACGTCGGTAGACAACAGTCAGTTACTCAAAACATTGTTTACAAGCAAATGTCAATCGCACTCAGTCTAAATGTCAGTCGAACACATTATTAACATTTTTATGAGCCTTTAGGTATAGATTAAGCACTCATCTAATGTCATCTCCCTCTGTATTACATAACCAGCATTGTGTTGCTAGCAAGTAAAACCTGTTAACTTTTTGGAAGTAATTAGCATAAAGGGAATAATTAAAATTAACTTTGCAAAAATTGGAACAGATCCCAATTTTTTATTATTTAATTACTTATTTTCAAGACAGCAGAACTTGCCTTTTATTCGCTGTGATACTATATCCAAATCATACTAAATGAATAAGATAACTACACATTTACTCCGTGTACATGCTTTACAAATCTGAATTATGATCCAGCTTTATGCAACAGAATTATTCATACCATACCATTCTATTATGTTATATTATTTATAAAACATTTTCCTCTATTGCTTATTTTGATCAATTACAGTAATGTTTTACGTTGAGTTTCTATTTCATTGTAAGAATGATGGAAATTAGAATTGATGACTTGAAAACTGTACATTTATGCCATTTAGAGAAATGTCTGAGCTGTCTTGAACTGTCAAGATTTGGGGAAATAAAACCCTGTTCTTTAGCATTATAATTTTGCACTGCTGTAGAAATATAAGTCTCATCATCTTCAGTAATGCCTGTTTTGGGAGATGTTCATATGGAGTCAAATGAGGCTGTGAGCCATTTGTAAGGCAATCAGTTCTAAATTAATGAGCACAACTCTGCTCACTGACATTTATGCTTGTAGCTGTGTGGAATAACTTTCCGACTTCCACACAAGAGTTCAGCCATTTATACCATTAAATTCCCCAATCACACTTTCAAAATGAACATCATAACCTTACAAGAAGAGTCATGGAGATTATGACTCAAAGCTGCAGGAGCTGAAGCATAAATGAGGGCGAGAACAATATCCTATCTTATATTGCTACTGATCTGTTATTCCAGTGTTGGGTCAATGAAATCTAATTACATTCATATATTATGTATTTTCGGTCTATGTTTGCATGCTGTTTATGTTTCTGTGGCTCAGTCGGTTGCACACCGCCTTAACGGTTCGATTCCCATGCAACATGCATGCTAATGAAAAAAGTGTATACCTAAAATGCAGCGTAATTTACTTAAGACATTAGAGTCTGCCAAATGCATAAATGTGTATCTATATTAGCTTTAAGGACAAATCATAATCACATACACATTCACATGTAGATTAATTCCATTAAATTCCCGTGTCAAGATGCTACAAGCTGCATTCTCAAAGTAAAATATTTCCAGTTGCAAAGAAAGACTTAGAATGAGAAAGAATGACTGATCACGATTGCTAAATGAGGTCAAGGAGACATGCTGTCAGCAATTCTCCATTTAATATGTACACGCGAGTTTCTTAAAAATATAAACGAATAAATAAACATTAAAGACTGCTGATGCTTGTTCTTTCGGCTGCAGGTCTGTTGCCTTTGAAGTCTCTCAGCAAGCCTGAGGTGAAATGAAGCAAAACTTTTTTTCCTAACAAAGGTAAACTTTTTAGTGGAGTTTCAAACCACAGGAAAAGCTCACGCTTGGCGTCTTTCTGATGTTTAGCACACGAAGCACATGTTCTCCGGCTCCTCTAAGAATTAATTTGGTGCGCTGTCTTCCAGCCTTTCAGAACCGTTCTCCCACACTGAAGGTGGAGAAGAACAATGGCTTCTGAGCACAACAGAATATTGAATCAGATAAAAGTAAAAGAGGTGAGGTTTCGTCATTATTGATGATAATAGAAAGGATTTGAGGTTGAAGACAACCCCATTGTTGTATACAGATGCTCTCAGACAATACTACACACAATCGCTTACAATACAATACTGCACACACTCTCTCTAAAAATAATTTTCTACTTTCGCTCATTCATAAATTAATACTGTACATATTTTGAAGTTTTGTATTTGTTCCCTTTTTAACTTGTCAGTCAACCTTCATTCGCAGCTTAGACTTCCCAAATGGTCTGCATGGACCCAAACGGAAGTGAGCACAATGTTTAAGAGTTTATAATGTAAGTTAAATACACCAACAGTTCAAAGAACAAAAACAGAGCTCCTGTATTATGAATTCTGCAGGTACCCTCACCCATCCCAGATCCACATTTAGCTAATTTCCCTCAATTTCCAAGCTTCCTAAAATGAATATGCATCACGGTTGCAGTGAATCCATTTGCACGGCAGAATTATAATGAAGAAAAAGTGCTTTCAAACAAGCGATTAATCTTTTGTAAAACACCTGCTCAATGCTTCTAATTAGATGCCATTTTAATAACTGTGTATGTTGTACAAGTAAAGCAGTTTACCAAACACCATTGTTCATTTGTTTAAAGTATATAAATTCAGTTTAGTGAAATTCAACAAGTCGCTCTTTTTTTCCAAGAAAAGTACGGCAACAGGCTACACCCCACACTCAATTCATCTGCGAAACAAAAGTGAATAAAACAAATGCATTCAAAACGTGAAATTGGATTCATTTGTTTGGCATTCAAGCTATGCATTCAAGCAAGATGAACATGACATTGTGGGAGTAGATGCTTTTGGCAAAGGATTAAACCGAGCCTGCAGAATCAAACAGACACTACATTAAAGAAAACACCAGCCTATGTTCTAGATGCAAGCTGCCATCATATAAAAATGGGTCCTCCCACGATCGGCTTCAGGATGATAACATCTTTAAATGTTATTATTCCCTCACAGGTGAGAGACTGGGTCCACAACCAAGGAATGAGGAAAGGTTATTTTCTCTTCATGTTGTTAAGTGAACCATTCTATGAGTTTCTATACAGAAAGCAACAGACATTTCTGATAAACTGATAAGGTCCTTGGCTGTCAATCAACATCCTATGCCAAAAGACACCGTTTGTGGCGAGCATTTTGTTGAATTTACAAAAAAGTATGTAATTTATAGCCATATCAATAACACAATTTGTTTTGGATGGATACAATTACGAGACTGTTAAAATATATAGTCAGTTATCTGGAGCGTGTAAAACAAACTGCACGAAAACAAATCTGCCTGCTGTGTAGCCGAGTGCCAGTTTCCAGGCGTTCAACATGTTGATTTATTTATGGCCTTCAAGAAAGAAGGTGTAGGCATGGGTTGGACACCGGGCCACTGCGGTTATCTTCACCGCTCCCTAACCAAGGAGGATGGTGGTAGGCGAGCACATTAATGATGCATAGAGACCAGGACGTTCAGTTTAAGGTTCTCTATGCTCTATGCAGGCTCACTGAAATATGCATGAGGTACGCTACATGTGCAAGCTGCAGCCTGCCGCGTTACTATCCACCCGGCCGAAGGGTACAGCGTTTCACGGCGAGCTTGCAGCGGAGGAACCGCAGGCTCTTCTGATAAAGCATGCTCGAGTCGTAAGTTGTTTGTTAAAATAAACCACTTCTGCATGTGTGTGTTACTCGTGTAGAGTTTACGGCTTGTTTTTGTTGTTAAATCAATAGGCAAGGTACAGTACAATATACTCAATTGTATTGAATTATGATATATAACTTGTGATTTTGAGTTTTAAATGAGTCCCATAAATACATAGTTTTAAAAGTTTTGTCAGTATTTTATTCATTAGTTTGGTTTCATGCCCGGCTGCTTAAATAGAAAATAATATAAAAATTACTTTACAAAATGACTTTTCAAAGTGTTTTCATGCTGGCTTATTAGATACGAGTTGTTTATTTGCGGACTGGCTTCTAGACAGAGTTGTTTGGTCTGTTGGCTTCCATTAAAACTTTTGCTACAACAACAAAAATAGCAAAAGCCAGCTCTTCAACAAATTTATCGCAAGGCAACTTAACTCAAGGCAAACGTCCAAAAATACCGCCACTGTGTAACTGCAGTCAGCAGTACCCCACCACGAAATTCTCAGGCAAACAGACAGACTTTTTCATTACTTGGCACAAATATTTGAATGACCTTCAAAGCATTGTGCCATGTTGCTATTTCTGCCACACAGGTCTAACAGCGACCTCAGACATGTCAGAATCCGTTATCACTTTGTGGCGCGCAATGCCAACGAGCTCACCGTGCAGCAGGGAGAGATGCTAGAGGTATGGATGACCCTCTGGGAGGAGGTGGAGGAGGATGGGGAGCGAAGTGCAGAGCAGGTCTGAGGTTCACAGTGTGGGAGGTAGAAGGAGAACAAAACAAGACTGCACGCACTCATGCAGAGCTCATCTTGAACACTCAAGCTGCTCCTTGCAATATAAATAGGCTCAAAAAACATTCTAATGGTCCAAGGTTTGCAGAAACTTTGAGAGAAACTACTGAAAAAAACAAAGTAGGTCTATTTAATAACTGGGTTTACAAAATCAGTGCTTGTAAAGCAGCAAAGGAACAGTGTTTATTTAAAGGGGTAGTTCAGCCAAAAATGAATGAATTCTTTCATCATTTACTCCCCTTCGTGTAATTTCATACCTGTATAAATGACTTTGTTCTGATGAACACAGAGAAAGATATTTGGAAGAATTTTAGATATCTCATTTTGTGTACAACAGATCACAATATTTTTTTCTACTCTGGTAGTGGATGATGTCCCAGAACTGAAAATTGCTAGTCTACTTCTAAATTTACATTTAGGCATTTGAAAGACGCTTTTATCCAAAGCGACTTACATTTCATTATCCTATACATTTATACATAGGTATGTGCAATCCCCTGAGATCGATACCCACAACCTTGCGTTGTTAATGCACTTACCACTCAAACTACACATTACTCAAACATAAGTATGCAAGTCTACTGCAACTTCACAGTAACCTCAAGAATCCAGGAAGTTTAAGTCTAGTGTTTAGAAAGCTGTTCTTTCAACCTGTCACTTCCAGAAGTCTGCCGTTTCCCTCAGAACAGCCTCCAACCCCCCAGGCAACCATTTACATGAGAACTACTGAAGTGATCAAGAGGGATTACCCCCGATTGGCTAATCCATCTGGAAACATGGATAATCGTGTTTCTAGACATGCCCAGCCTGAGCCTGGTATCTCTAGGAATTAATTCTAGTATCTCAATGGAAGGAAGTATCATTGGAATGGAGTATTTTACAAGCACAGCTGCAAAATGTGTTAGTTAAAATGAGACATGTTGAATGAGGAAGTGTCACATGAACAGATTTGTCAGGATTCACAGGACAAAAAGTAAATAGTGTCAAAGCTCACTCGAATTATGTTAGACAGAAATAAAAAAAATCCACAAATTTGAATGTTGTCTTTTATATTAGATTATTTTATGTATAATTATACATATGGATACTTTAAAGTATTGAATTTACTATATTTATAGCCAATATTACACTCCCTAAAACAAAGGATTGGATGCATTATAAGTGTTTATACAACATTTCTCTTGCTTCTCGAATCTGATTGGCTGAGAGCCATGAGATATTCCACCAGCATCACCACGGATTCTATAAACATGTGCCTTCAAACTGTTGTATAAATGCAATATTGCTCTCGTAATCGTGTGATGGTGCTCTTATATCAGCGGATGTGATTGCCTCCGGCAACAGTTATGCTGATATAAGAGCACCATCACACTCCTACTCGAGCGATATTGCATTAATATCTATAGTATCTTAGTTTGCCCGCCATCTTTATAAGCTTATTGCAATGCATTCTGGGATTGTCATCTTCATTAAGCACCTTAAAAATGTATTGCTGCCAAATCTAGTTATCTTTTGGAAACAGACCGCATATGTGTGCCTAGGTCTTGGAAAACAATAAACAGTGGTGGCTTCTGAGGAACCGCAGTGGTCATTCAGGGTACGTGCCTTGTAATGTGCTAGAAGAGGTCAAACCAGGAGAGCAGCAGTACAACCGAGCAGCTCTCTTTAACAGCCCGGTAAGCCGCAATGCACCCCACCGTCACACACCGTTCACCCTGCACCAGTCAGGTTTATTATTTGCGTTCAACAAATATTTTCCATCCCTACGTGCCTGACATAAACTGATTATTTTTTCTGTCTCTCTTACTTTTGTTCTATCTCTATAGGCTGTGAATCCTTACAAAGGTTCCTCAGCTGCCCCAGTAAATCATGCCGAGGTTTTGGAGATGAATAAATCCTCCAGGGACAAAGACAGTATGTACCTTTTATCTGCTCTGTGTATTCGCTGTGAGATGGAGAGTCTGCTGGATAAAAATGCAGGGAAGTTGGAAATAAATTTGCTGTGAGAGTGCTCTTATGTACATAGATTGCAGATTTCAACCAGAGCTCATTGCTTCTGTCTTGGGCAATCGGACCCGCTGTATCTCTGTCCCTTTTGCTGTTTTCCTATCTCTCTCTTTTTCTGTCTGTCTCTGTAGACCGCAGCCAACAGAAGGAGGTAAACGATGAACTATTGAAGAGGATAACGGACAGTAAGGCTCAGCCCCCGGCTCGTAACTTTCGGGTAGAGCGCTCGTGCACGACCGTGCCCATCACGCAAGCATCTCAACCCTTTGAGGTCCACGCTTGGCTCAATGCCAAAGGTTTCTCAAGGCTGTGAGTAGTGTGTGAACTGCAACAAGTAATATGATGATTCATAGCATATAGGATGTTGCCTAGGTAAACATCTGAGTTGTTTGTGAGGTTGTGGGTTCAATCCTCTTATGGGATGATATGTGACCCAGTCTGTGAAAACCAAGATAAAGTCTCCAAATCTAATTCTGGGATATCAAGCATCAAAGTT
Source organism: Barbatula barbatula (assembly GCF_947034865.1). Classification (NCBI taxonomy): domain Eukaryota; kingdom Metazoa; phylum Chordata; class Actinopteri; order Cypriniformes; family Nemacheilidae; genus Barbatula; species Barbatula barbatula. The sequence goes on along the minus strand of NC_136773.1, from coordinate 18,624,214 downwards.
TGAGTTCAACCATTAATTACACAATTCTCAGTCAATATTTAAGATATAACGGTTATGTTTTCACAGAATGTTCTTTACATTATCTATGATGATTTTATGTCGAAAACAGTAAATCACAAAAATTACTTTAGCTGGATTTTTAAAGATTGGGTCACAAAACTTCCAACATTTACCCCTCAGAAAATAACTAATGATGGTGCCAAATGGTATAACCATGGTACTTTATGTCATAGTATTTGTATTTGGCCATGTACCATGGTATTTTTGGCATTACTTTAGAGTACCACAAAAACGCCATGATGAAATCATAATCACTTCTAAAAGTATAGTGTTACTGTACCATGGTGCCTCTCCAAATGACCAAGTATGATGACACCATGTTTTTTATACCCAGGTTTTTCTGAATATGTAGTAATTAACGTCTTTTCATTTTTTTATTCCTTTTTCAGAGAGTTAAAACAGGTCAAAGAGTATCATATATATATATAGCACTATACTTTTACTAAAATTATATGTAAGTCCAAGGTTTTTTGCCACCAAAGCTTTCAGTTTTTCCTGACCCTTTTCCAACCCCATCCAGGAAAATGATTGCTATTGATCAGATGTCAATAACAGCATGATTTCCAAAACTGCATCACAACACATTCCACAATAATGTTATTTAACTGAATTTGAAGAGTTGAAAGAATTTCAAAAAATCATAACTATGATTTAAAAAAAAATCAAAAAACTTGTTTTTATTATGTCATGGTTTAATTGTGTTATTTAGTTCAGTTGTTACTTAATTAAAACAACCTGTCTACTGTACAGTTTGATTGAAATTAATTGGAATGCACAATAAAAACATAATTTTTCAAAAATTTAAAAAACTGAATAATCTGTTTTTGCAAATGAACTCTTCATTTAGACTAAGACGTCAACTCTGGAGGAGTAAAAAGGATAATTAGAATTAATTAAGGAAGTATTACTCTCCAAAGCAGCCAGACAATTTACCGTAACCCTTACAGTAAAGTAACAGTTTTTGTGTTACAATGGAAAACTATGACACTTATGATTTCAGGAATCTGATAGACTATTCTTTTATCTTCCAGTGTGGTGGATTGTCTGGGTATTCTGAATGGGGCTCAGCTTTTTTCTCTCAGCAAGGATGAGCTGAGGGCCTTGTGCCGGGACGAGGGGTCGCGTGTCTTCAGTCAGATCAGTGTGCAGAAGGCTCAGATAGAGGTCAGTCAAAGAAAACTTACACTTAATGTACATCCGCAGATGCTTAATTATAAAAAAAGGGTTTTGTTCTTTACCTCAGAGGAGTCACGGCGACACAGAGCTGCAGGAGATCATGAGACGACGGCAACAGGAAGTGGAAGGCTCGAACTGGGACTGATTACAGTCAAATCAGGCTTCAGTCATGGCAATAATTTCCAAGGATTTTCTTCAATCCTCTTGTTCACCCTACAATCAACAGGCACCCAGAGGAATTCAGAACAGATGGACTAAACAGCTCCAGTCATTACTGTAGTCGGGTCCAGCCCATTTCCTTTATAGCCTGTACAATGTAGTGCTTAATACTAGTGCTTTAAAATAATGAACATGAAAGCATGGAGATTGCAGTCTTTAACCTCCATTTAAACTGAGAAAATGGGCTTTGGCTTGCGATAAAACCTGATAATCAACATTTCAAACAAAAAAAGCTACTGTATATGTCACTGCACAAAGGATTTTTTTCTGTATAATGATCCTTTATAATGTTCTGCATGATGTTAATGCAATTATGTGTTATCGAATACATCATTCAGCTAAATAACTACGTCAATATTAATTAAGAAAAATGTTTTATTCTTTTATCAGCACCACTGTGTTCTCATGTCTCACACTTTAATTTTGCAATCCAGATCATGCATGATCAGTGAATCATTTTCTCTCTCTACATCATGAATGAATATATCAAGTGGATAGAACATGGTTATAGGCACCCCATGGGTACTACTGACTATTATATTTGAAAAGCTTTTAGTTTTGCCACAATGTGAAAAATAGGCATCGATATTTGTTTTTAAGTAGATATATAAATATCAAAATGTATGATTCTACACACATATGTGTTCATATTTTCCTGATTACAAGGCAGATAATAAAAAAAGTGTTTTGTGTGTGTAAATATTGATGTTTGGAGTTATTGTCTATACTTACAGTATGTGAGTCAAAATGTCCTTCCTGAAATTGAATGTGTATATTAAACATCAAACATGATGATTCAAAATGCCACAGCAGTCAGACATCATTGCACGGTTGCTTTACAAAAAAGAGATCCCTACAGCTCCTATTAACCCATAAAGTTACCCATAAAACTCTATGAAAGCCATACAGCTGAATCTCTAACTGGCTCGCTGACTGACAGCTTTGCTACTTACCCACACAGGGGGCACATAAGGGGGGCTTTCAGTTTGTCTTGTTGCTTTTTACTGGAATAGATTGTGAACGCATCAGCGAGTATTGTGCTGCGTTCAGGATGAGTGGGAATGACCCCCATCTCTCCTTTTGTATGTGCTGTCAGAACGCCTTCCAGCTCTAAGAGAGAGTGGATGAGGCTGTGTACTGTCACTATGATTCATGGCATGAATCAATCCCTAATGATGGAATTTACGGAGAGGAACGTCAAAGGAAAGATGCTGTAGATTCGCAGTGAGGTGGAACTATTGTCCTTCCTATACAGAGGATTTACTATCACGAAGAGAATTTACTCTGTGTGTTCATATAGAAAAATTGGGTCATTGAAGAAATTACAAATACATTACAAATATGTAAATATGGATGTGAAACTATAACAAATAATTTACATCTTGAATAGGATCAAAGATTATCCAATATGCTGGAAAGACCTAGAAGTTTTCTTTGAGACAAACTAGAGCATTCGATTGTGCTTTGATGGGCATCAAAACTACAGATCAGAAGGTTCAAACCAACCTTAATGTTTTATGATAAGACAACATATTAACAACATATATTTTATACAACAATACATTTTTCTGAGACTAACCCAGATGCCTGCCTGCCTCTCATCACATGTCATTGTCATAATAAACAACCATAACAAACAGTCCTGACTTGATATCTGTTTGTTTGTTTGTTTATAGCTGGTAATAAGTAACTGAAAAACATGAAAGAAATTGTCATTAATCTGGCATTTCACTCCGGTGCAGTGAACTGAAATAACTTGTGACAGATCTGGCATTACGCGTGTGTGTGTGTGCAGGGAGTAGTAAAGTTTTTTTCCGGACAGATGACTAAATGCGCTGTATCACTCACACCCTCGCTGTCAGCACGGCAGGAGACCGACGATTCTAAACTTCATCTTGTTTCGCTCGCTTCACCACCCGGTGGGCAGTCACTTAAAACAGAAGACAATAACATGCATGGGGGCCCTTTTGAGATGGCAGTAAAAGCTTGTCTTATGCATCTGATGCTTGAGGAAAAAAATCTCCTTTCTGAGCCTTTTAATGTGGGTGCCAGTTAGCACAGCATATGAGACCCTCTCAAATATGGAGCGTAATCAATAATCCATCGAGTCGCATATGTAATGTGTTCCTATCTGAACATCTTGGTGCGATGGAAATGCAACACATCATCCAGCGTCATAAATCATAATCCAACCTGAGATGTTATGAGCGATGTGCCACTTAAAGATGACCGAAGTGACACGGATGATTAAAGGAAAAGGGAACAACATGACAATGTGCGTATGGCATCTCCATAAACCCGTGCCAAGATCCCTAATTCCCTGTGTTTGTTCGTGAGGATTAGTGGATGTTCCACGCTCGGCACCAACTCATTAAGTGCTCGCTCTAATTCTTATCCAACCATGACAAAAAGCGAACAAATTTTTGAAATTACTCCACTGTTAGGCTTGCATGATTTAGATTCACTCCCCGGTGCTGGTTACTTGAAAGTGAGGGAAATCACGTTATTAGCCAGTTATTCCTCCAATGACATTTCCCTCCCGCCGTACAGACATCTGAGATTTACACTCTAATTGCGACTAACTAGACAAGTGCCCTTTCTTTTGGGCTGACCTCACTAGCATTAATAGTTCAGATTAAATCAAATGTCATTCCACACTTAGGTAATTGAATTACATCTCTGTGTTCCGCCTGACATCTGCGGCGATTCATTTTCTTTCCCCCTTTTGTAAATCACCCCGAACTTCAATTTAGATTTGTGTCCTGCTGTTTTCATCAGACACGAGGAGAGGAATTGATCCAGCTACCCCCTCTTTATTCGAGAGGGTCTTACTGCTCACACGGCACAATCGATTTACAGTGTGGAAAGCCGTTCCTTTTTTAATCCGCAGAGAAACAAACCACGAGCGGTTAATGGGCATATAGTCCATGCCTGCGTGACACACAGACATTTAGGACTAAACAATATGTGAGGACTTGATGGCCATTTAGCTCAAGGCTAATGTATAAGGATAGCCATTTAATCCTTCAGAACAGAGACAGATCAAGTTAATGCACCCTGTCACATCCATTCTGCCTCCAGAAAACTCAGCGTACAAAAGCCCCCCAGCAAACTCTATTCAACTGGTTTTAAAGATATTAAGAGACCGTCCGACCTCCAATGTAGCGGTGCAATCCGAACATGTTTTCAAATAAAGTGCATCAGTTCTGAACAGACCTGGGGTAACACAAAGAGTACACAACTGTATGTAACTATATACCTGTTCATGTAGCAAGTATTGTTATACTTGTTTATTTAATACATTTTTAATTGCTTATTAATTTTTAAAATCTGTTTTGTTCCACCGTAAAAAAGATTATTAGTTCATCACATGTACTATAGCCTTGCCAATACTAAAGACATGCACACATACAAACAAATTATAATATGACACAATAAACAACATAAATTGTTACAATGAGAACAAAACTACAAGGAGATATAAAATGTTAATATAGTTTCCAGACTTCACATAAGCCTGCAAAAGACAAGCAGGTTTGGAGATAAAATAGACGGATTAAAACATAACATCAGCGAAGTCTGGGAATGCCCTTTTATGCCTCTTTTTTCTTTAACCATAGATTTGAAGATGACTTGTACTTTTAACTTAAATTTTTGTACATGTTTCCAGTGAATCTAAGTGAATTGAAGGTGAGAAAGGTAACGCAAAACTCACATGTAAGGCCTACAGTACATTTCTAAAAAAATTATAATGTAACATCTATTTTTTTACGAGCAATGCAATATTGCAATGTATTCTATTTACAAGTAACACTACAAACAACATACTGAATTTCAAAATAATTTTTGTTTTCTTTCTAAAATTTGAGAAATCTGGTCGACCAGAGCCAATTCCTTTGATAACAGCACTGGGATGTGTTAGTGCTCAGAGTCCTACAGAGCCGTACAAAGGTTCGAGTAAAGGGCTGCATTGAGCGGCTGTTGTAATTCTCAGACAGACAGGCCTGAAATCTCCAGTTTCCCGGACTCAAATCCTGTTTATCTGCAGCTGGGAATCCAGCCCTCCAATCCCACGAGTTCAACCAGCTAAACCCAACCAACCGAGGGCTACAGAAAGCAGAGAATTCTGTCACACAGTTGGTAAACACTGTCTGGTATCTCGGACAAAAATTTACAGATACCTCTGAATTTGACTTTTTATTCAAGTCATAAAATAATGCATGAGGACCAATACAAGAATCGCAAGAGCTCTGTAAGGAAAATATCTGGTTTCAAAATGCATGATTTTAACATGCCATGTCTGGGGCGCAAACAATCTCAGACCACAGCGACAAGAAAAACAGGCTTAGAGTCAGCGTTGGTCAGCCTAAAGTCTCCTGTCTCAGAGGATTAGTGGAGGGTGCCAGGAGATGAGATCTGGATTTTGTTCATCACTTGCAGATGGTGGTCCATAATGAGTTTCTGGCCAAACAGTACATGGTAGATTTAAACGTCTCAGAAAAACGTTCCCTGGGCAGGACAGCCTGCCAGATTGCAAAGACGTTGAGTGGGAGCTCTTAGCTGTTGCATCTTGGCACAACAGGATCTTGCATTTTGTCACAAAAACATAATCTAATTGTGTAAATATCAGATATCGCTGACAGATATCGCTAACAGCAAGATCTATCTATCTTATGCTAGTGCTATATTTTTAGATTTAATTTCACCTCATATGCAAAACAGGAAAGATCAGGTGTAAAAGGTCTAATGTGTAGTTTTTTGGAGGATCTATTGACAGAAAAACAATATCATCTTTGTCTTCAGAGTTGTATAAGGGTGTTGTCATGATTCTGTCTGTGTTTCCCCTGTTAGTTTGGACTTTTAGTTTGTTTCTTTTGAGTTCATGTTTCCTGTCTTATTTTGTAGTCATTTGTAGTTCTTTCGGTCATTGGTTACCTGTTAGGTATCTACCCAGGTGTTTCTTGTTACTTCGCTTTCCCCAATGTTATTAAACTCCAGTGTTTCAGTTGTCCTTTGTCAGTTGAACGTTGCGACATATAGTCCCTAGTGCTTCAAAAGGAAGGGGTGGAGTGAGCCGTTTGTTGCAATTCACAACCTCACCTCTAGAGCCGCAGAATTTCATACACTGTCCCTTTAATTTGAGCAATTTTCAAAATGTTAACTGGCCCGTGTCCAACTGAAATCATGCCTTTATTGAAGTGATAAAAAATATGTTGATATACACAGATTATATTTTCATCAGAAATAAAGTATTGTTGTATGAACAAGATTTAATCTCTAAACATACATCATACTCCATTCTATTTAAATTTTTCACACCTCACTAGATCCAAACCATCTTTAATTTGTTCTCAAGGATTGATGGATTATTAAAATTGAACAGGCATAAATTATAAAAACGGTTTGAGGATTTTTATGGGTCGGGCTTTGATGACAAATGTTCTAGTTTCTTCTGTGTGTGATGATTATGACAAACTGGCATAATATCATAGATCACACCACCTACCTGAGTCTCACTCCTAATGATTTAAGCGATGACACGTCATCTTAAACTATTGAGGCGAATGACGCACATGACATAGACTCAGCAGGTCTGATAAAAATGGCCCACATTTAAAGTATACCACACGCCCATCATTGCCTCACTATATTGCTGTTTTAATTTTTTGCCATTTGAAATGTGTTACGGAGGCGGCGAGACTCTTTTCTTGGCACGTATTTTATTTATCTGATTTGATGTTGATGTCTAAAGAAATATGGGGTTTATTAGTTTCCTGGTGCTTTGTGTTTCATTATTCTACCATGACAGTTTAGTCTGGAGGAGGGAGCCGGGTGTTTTTCATTAAACGCTTGTATCGTCTCGGATGCTAATGGCGAACATGGGGAGAACAGGAAATTAAAACCTACATTGATATACGTGAGCCACAAAATAAAAGTCAAATTTTCAGCCACACTCTGGATTCATTTTATGCCACAATGCGAGCTGTGGATGGCCATATGTTTTCTCTGTTCTTTTTGATGAACTTGCAAAAGACAACGTGCTCGAGTTCAGCCTATTGACTCGGAGTCTGTCAGGGAGGATATTTTCATCTCCACACTGACGCTATTCAGAGGTAATCTAAAGGTATGAACCGCCATCTATTCTATTTTTCGTGTGGCGTGGGGGGGGGCACAATCACTTTCACACATTCATCAACTCAACAGTTTTTTCTTTTTCATTACAGCTGATAGGAGAAGGAACACAAAACACATTTGGGCCCTCTGCACACCATAAAGAATATAATCAATTCTTTATTATTGCATTCGGGAAGCTTGAGGGCTGTCAGACTGGGGAAAATGATATTGCCGCAGACTAAGAGAAGATAAATTCACGTGTGGAGCTTTCGGTAATAGCAAACGGTACAGACACTGTCCAGTCTACATGAGTGACACTACTGATAATGGATGACAGGTCGACAATGACCCGCGGCGCAACGCGCGCCGCTTCAGATGACAATGTGACAACATTCGGCGATAGCATGATAGTGGGATACAGATAGCTGGAACAGATATCAAACTATTTCCTGCGTTGAGATCTCCTGGGATTTCAGGAGCGCACATTAACCACCCCTCCAGACAGGTGGTAAATCCTCTTGACATGTTTATACTTATTTTATAGCCACAACAAACACATTAAAGGATGACAGCAGGAGAGCCTGTATTTCAGCCTGGCTATATTTGTGCGGTGACGGTCACCGTGGTGATCTGAAAGGTAGCATCTTTAAAGGAAGTTGCAACAAACTATGAAGCGCCGTTCGCATGTCACAAAAAAATCAAGTTGGGACTGTAACCATAAACATGCTATTATTAATAATTTATCGAACTCGGGGTAATATTAACCAGCATTTTCTCTAATCTCATATGTTTTACAGTATTTTCACCTTATTTAAACTGGGTGATGGCTCAGCACAAAGGAATCAATATACTAGAACAAGGAATGCGGACAATTTAATAGCGGTGCTATGCTAATCTACGGCTGAGAGTCGTTTCATTAAAATCAAATATGACTGCTTCAGGGCCCAACTTCTGTCATCAAACACTAAACATTAATTGGTTTATCAAAGGTTGATTGCTCGATAGATACTAGGCTGTTGGAGTTTAATTGTGCCATTAAATGCTCTCACTAGAGCCCCGGGTTCAGGTAATGGATTTTGTCACTTGTATGAAAATATTATTTGGTGGTGGCTGGACTGATAAGAGCATTGACACAATCCACAGAAGCACATGAGAACCTTGTTCAAACAGTGATCATATTAAACTACGGTTTATAAATCTATATGACGCACTATATTGTGGCTCGCACATGTGCTGGATTTTGTGAGACGGTGACAATGCATCAACAAAGGCGTGAGAACGTTGGATAAGCACTGATGTAAAAAAGACCAAAAATAAAAAAGTTAGAATGTAATTTTACGGTTACAGAAAGCAACGAAGAACCAGTACATTTTATGCACATGAAACAATAGTTAAAATGTCACTTTTAGAAATGTATAAGTGTCATTTACATGCAAAGTTAATTTAACTGAATGCACTTAATTTTATTGTATTGGTCCGTAGTGGAAAAAAACATATCATTTTCCAGAGTGATCTAATTCACCCCATAGTTTTAAAAATGAACAACATATTGTTAACCTCCGCCACGACTAGAAAAACTGATCTTCTTTTTCAATTTGAGTTGTAGATTACATTTAAAAGTAATCATTTATCAAAGGTTTCTATCAAATCAGCAAATGAGGAACATCACAAGCTATTTTTATATAAATAACCAACAACAAGAAAGGGACAGGTCACACAAAAATGACATTTCTGTCATCATTTTCTCCCCCTCAAGTTGTTCTTAACCTGTATAAATGTATTTGTTCAGATAAACACAAAGAAAGATATTTGGAAACATTTTAGGACTTTTTGTTCTGGGACATCATTCACTACCATAGTAGAATAAATATTGTTTTTTGTCAATGTTCTGTTGAATGCAAAATGAGATATTCTGAAGATTTTAGGAAAGCAAACAGTTCTGGGGCACCATTGACTACCACTTAAATGTTTACTACTAAGGTAGCCAATGATGTCACACAACTGAAAATTGCTAACATTCTTCCGAATTTTTTCCTTCGTGTTCAGCAGAACAAAGACATGTATGCAGGCTTGCACCAACTTGAGGGGGAGTAAATGATGACAGGATTTTCATTTTTGCGCGAACTGTCTTTAAGGACTTGAATTGCAGTTTATCACATTCCAACTCACATTCCAATTTAACATCTTGTGGAGCGTCTGCTCTAATGGAGTTTCAAACCTACAAAATGCATTGTAGTATCAACGGTGCTTTTTTAAATGATCACTGGGTCGTCCTCAGCACAATTATTTCAAACAATTGACCTCGAATCATCGCTTCCAAACAACCATTCTTCCCTTCCATGCGTAATTAATCAGGACATCCACAGTAATTAATCTCATGGGGGAACTGATTATGTGGCATAAAGCAATGGGTTGGTATTACACTGCTCTGTGGGCATCAATAACCAAATGTTAAATGATTGGAAATGTGAAAAACAACACTTTCCTGAATCCCAATGGCTTTGGCAGGTGTCCCAAGAACAAGGTTTTCTGGATAAATGAATAACTGCATGCTATTTTTATTTAAAATTGGTCATTTCCTTAGACAAAATTGGAATCTATGAGGTTTATTTATGTTATGCAGCATATTTTATGCGTAAAATCAACCTTGGATAAAGATCAAACATATCACATACAGTATTACTGATTAAATGTCGGGTCATGTTTGCTAATGTGCTATACATTAACATTAACATGATCGATTTCTTCATTTTAATTTTTAGTTTCTTGTCTGCATTTGTTAAATTTCGAATTAATATAGTTTTTAAGTATTTTAGCAAACTTTCTGTCCTTCACTGAATAATAATACTTATCATATTGTCATCGAGTTTTAATTAAAATATTGAGCCTCTGAACTTGACCAGAGAATATTTCTGCTATCCCTTTCATAGAAATATTTCTCACACTACAAGACAGGCCTTTATATTCAAATTTGAAAGTTATCGCATTATACAAACGACTTAATGTGTAAAACAAAACCACACCCTCTAAAATCCATTCAGGAAGCCATGCATGTTTTCCCAAACGTCTGTATCCGCAAAGTGTATTTGCAATTCCTCCCTGCCATTTAGTGTTTAAGTCAAACATGCCATGCAAATAAAAACAAACACTGGGAACAAAGAAATTTGCATCTCGTGCGAGGTGCCAGCTGTGTTCGCTGTCGCTAGAGAGGTGCGACGCAATGCTTGACAGTCGCATCTATCCGTTGCCATTCTGCCATTCTGCCGACACTGCAACGCTTCTGACCCTCACTGCCACAAAGGAACTACATGCACTTTCCATCTCCTCTGAGCGCCTTGCCTGTCAATCTGCCTATTCAAAGGTTCCTCTCTCTCTCTCCCGGTGAGAGTTTTATTCTCCGCTATCTTTCCATTGGGCCCTGCCTTAGTGTCACTATGGTTTAGATTTCACCACAGCCTCATAACCTACAAAAAAAGCTTGATGCCTTAAGCTACATTAAAGAGCATTTGTGACGATTGCATTGGGAGGTTGAATGTCACACTGGGTAGTCTTAAGTGAAGCTGTGAGTTTGTGCAAGCTTTTAACAGACTAACTGGGGTAACAGCCATCTGTACATAAAGAAATGTGCAGTCCAGGAAATGTTTTCTTTACATTTTAAAAATATCTTTGAGTTGGATGCATGTCAGTTAAAGAATTATGACAGAAGCAAAAAAAATAATTTGAAGTATCTAGCATTTGTCAGTATAAGTGAAGAGAAAGAAATATAATTTGTCCAATTTGACCATTTTTACTACCAGTTGAACACACCATTTCAAAACTACGATTTTAAAACGCGTGATTACGAACGGAATACATTAATACGCTGGCAAAGGAATGGAAAATGAATTGCAGTCTACAGCATCCATTGGGAAATAAACCATGTTTGCCAAAGACTTCAGGTAAACAACATTAGTGTAATATAACCCAACACGAAAGCAAAATCCCTGAACGCTGTAGATAAGGAACGTAAAAAATAAGCAGAATGCACAGGGTTTGCCAAACGCAACCTTAGCAAGTCAGAAATTGCAGACTGGATGAAATGCTATATGTCTTTGTAGCTGAACACTCCATGGATGGATCCAAAGCTCGCAGTCTATTGAAAAAGAGAAATGTTAGATCTAGTAGACACACACACATAGACACTTTCCCACCATTGCTGCATTTGAAATTCATTTTGACTCCCCCTCTGTACAAAGTCTCACATTTATTTTTAGCTCTTTGCCTGTGAAGCGTAAGAACGTTCAATGAGAATTCATTTCAAGCCCCAGCGCTGTTGAAACCTATTTCTCACACTGTGTTTACACCTTTACAACCCTGATATAGATACTTTTATCATCTACCTCCACTTACCCCAGACAGTGTTGAAGACAAACATCCTGTCCCAGAAATCCAGACGTGCCAAATACGTCATTGGTAATTGCAGAGACTTTCCTTTATGTGCAAGGTCATTTAACATAGATCTCTATGGGCATGTCTCACTTTGCTTGCTGTGATACACTTGATTGCTTTCTGCTGACTGATCTGGAAGTGCTTCTCTGCCCTTCTGGCTCAACCGTAGCCTCTTTTGCACACGCGGTGACTGAACGGTCATGGGGACTTCTCGCTTTCTCCTCATCACGGTCAACCCTGTAATAGCCCCGGGTGAGGACACGCATGCTATCTATGCACAGCTTGGAGGGTGGCCTAAGGCTGTTTTTAAAAGAGGTCACAGGTTATCTCTGCTTGCCTTGTCCACGTATCTGATACGCAAACAGGTTTGGGATTGGAGAGTTGCAGGGGGAAAAACTCAATCTATATTGACTTGCTGCTCAGAAAGGCTTAAACAGTGGCTATCGCTCATCTCTATTAAATAAGCACACCACAGGGCACTTTTAAGTAAAAGGAGTTTTTTAAGGCGTCACAGGAGACAGTGCTATCATCTCACATTTATTATAAATCAGAAAACTAAAAGACATTAAATACCATCTTTCACAGCAAGCGTGTGTATAACCTTGCATATGAACAATCGGATAATGTTAAACAACATTAACGAAATGTAAAAATAGTGGAGCTTCTTTTCTGCTAGGAAGAAACATAATAATGCATAGCTCGAATCAGCTGAGTTCTTCTCCAGCACCAAACTCTTTATTATAAGATGTGGGTTCCCTGGGAGCTGCTGTACGTTATCAGCGCTCATCAAAGGCACTGTCAAGAAAATGTAAAACTGGGACTTTCAGAAGCTGTCGCAGACGCTCTCCACATTTAAATGAGACAGCCTTATTAATTCTTCAAAAGCCCGGCAGCTTCCGTTTCTCCCACCTGACTAATTTTGGCCCGTTTAGGAATGGTGAAAATTGTCACACTCAAAAAACCCACAAAGATGGACGACCGCAATGCTCGGAAGTCCACTTAAGAATGTTGTCCATTTCTGTATTTATACCTGGAGCAGATGGGAAATCAGATTTATAGATAGAGGTTTGTATTGTGTCCAGTTATATACCTTCCTCTACTGTATATGTTATCAAAACATTATGTGACTGATGGCTTGTCCATGTCAGCTTCATGATAATATATTAATGGGAATCCTTAAAGGTCTAGTGTATGAAATTTAGCGGCATCTATTGGTAACCCTACCACCCCTCCCTTTCGAAGCACTACAGTGGCTGACACTGCACTAAGATGTCATCACGTTTTCGCCGAAGGAGATAACCTATTTTTCGATATGCCGTTTTTTTGTTTAGGGCTACCGTCAGTGGCGAAGCTCGGAGGTGGCCCGGGGTGGCCACGGCCACCATGGACATAATCATGGCCACCACAATGGCCATGATTATAAACACTCATGTTAGCATTTTTAAACGGGAAAAATTCTTTATCAGATAATGATGTAGGTAGGAGAACTGCGATCCTGTCTATATGATAATATTTCGACAGTGAAACTCTCGTCTCGTCATGGAAACTCCCGTAAAATTTGAAACCCATTCTGTGACGTGCGAATAGGGCACTAGTCATGTTATCTGTGAGTTTTGAGATATTCATTAAGTTATCTTTTTATCTGATTTTAATGTAAGTTGTTTGTACTAGTAGTAGTGTAGGAAATTTCTTGCAAGTTTGCGGAAGTTTTATTGTTTGCATTTGAAATAAAATTTCAACAGCCTACATAACTGACATGATTTTCTGGTAATTTTATCCATCAGAAATGGGAGCTATGAATTTTTGCTTCAAAGTGAATGTCAAAAGTTTAATTTTATAAAATAGTTTTGAACAACATAAGGGTGACTATATAATTTTTAATTAGATTAAATAAAATATAAATCATAAATACAAAATGACATGATTATGAAAGTGTTTTAGGGTTGGATGAGTGTCATGTTTGGCATGATGGTGCATAATGATCTTTTCTGTGCCACCCCAAAGTAACTGCTGGCCCCTACCTGGCCACCCCTATGAAAAATCTCTGACTCCGCCACTGGCTACGGTAGAAACAACATGGTGAATACATGTAAGGGGACCTGCGCTGTATGTATATATAAATAGCTCATTCTAAGAAAATAAAAACATAATGCTTCATTATGTAAGGACTTTTTCACACCTCTGAAGACATAGTTATGTATATTATATTGCTATTCTGTCAATGGATCCCCCAAAACATTACACTGGGCCTTTAAAGAACAAGGTATTTAATCTGCAGTAGATATTAAAACACAAATACATGGATCTTTATTTATATAATTTTGAATGTATATATATGTATATATATATATATATATATATATATTCCTAAATGTTTAACAAATGTGATTGAACTGTTTATAATAAGGCAGGGGACGCCAAAATAATTCCACGCCTCAGTTCTAGACAATGTCAAGCAAATATCTCATTACATGGGCAAGAAATTCCAATAAAGCTTATTGAAAGCACATTAACCCGCCTGGATTACAAAGCAAATACGGAAAGTGTGGCGTCGGCATTTCCTCTGAGCCCCCTGTAGTGCCGAGATTTGTTCAAGCCATCACGGTCATTTAAAAAAAAATATCTTTCACCATTACAACGTGTGTCTTTTTTAAGTGGAAATGGAGTAGTCCGGGTGTAAAGAATACAGTGGAGAGTAGGTTGACTTTGAGGAGAGCTACAAATAAGAAAATAAGGTGATTAAATTGGAGAGATCTCTTGTCAATACGCATTTAAATAAATATCTACTGTCTGTTTATCATCCATGAAGGACAGTGCAGCGAGAGAGGGGGCTGATGCATATTCATTGTACAGTAGCTGTGCTGTTGGATATTAAAACAGAGAGGTCAAATTAATATGGTGAGTCGTGAATAGTCGTGACCTCTTTTTTTGGAACAGAAACAAACCTTTCTTATTGTCCATGAATAACGTATAAGGCAACATGAGGGCTTGGTTTAATAAGGAAAGTGGGCACAATGTTGTTGTTGTTTTTTTCATATTTGCCTTGCTGCAGAGTTGTATTTTCTGACATGAGACATCAAAGCTCTCATTATATTAATTAGATATACTTCAGAATCTATTAGCCTCAGCTGTTTTGCACATCTAAGGAGGATTGTAAATGTGCTATCGAAAACAGATTTTGAAATGCAAATGTTGAGGCTGTAATTGATATAAGTTATAGATTGATAGACTTTAGTGCACCATTGTGGTATTAGTTGCTCATTAGAAATCTCCCAAGGAATCTTAAACTAGATACCAATACCAACTAGATGTATATTTTATCCCTTGCTGTAAAACTATTGTAAATAAATCTAAATAATCCAAATAAAATGACATGTCTATCAATCATAATAATATTTAATAGTTGGTGGAATACTGTTTGATTGACATATTCTAAACTCCATTTGTTAATAAATGAACCACTCTTAAACAGATGGGTAAATGTATATCTTCCACCAGGCCACAAGCTCGAAATGCTCACCCCTGGGAACTCCACATTTAAACAATCAATCTCTAAAGACCGCCCGACAGCAAGAAAATGCTTTTTTTCCAGTCAGTGAGTCTGAAGAGAGGCCAACATTGGAGCTTGTGTGGATAATCCTTTGGATCGAGTCTCCTTGGGCAAGGGCCAGCCACCAGCTGGTTTTGGGCAGCCAGCCCGGTCAATCCCCACACTCTGGAGGTCAACATCTAGTTGAAGCCAAGGGTCAGAGTAGAGAGGGATTCACTGTAACTATGTGTTGTGCCCAGCAATACCTGCATCTACAACAAATTATGTAAACGCTGTTTTAATACTGTGAAAAGAAGGCTTTCAACAAGATGAGAAATGATGCATGGTGTTCAAAATACAATCGAGTCATTTGTGAGTTTTTGTCTGGGGTATAAAAAGTAGTGAGAAATTAAACTAAACATATTTACAAGAACATACTCGTTTTTATTTATGTGTACTAAAATATTTAAATGTAAAAAGTTCCCTTAATTTATGAATTCCACTGATGAAGTCATGGAAACAGTAAAGATTTTCTAATTTTCTCAAAATTTTATGCAACTGATGCAACTGTGTAAATCTTCTCAAAGAATTAAACATGATGGGTGAAATTATTAAATGATAATTCAGCTGCATGTTTTTTTATTATTTTTAGAACACTGATGTTAATAATGATCGGTTTATCATTTTTTTTATCTTTAGCGATAGTTATTAGTATATTAAATTATAAAAACACAATGGTTTAAGTCAAAGAATACCAAATTTGTATATTGTAAAAGTAACATTTCCAGTAAAATTCGCTCTGATTTAAAATCTTAAAACGCAGTTTGATTATTTATGTATTCATTTTTTTATTAGAAGATTTATGCATGTACAGTGTGTTGTACTTTCAAGGTTTTTAAATGAAATTGTAAGTAGGAAAGTAGGAAATTAAATTTTTCTTCTGGAAATGGAATTGAGTTAAAGTATAACTATTTAATATTACAGTCTCAATATTAAACCCCTTAAATAATATAATTTAATTTACAATAATATTAAAAATGATTTAATATTTTATCATTTTAATTTATTGTATTTATTATTTAAACATGTTATTGTTTGTTTATATATTATTAAAAAATAATATTTTTAAATTATATTTAAAATACAATCCTCAAGTATTTACCCTTTAAACAGTTCATGCTTACAAACAAATCACCATACACCAGTTCTTCACTTAAGTGATAAAATGAATGTATAAAAATCTAAATTACACCATTTAAACATTGGCTCTTATAATAAGAATTAATTTGATCACAATTACAAAGCCTGAATTGTTTCACCATATGTAACTGTTTCGCAAAATCTTTGCTCTCTCTCTCTCTCTCTCTCTCTCTCTCT
This sequence comes from Barbatula barbatula, assembly GCF_947034865.1. Lineage (NCBI taxonomy): Eukaryota > Metazoa > Chordata > Actinopteri > Cypriniformes > Nemacheilidae > Barbatula > Barbatula barbatula. Next base: position 18,607,311 of record NC_136773.1, on the reverse strand, counting down.
CAAACATACGTTTTCCCTCCTCGTTTCTCACGTTATCCTTCTAACTCTTCCATGTTTTCTCCACAACTCTTCCCTCACCCTGTGATCATCGTTGAAGCTCTGTCTTTCTCTTCTTGTCATGACTTTGCTGCAGAATTCCTGGCCTTCAGCATCAGCGCTCCACTGGAAAGCGTAGCCATCTTCTCAATAACAAGAGAGATGTGCTTATTTTCATGACCTTTATTGGCTGTTTTCGCTTCAATCCACTGCGCAGTCACTCGCTGGTTTGCCATAATTACTTTTGCAGATAGAGGTGAGGCGGTGCGCCGACATCATATGAGGCGCTCATACGCTGTCTGCACTTTCCAGCATACAGATTGGAGTGCTGCTATGAGGTTAGACAAGTCACTTCAAATGGTGCTTCCTACATGAGATGGTTTGATTTGAGGGATGAACAACGGAAGGGAATGTATTTTAACCATGCCAAATTGTGATAAATATCTGGCTATACAATTTAACTTCCAAAATGTGTTAAAATAGGGCTGTGACCACTTTCATTTTTTTACACGACTACTTTCTATGTAAATTACACTTATGATAGGATGGAGCTTTTTTGTTTGACAAAAGTCAGGGCTATTTAACTGCCGCAATAATGTTGGGTTATTACAGCAGGAATTGCATTCAGAAGTGATGATTATGAGCATGTTATATTGATAATAACAGCAATTATTTATTAAAGTAAAGCAATATAGCCTGGCCTGTCTTTTTTATGTTAGACAACATTTTAAAAGAATTGTTCATCCAAAAATAAAAAATCCTCAGGTTGTTTCAAACCTGTATACATTTCTTTCTTCCAAATATCTTTCTCTTGTGTTCATTGGAACAATGTTAGCAATTTTCAGTTCTGGGACAACCTCCACTACCATAGTAGGAAAAAAATATTGTACTTTGTTGTTCTGTTGAACACATAATGAGATATTTTGAAGCATTTCAGAAATCAAAGAATTCTCGGGCACCTTTGACTACCATTTAATTCTTCCTTGGTAGTCAACGATAACCCGAAACTGAAGATCACTAACATTCTCCCAAATATTTTTCTCTGTGTTCATCGGAACAAAGTAATTTATACAGGTATGAAATTACATAAAGGTGAGTAAATGGTGACAGAATTTCATTTTTGGGTGAACTGCTCCTTTAAGTAGGCTATGTAAGATTACGGTTGTCTGCTTCATTCACATTCATCTACCATTCAACACTGACCGGCTGGATGGAAAAATGCGGCATATAAATTACATTAAGCCCAGACTTCTGTTTTGCATAATTCTAAAACAACACAGAGAAAATGTGCAAATAAAAAGCAGTTTATTTAAAAATGTATATGTGTTTTGGGATTTACTTGCCATATGCAAATTACAACATGGCTGTTGCATACATAATGCTACTAAATTTGAATCTGCACCAAAGCATTATTTCAAAATACCATTCATTGACACTGGAGCTGATCTCTGAATTGGCAATTATGTTAAATACCTGTCTTTGAATAGATGCACCGAACTGTGAAACACACTTTTAATTGTGACCTGGAGAACACTTAGGCAATTTTAAATGTCATCACAGGACAAAAAAAGAAAGAAATTAAATATAATTCCTAACAAAACCAAAAAATGAGTGAGAGTGTAGCAGCACAACACAACAGAGGGACCTTCTCCCTCCCTAACAAGCCCAGGGGCGTAGCTCTCACAACAAAGAACAAGAGTTTCTGAAGAATGCAATTCTTTCTCCTTCATATCCCTACTCATGTACCCTACTCACATTCAGCCCAAACCCATGCTCTGGGATCTGAGCATTGTTCCCTGATGTTTCAAAACATAAGTCTGTCTCAATATCACCTTTCTTTCTTTTAATTTTATAAGCAACACTGATGCTGTTTCGGACTGTGACTGCCTTGAGACGATCATGGACTAAACTGTTTTCCATACACATGGAACATATAGCATATATTTTATATGCTTAAAGCCAAAACCCAGAGTGTGTGTGTTTTTGAGAAACTGCCTCTGTAGCTTTAGCTGGGTTGAAAAGCAGCTCCAGTGGATTTTCGTGTAAATTCTGTCTGCCAATGAGATCTTTTGATCAACTGCCAGGTGATGACAGACGATCTGCATTAATCTCTCGTTCTCTTCATCTCTAGCTCTGACTCCTTCCGAGCAGAGGGCAGCGAGGGAGGCTCGTCAGTTTGAAGAGTGAAATGATGACGGTGCGTGGGATTTCTGTGTGTCTTTTAGTTTCAAGATCTTTTTCTGTCATTGTGCGGCATTGTTTTTAGGAAAACTAGATTACATCAGCAAGGCTGAGTCAAAGTTTGAGTCAAAGGCCTACATTGGTCTGTGCAATGTGAACTATCTTTGTTCTGATCTGTGCACTTTATTCCATAAATCTTTGAAAACTTTATCAGCGCGGATCGATATCGACTTTTCCCTGCAGTTTCTTAAATAATATAAAAATAAGGCCAAACTAAGATGTTCACCGTTATCTACTGTAATTTCAGCCAAAAATGGGCTTTCAACAAGCTAAATAATGGTTAAGTCATACGTGTGAATAGAAGTGCAAAAAAAGCATTTCATATCCGTGAAAAAAAATGCCACCTATGTCAAAAACCTGACATAGACCACACAGACAAAATATTGCCGATTGCAATATTAACACATTCAGTGACATGTTTGCTCTAACCTTGGAAAATCCTCTCCTGAGGACCAAAGTGAAACAACATCGCATTACGTGATATTGTCTGAGCTGCGCAGAGGAGAAAAGGCAAGAAAAATCTGTCTGTTCGTCTTCCGTTACCAGATTAGCCTGAAGGATGCAAACGGTCCGTATGACACATGCAGGCACACGTTCATGTTTCAAACAGGCCCTGTCAGGGCAGACTGACCCCTGGCAGATGGTGAGTATCACATGTCTCACCTCAGAATTATCAGCATGAGAGTTGTCACTATTACGCAGATGTGAACTATTCGCCCCTGTCTCAAGTTCCAGGTGCGAGTGTGATAGGAAAGAAGTGTAACTTTTTACCTTTAATAGAATATGTGATCCTCATGTATAATGTTATCTTTTGAATGAAAGACACTATTTAAAATGCTGTTTTAATGATCCTGCTATACCATGACATTTTTAATTAATACTGGAGAGATTATTAGCGAATAATAACTTTTATTAACATATCTGTTTGTTTTTTGCACAAACCTCCAGTATCATAAGACTTTGAATATGTTGTCGTATGGGCCATTTTTGATGTGAAATATGATGTGGTCACTTCAAACTGTTTTTGTATGTAAAGGGTTTTTTGGGTGAACTTGTCTTTTAACAACACAGCTGTCATCTCTGAAAGATCTGCATTATAATGCAAAAACATTATGCCGATTTCTCTCTACACTTCCAGTCAAAGCTAACAGCTGCTGATGAACGAGAAGCGACGGCTTGTGATGGCGCTTCTCCATTAGAAAAACATAACCAGCTGTTATTTGGAAAGGGGATGGTGGGCTTATTACTGTGATTTCCAGCGGGAGTAGCTCTCCTGTTCGGCTGATTATTTTGCGTGGCTTAGCTTCTGCAGGGGAGGTACGTGTTTTGTGTCTCTGACAGATAACAGCCTTTTTCTTTCGCCAAGGTCTAAAGACAAAGGACAAAAATGCCTGCCTTGGCGGGAAATTGTTGGAACATGTAGGGTCTGGAAAGGTCCATGATTGAATTTTATGTAGCCAAGAATGGCTATACGGTTTCAGGTCCGAAATGCAACTGCTCAATTTGTCATTTTGTAATTTTGTGAGGTAAATATTACTTTGCAAGACTACGACTTGGGTCAGTGAGGTCAAGACCGCTAACCTAAAGCAGGTGACACAGATAAAAGAACAGACCTATTTTTCAATCTAAGACAATCTAATAATACATTCCAGCTATTACAACAAGAGTCATGAGAGAGTTCGTCCTGAATTCAGTAACTCTGAAGTTGTCAGCAGTACACAATGATAATTAAGATGTTGTATTGTACTGCAAGCCATGTATTTATTAGCATCAAACTATAAGGTTGAGAGGATAGAATCTACTGTTAAATACAGTATATGTAAAGAGAGAAAGAATAGAGACAAGTATTCTGTCTGGCCATCCACAATTCAATCCACTCCAGCCTAAACATTATTAGTCTCATATGGCAAAATACATAGATATATTTCGGCCAAAGTAAACATTTTCTGGCCATTTGAAACTTTACCAACCTTTATGCTAAAGGTATAGTTGCCCAAAAAAGAAAATTCTGTAATTTACTCTTCGTCTTGTCATTTCAAACCTGTAAGACTTTCTTATCTCTTCAGAACACAAAAGAAGATATGTTGGTAACAAACAACAGAGGTACCATTCACTTCAATTGTACGGACACAAAACCAATGTCAATGAGTACCACCATTGTTCAGTTACCAACATATCTTCTTTTGTGTTCTGCAAAAATGAAAAGACTAATTATGACAGAAATGTAATTTTTGGGTGAAGTATCCCTTTCAAGTGTGTCATGATCTAAACCCAAACCCAGTGTACTGTATGCACATAAAGTAAAAATGATCAAATGTAGCATGCAGGAAAATAGCTGATATCAAATAAATTCTTAATTGGACATTTTGCCACACAAAAATCTTGAAATGTCTTTATTTAACATTGCAGTATGTGGTAAACCCTTCAATCACTGCAGACAGTAGACAGACTTGGCTGACTCCGCTGCAGGTGTAATACCCTGAGCTGTTCCTGCACTCTCCCTGCTTTAGAATCAGAGCACATGGCACAGAATCGTGCTGTCCTGGATCAGGAACAGCTGTTTGAATGAATCTTTAATGTTCACTCACATCCGTGTTTTCCTGTGCCAGCTGCACATCTGTACCGGCGTTCTTCACAATTTTAAGTGCCTTATACTCATTAGCCCTTAGCCCTTGACGCTGACCCTTCTGTCGGCCTGCTATATGTTCAGTTCATCTGCTCAAATTTAATGTAAATGTGTCTCTTTTATGTTAAAATACAGCGGAATTATTTTTATCCAAAGTGACTTACAAATGAGGTAAACAATAGAAGCAATTGGAACAACATAAGGACAACAAAAAGCATAAGTGCAGTAGAACTGGTCTCGTATAGCCTACCACAGTATACAAAGTTAAAAAATTTTAAGGATAGAAAGATTAGAAAAGAGATATAAGTCAGAGCTAATCGGTCAGGCGTTGACGGAAGAGATGTGTTTTCAGACGATTCTTAAAGATGGCTACAGAATCTGATGATCTTGTAGCAGCGGGCTGATCACTCCACAAATGTGGAACAGATCCAGAAAAGGTACTGTATGTGAGAGAGATTTTTTTCCCTTTTTGGGATGGCACTACAAGACTTCGTTCCTTCACAGAGCTTTAGGATCTGGCGGGTACATAAGTCTGTATTAGCGAGTGAAGATATGTGGGTGCCCAACCAGTGGTGGTCTTGTATGCTAGGAGCCGAGCTTTGAATTTGATGCAAGTGACTATAGGGAGCCAATGTAACTTAATGAAGAGAGGAGTGACGTGTGCTCTCTTTGGTTCATTGAAGACCAGTCCAGCTAGTACCGCATTGCAATAGTCCAATATTCTGACATAATGCTGTCGACAGAAATTAATTTAATCTAATGCGAGAGCTTAAAAAAAGAATTATCTTCAAAAGTTAATGGCTTCAGTAAATACAGACTTTCTACTGTACCATTAACCCTATATCTAATCCAAGAGCGAACAAACGTATTTATGGAAGTAGTACAAAAAGTACTACTTCCATAAATAGAGATTGCCTACAGTATCTCTAATGCTACATTTCCAAACTGCGTATCTGTAGAAGTTGAACACTTAGCCTGACTGTTGGGTGAATAAAGTATACGAGAGCATCTCGAAATGCATTACCCGTCTGTCACCTTTTATCATAATTACAGCACCATGTTTAATGTCAACTTAAATACCACAATAATCAGCATCAGAAAAGAGGTCAATATTTCTTGCGGTTGCTGCCAGAGATTGTACGGATAAAAGCCTGCGTCTGGTTGCACAAAGCAGTAGATCCTCTGGCCTTTTCTCACCCCTCTTTTTGCAAATAACACTGATGATGATAGACTTACGAATGTGTAGTGCTTGGAATTACAGACATAAATAGCGAGGACAAATAAAAAGCCGTTAAATGACACTTACCTGTTTGTGGGATTCAGATGGGTTCGCAGGAAGGCGCCTTGTGGTTTGAGAAAATGACGATCAATGAATCCATAAGAAGACCGTTTTATCTCTGTAAAACAAACAGGAGAACATTGCTCATTTGGAAACAAGCTTGTGTGCGTGAAGAGTGCAATAGGGAAATCTTCCTGTTGAGAAGACTATTTCCAATTTTTCCACATTGGAGGGGTAGCCGTGGGTGCTCCAGGGACTAGGGTTCATATGAAACGTCAGAAAGAACTCTCTCTCCCTGCACAGAAGTGCATTATGGGATACCACAGTCCTCACACACAGAGGATGCCTAATTGGCTCTCAATGAAGGGCCATAACCATACATCACATACCCTGTGACTGAGCTCGCAGTATTACTGCTGTTAGTATCCCAAATCATTCAGAGACTTGGACACAAATATTAACAGGAATGACATGTTTATACAGGAGAGAGAGATAAACAGCTGCAGCCCTGTTCATAGACACACAAGTGAATTCGCATTTGAACGCACGCAAGTGACTCTGTACACATGAGTCAATATGAAAACAGGGAGAAAAACAACACCCATGGCGCTGTGAATTCACGCTGGCCGCACAGCAGACGGCCCCTCGCGTCATTTTATTAGTACTCGAGGGCAGGAGAACTGGGGTCTGACAGGAACAAAGTCGCTTTGAGACTAGAGGATATGACTAATGCCCTCTTCATTCTGTCAGTATTTCTGTTTGAGTTTGTTTGCGCGATGCGATGTAACCTTTGTAGTAGTCATACACTTGGTACACTCCTCGCAAACACTCCAAGAAAAGAGAAAATATTGCTTTTAGCTGATAACTTCATAGCAAATTAAATGTAAATTAAACGAACATATCACCCCAAAATTATTTTTTTGTAATCATTTTTGATAATTTGTTGATTCTCATATCATTCCAACCTGACTTATTCTCCTCTTGAGAAAACAAAAGAAGATATTTTGAAGAATGTAACTAAACAAATCTGGACCCCATTGACTTTCATTGTTAGACATTTTTTAGTGTTCCACTAAATAAAGAGTCATATACAGGTTTTGAATGACATGAGGGGGGGGAATTATGACAGAATTAAATATTTTAGTGTGAACTATCCCTTTAAGAATATACATATTTAAATTACTGTTCTTTGCTATCTAGGAGAAATAACTAATGTGATTGGATTTTCATACAGATAAACATACTATTTAGTATTTAAGAACTAATGTCAGCTTTAAATGACACCTACGTTAATTCTGAAATGAAAATTCTACATATTCTTGTATTCTAAGAACCTTCAATCAATCAAGTTTAACAAAACTAGACATTATTTTATCTAATTAATCTCTCTGAAATCTTGAATGTGATGTGCCCTGGTTTTGTAGGAAAATAACAGAGACTAAGAAGGAGAGAGGGAGATGAGTGAATCCATGGAGGGGGAAGAGAGAAAGAATGTCTGCTCATTATTCAGCCTGGCACTCGAGGCCACAGAAAATAGCTCTCTTCATTTTTCTTGTCAAGCTGTGGCTCTGTTAATGGTGTGTTCTCAGTCAGTGGTGGGACAAAGGGGTGGCTTAAGCCAGCAAATGCATGCAGACAGTCAGGTTGAGCACTACAAGCCTTTCTGTTGGTTGTCACCGCTTATGAAAGCTAACATCACAGATAAAACACCCTAAAGGAACGGTTCACCCAATATGAAATTGTGCCATTATTTACTCACCATCATTTATTTGAAAACTTGTATGCTGCAGGTTTTCAATTTACAATGACAGTTCATAGTGGCAGTTTCTCAAGAAATTGTGTAAAACACACAAAAAAGGAGCCCATATAATAATTCCTTACATTTATATACCGCTTTTCTGGGTACTCAAAACACTTTACATGGAAGGGGGGAATCTCCTAACGCACCCCCAGTGTGCAGCATCCACCTGGATGATGCGACGGCAGCCATATTGTGCCAGAACGGCCACCACACACCAGCTTATTGGTGGAAAGTATAGAATTACAAACTAAGCCAATTAGTAAATATGGGGATGATAACGGAGGCCATGATATATTGGGCAAATTTGGAATTTTTAATGAGAGAGTCGGGACCTAAATTGTATCTCATCCGAAAGATGGTGCTTCTTGACCGTGTAGTGTCCCTGTAACTATGCTGGGGCATTAGGACCGACACAGACCACACAGGGTGAGCATCCCCTGCTGGCCTCTCTGACATCTCTTCCAGCAGCAACCTAATTTTCGCTCCTCCAGGTATTGACCAGGCTCTGCCCTGCTTAGCTACAGTGAGCAACCAGTCTTGGGCTACAGGGTTACTCTAAGTCAAAAATTTTGTGTGAGAATTTTACTCTAGAATGTTCTGAAACGTTTTACCACAGCCGAGTTCCTGCGAGGATCAGCTGGCCAATAAGCAGACCTGAAAAAGTCACTTTCCATTAAACAGCGAGAGTGACTCATAACCGTCGCTTGGTACTGTGTCCGATCCTCCATTTGGCTCCTGATTGGACTAATTCAATGAGCTAATAGGCCGAGCAGCTGTGACTCCGCTGTTGGGTTCCATGTGCCTAGAGTGGACCAGCCATTTTACGCACATATTTCACTGGTGACAGGACCTTGTCCATTTGCATGCATGGAAAAACATGCGATGTCAAATTCCACTGAGAACTCATGGATTATGCTTCTATATTGGAGGAAACACAGTGGGATTACATCTATAATGGATTACGGATAATAGCTTCCATATGGAGAGATTATAAGCAAAGTGCTTTCTCAAAAATACATGACACAATCGCTTTAATCAGAATGGCGGCAAATCGAGTCATCTATCTTCCTTGAATGAATGCAGGACAGCCATGTCAGAAACCAGGGTTTCAGCCACTTGTTAGTGAAAGCAATTTCACAGCATGTGTATGTCTGTCTGACAGTCTCTCCACGAATTAAGCATCCATATATTCTTCAGTTCTACGGGGACAAAAGAATCCTATGGCCTTTTGATCTCTATAGATACCTACATAAAAGACAAATAACCATTCAAACTGAGATGTCACAAACTAATAATATTTCTGTCATCTATCCAGTCTCGTTATTCTCCAAAGACGTCATAACACGTCGTGACATATTTTTACCCAAGGACCAAAATCCCATCTGGTGTTTTCCACACATTGAAAATGCAGAGTGATCGATTAGCTGTCTTGTTCAGAAGCAACTGTGCTTGATTTTTATATATTTTTAACACATGAAATAAATAAATTTTTGATTTTCTCATATCTAGCTTGAGGTGCTAAAAATTATACATAAAGTGTAAAATATAATATTTCTAATGTAGATAACATATTGCAAATTAATACGATTCATGCATGTCAATCTGAAAATCAACTGCTCAACACAGCAAATTCCCCTACAAATGATAAATGCACAACATATATTGCATTATAATAGGGAGCCAATGCGATAGTGAAGACAAGGTAAATGTGTTGTCAGTGTTGAGGGAAATAAGGGCACGAAGCTGACTCCTGAGAGTAACAGATAACCCTGAGCTCCACGGTCAGAGTTCCTCATTTTAGTGCTTCGCTGTTACTGACCCCTCTGCAGAAAAGAGAAACTGTGAATAAGAGCATGAGCTGTGTATTTTAAGTTCATCCAGGTAAATGTACGGCAACCACCCACCAGCTAAAGATGAACCTATCGGTACAGCTGAACCTGAGAATGTGATAATGATGTGGATAAAGTAACCCTTAAGAAAAATACTTCTGAACAAAGGAGATTATTTTGCTTCTGTTTTTGGATAATGTAAATGATTCAGAAATCAACATAAATGCTAAAAAATTAATTTTAAAGACATATTACATCACTAAAAGCTACTTTAGCGAAGTTTGAAAAAAATTAGGAAACCATTTTCATGTAATGAGCATTTCTAGGTGTACTGTGGCCATTCCAGTCTTGTGTCTGATGAATTTCAACAAAATCACAACTCTGAGTGACAAAGTCATCCAACAGCAGTGTGAAAGACTGACCACATGGCAAGACACCTGAAAACTGTATAAAAAATGTAAAAGCAATTAAAAGCAATTTTCGAACTCTTCATGTAAAAATACTTCTGTTGTATTGCTCAAAATTGAATATGGATTTATTTTATTTGCAGCATTCGGGTCTACAGTGCAGCCTTATTTTGACCTGTTTCTCAAGTTTTCATTTTCTGCAAATAAATGCAAATAGAAACAATATGTTTATTTGAAATTTGGAAGAAACATTGTTAGTAGTTCACCGATTGAAACAAAAAATTTCAATTTACCTACACATACCTATATATTGTACCTTTTAAAATCAGATTATTTTGTCACACTTCAGTATAGTTCAATTCTAGCTATTAACAAACCATTAACTCCAACTAACTCTTAATTTATGGCTTATTCATAGCGAGTAAGGTAGTTGTTAGGTTTAGTGATGTAGAATATGATAATGCAGAATATGTGCTTTATACAGTAAGTAAAAATTTTGTATGACATATCACTTATTTGTATGACATATCGCTTATTGCTCCCTGAAATCTTTGTGAGTCGCTTTGGATAAAAGCGTCCGCTAAATAACTTGTAATGTAAATGTACTAATAAACAGCCAATATGGAAATAACAGGCATGCTAAGAACAACTAGATAATAGTGAGAATTTCCCCCTATACTGAAGTGTTACAGACTTTTTTAAATGGTCTCTTAATTCCATGGCTATGGAGAATAGACAGTTACAGAGATTTGGGCTGCTCTGGGAGCTGTCCATGGTGCTGATGATACAAAATTTACATCTCGCTTTCTGAATTATTCTACTGCATAAATGACACAAAACCTCAAAGTGAACAAAATATGTTTTTTAATGCAATTGGATGTGAAGAGCTTTTCGTTTTATTCTTAATCTCAAAAAAGAAGCTGTTCTTGAAACAGGGCCCCAGGATATTTCCACAGCAGGTTCAACCAGAGTGTAGACCATTTCTAAATCGTACTGCAGCGGTTAAGCGTCTCACAATGAGCTCAGGAGGAGCAAAACTTTTGTGACTTTTTCAGGTCACTCACATTGTTTGATAAATCAGCATTGACTTCTGTTTGCACACTCATCGGCCCCTGATTTGTTTTTATTCTGTATGTCTTAAATTAGCTTTGGACCTTGCTTTAGGTAGATTTGTAAATGCATATTAATATTTGCCCTGTGTGTCGAGAGGAACACATCTTCATATCCATTCTTAATAAGGAGCTGGGCAGTTTAAATCATTTGGCAGTTTTTTATGAGCTTTCTGTTTACATTGGCCTAGAGGGAGATGGTTTTATTATATTCAGCAACCTTGGAAAAAACATCTTCCTGTTATCCACTTCCAATAAATTTACTATGTATTCCTTGTAGGTCTTCTGATAATTGTGTAATTCCGAATGCACATAATTGCAATTTGACAACCGTTCAAGATGAAAGATAGGTAGTGTGTCCTCAGGGACTGCTGGCTTTTATTGACTTAATATTTAAGATTTCCAGTAGATCTAAGCCAGAGAATTTAAATTATGCTTGTTGAAGTGCTGCAGTGAGTTCAAACATCTCTTAAAACCCCTATATTATTGAAATCTCAAAATCCAATGTGTCTGACATAAATTCAAACAAAATCTGACCAAAACATATTTTTAAATCACATTGTGACTGCTCATTTGTAAAAAAAAGAACAGTTTCAAGACTAAATTCTGATTGGATTAGTCAAAATGTGTCGTCAAATTGCCATTAATAACACCTGGCATAGCTTATTAATGCTCCAATATGTAATCACTGTAACATACAGCCTCTCGTGGATTATTTCTTTAATATAACACAAAACTAAAACAGTACAGTATGTCTTCCAAGAGCTTTGCTTCCATTCTCCCAGTTTGCTACTTTGAAACTATGAACATCGTAATGGAAGAATGTTCTGGAAGATTACAGATCCCTTCATGAGAATCCTTCCTTGCGTCCTCTGCTATTGTTTTAGATTGACGATAGCTTTTTCAATATGTTTTGAAATATTTCTCTCTGTCTCTCTCTCTCTCTCTCTCTCTCTGATGGATACCTGTTTTACCCTTTAGATTCTCGTATGACAGGAGGCTCTCCCAACCCTGATGAAACTGAGGGAACTTTCTCAAGCTGTCAAAGATTTACTTCTATCTCACATCACAGACAGGCAAAGCATCATTACAGACTCCCGCTCTCATGCTTCTCGCACACACACAAAATACAAAATCAGACATGGGTCTGCTGTCAAATTGGGACTAAGGCTGATCTCTTTCGGAAGAATGAAAAAGAATGCGTTTGCTGAACGCTGAACGCTGAACCTTTCTAAAAACGAAGTGAGGGATAAAAAGGTGTTATCTGCTATCGTTTCACAATTTCTTTTTCGGTGTTGAACAGCTTTCACAAAAAAACTGTTCAAAATACACTCACAAAATAAGCTCAACACATGCTGACAAGATGTTTTTACAGCGTCTACCGGCCATGCACGTCTTCGGCAAAACTCACTTGGATTACCATAATTGTCATCATGTTACTCTCATTTCAGGTGTGGGAAATTGAAAATGTGTGTACACAGAATTAGCAAACATGTTCATCTATTATGACAACCCAAAATCTATAATACAATCCTGTTCATTGAGGTTGGGGTTAGAGGGCACACATGAATTATGAATGATATGAAAAGACATCCTGAAGATTCAGGCATGCACTCTGGGAATGCCTTGTGTCTTTTTTATAGATCTGTTAATAAAGGCGAGCCCACAGAGATTCAACATATAGCAGATCAATAGAGCTGTAAGACAGGCAGCCAATAAGCAAGTGCCACACAAAGCAAGACAGATAAAGGCAGGCAAAAGTCAATAACACTGTAAATACATCCAGCAGCACTCACTTATATAGCTGATCCTTTGAGCTATCATTGGTGGGCACTTTCGGCACAAATCAAATTGGCATGCATTTTAAAGCCTGCAAGAGAAACAGAACACAAAAACAAAATGAAAAGCTGTGGTTAGAATAATAATTTAAAGAAATCATATAAAGGGAGGGAATACGTAGGAGGTTGAAATAACGGCCAGAATACACTTGAACTAAGTCACACTCAATGTTGGGCCTGTGGAGAGAGACAGCATTGATTTTTTTAAACAGAAGTGCCAGTTCATCATTCTGGGAGACACTTGCGATCGATCCCTCCATTCGTTTGTTTGTGATATTGTTACTTCAAAGCTGGTCGCTGTAATAAATCCCACCCCTTGCCACGCATCTCAAAAGCTGAGAAATGTCCACATTAAGGGACAGGGGAGACAGGGAAAGGGTCAGTCCAAATCAGGAAGGACTGCTTCGTCCAAAAATGCAGACAATGTCATTATTTTCATACGTTCTTGTTGTTCTAGGATGTACAACAAGTCTCACTAGACTGAATCAATCATTGTCTTTTCTTTTTTTGTGCACTGTTGCATTGTCAACTGTCATGTTGGAATAGAAAAGAGCCCTTCCGGAACTATAAAAACTTAGAAGCACATCATTGTTCAGAATACTGTATCATTATACTGTATGCTGTAGCATTTGAGCTCACAGAAATGATTAAAGGAACTTGCTCATTACTTTTGTCCATATAGTGCGACCACATGTGTGTCTCTTTTGGGAGGTTAAATGTCATTTCATGAAGACTATAAACTGCAATACAGATTCCACAAAGATTTCTTCAGCAGTGTTCAAAGGGGAAAAGAACAAGCACACATGCTTGGATCAACAAAGGAGATTAAACGTTTCCTGAAGTTTCATTATTTGGTGAACCTTCTGCATCAAAGGAAGTAAACCACCACCAAGCTGAATTCCGTTAACAACATGCGATCGAAAAAACCTTGATGAACATACAGCACATGCTCCAAAGCACATCCCAAAGTGCAGATAGTGAACATTGTATTACATTCAGTGGGGGCACTTTCCTCTGAATCTTGTCTTTAATCATTTTCCAGCATCTTTTAAGCCAGGTGAAAAAGTAAACACGGGGGATGTATCCACTAGCCCCTCAATACCTTCCACGGCAAAAAAGAAAAAACCCTGCACCTATGACCTCCACCGCTGCTATAAAAAACCTCCAGTTATCTTGGGTAAAAGCTAATGCAGCTTCAAAGGATGTAGACGCTATAGAAGACAGGCAGTTGGCCGTTCTGGTTAGTACGTCTGAGAGAAACAAGGCTACTGCTGTCTGATAATCTAGATTTAGATAAACCTACATTTAAAGGCTTTATCTCAGAATTATATTGGATTTTCAGAGTACTGTGGAATTAACAAAAAAATCTATTTGTACAAAGTGAAAACACTCATTTCAAAATGCGCAAAGTTACACATTTAATATTTACCTTAACTGTAATTGCTGTACAATATTTCCCTTTCATAATTTTAAACCAACCTTTAAAATGTGGCTCTGTTCCTGTCTCGTATCCAACAGGGAACGCTTGTCCACCCCTTCTGAATCGCTCTCTACAGGCCTTTAAAATACTATTAATATTTAATGGGTTTCCTCATTAGATGCCCTTCCAAACATGCTCTGGCTATTATGAGCTCCATTTACCGACGGGTCTCATGCCTGCATGCCCAAATGCGCGTCGTCTGCTTTCAACAAATTCCCTCTGTGTCTTGCTAACATCTAGATGGGCATGAAATCCCTGAATCACAAGAGACCGCCTGTTGGTGTGCCTGTGTAGCCCAAATGCTTGTTTTGAAAATATTGTATGAAGTGTGAAGAACAGAGAAACATGTTTACATCTAACTTGGGTAATCCCCTACTGTATGTAGAAAGCGACATCTAACTGTAATATTACACACTGCTTGACCTTGAAATACATTAGCAGCACACACAGATGATTCCATAGAGAGACTGGCATTGTGAAAAAAACCTGGCACGGGTCTTTTTATTTGTGAGAAGTCATGTAGCGCATGTATAAAATATACTGTAAATTACTGTGTTTTGGAGGTTTATTGAGTGAATATATTGAGTAGGAATAACGGTGGATTCACACGGTACGCGGCAGTCGCGTCTGTCCAGTTCATTTTCAGAGGGAAACATGCGATAAGCGGCAAAACGTGGGCCACTAATTTTACGTTTGATTTTTGGATAACACTTTATAGTAACTTTCATTAATAAATCATTAACAAACATTACATAATGCTTAACGGCATTATTAGTTACTATATGTTAAAATAGCTAGAAACATAAGATAATGTGTTTGTTTAGATTTACTAATAAACTTTAAACAAGATTAACAGATCATTATTTAATGTCAATTAAAATGCTTACAAATGTAATTTAAGTTTTAATTCATATGATAATACACATCTTGAAAACCTACAAAATATTTGAACAGATGTCATACAATTTTTGGGATTGTTCAACACTTTTGCTGTTATTGCGTATGATATGATATGGCTAAGGTTAGGGACAGGTTTAGTGGTACATGTGTAGGTTTAAGGGTTGGTTAAGGGATCAACCGTGTACAGGTATGATTTGATTACTGATGATTACTGTTTTCTGTACTGTTCACTTTAAATGTTGATTCATTTTCTCTGGTTGCTGTACAATTCAATTCAAGGAATATTTTATTTAATTGTACACAACTGTATGCTAATGTATACATTGTATACAATGAGCAGCAAGCATTAAATGTACTGTAACTAACCACCCTTTAGATAAATGTTGTAAAAGTCCAATGTCCATAAAGGTACTAAACGATTAGTAAAAATGTATAAACATTGACAAAATGAATAATAGTCAACTTTAGATTGGGTACTGCCAAAAAATAAATAAATTATTAATAAAATATGATTAAAGATGTGTAAATAAGTCATGTGGGGCACATATTTACAATCAAGATGACTACTCATGAAGTTGCTAATGATAAGTAAATGTATATAAACATTTTCAATTGATTAATAGTTTCCACTTTAGATTGATTGAGAACTGCAAAACCATGAACACATAATAACTAAATGATTTGCTAAAATGTCAAAATAGTAGAAGTCCTTGTAATTACCAAGCAATTTTTAACAACATTTATGAATGTTAAAGTTTTTCAGTACATACAGTATAAAATAAACTTGTAATCATTGTATAATTTCTGTAAAATCTTTTGGATATTTTTTAAAGGGCATGATAATATGAATTGAAAGTTTATTTACATATGTAAACATTAACTGATGATCTGTTACATTTCCATTACATACTGTTTCTTAATCATTTATAAATTAAGTTTCTAATAATTTTAAACCATGTCAAAGTAATTTATACATTTAAAAAAAGTGCATGATTATATGAATTAAAAGTTTATGAAATTTGTAAGCATTTCAATTTACATGAAATAATGATATGTTAATCATTAGATAATGCTGAGTAAAACTACATTAGTAAATATTACACATAGCACATTATCTCATATTTCTAGCTACGTGAACATAATTAACGCATAATCTGTTAAGCATTATTTAATGTTTGTTAATGATTTATTAATAACCGGATTTTGTTCTTTATACCAGTCCTTTGCCTACCGTACATCTGTTCAAGCCATCTCTTAATGATCCCGTTGTTTTAAAAAACTATCATAAAAAACTATCATTCGCTCCAACTTTTCTCAAACAAATGTTCTTTTACTGGGTCTAAGGAAACTTGAAAAATAGGAGAAAGGAGAAAACTTGGATAGAGAGTGTGAGATTAATAATTTATCATTCTTGACAAGAATCAAAAAGAAGTAAATGTAAACATCTACTGCTCTAACCAGCAAAACATTTCCATTTCATCATTTGAAAGGCACTTTTTGTCTTAAGCAGCTGATTATTATATATTTTATCAGTGTGTGAATTAAATGTATGTTCTTGGGTAATGCAGGCACTAGTTGAATCAACAAGGTCCAAAATGATCACCCGCCAAGTGCCAACACTTGAAACTGGCTCTGGCAAGCAAACAGAACTGAATTACTCATCAGTATCTGGAAGCTCTTAAAAAGATAGCAACATTACAAATTTTTTGAGTCAAACTCTGATATACTGTTTTGTAGTGACTATGAGCAACATGTTCAACAGGTTCAGCCTATTAATCGTGTTCAAAGTTAGTGACACAATGCACTAATATGCAACATAATACAGCTCAATAACATGTTGACTTAAACACAAATATATATATATTTTTTTTTTATAAAAATTTAGTAAAAGCTATTTAATTCACCTACTTGTATGTTAAGTTTCTGTCATGAAGTCGGTGTCAATGTCTTTCAGTGCAGTCATTAGGCGCTACTCACAAAAAGCTGAATTTTTTTATTTCTGCTGATACAGCAACTACAAAATAAAAAAAGTTAATTTTACACAACATATACCGAAAATTGCATTATAGATATAAACTCACGGAAGGGAACCTGCCAGTGTCAGTCATGGCTGACAAACACACCAGCTAAAATTGGCCAATCAACCTCAAGCATTTAATGATCTCTCCCATAAACCCTGTGTAAGGAAAATAATGAGTAATTAACACAGCGAGTGGATTACACGATTGCAGAGACTTGTGGATTAATGTGCAGCGTTATTCCTAAAATCCCCAAACTGCAATGACTGGCACTCCTTTTAAAGGCCAGTTTCCACTCAAATTGCGTGAGAGAATGTGACAGAAAATTGCAGGGTGATAAAATGGCTAATCATACCGCTAACTATAACAGCGGATGAGCCATTTCCTGAAATGGTTTTGATATTTTTGTGAGGAGTGAAAGACAGATCAATGCTTAATTGTCAATAACAATGGATATAGGAAACTACAGTGGAATTACACTTCATTTGAACGACCGATTCACAGCCAACCACTCAAAACTGCTCGAAGCAAACACACACTTCACGTGGACAACACACTCTTGCCTTGGGGGGATCTGTTGTCTGGTGACAACTACATCAGCATTCTGGAAGAGGGACGAGAGCTAGGCTAAAAGATTCTGGCAGGCGGTCTTCACGCAGACATGCTGTTTCAACCCTTATTTCCACTCTCACATCTCATCTGTGCCTTTCTGAGAGTGAGTGAATTTACTTTTCCTACTGTGTCAAACAGGAGATGGCAAAATCAATTAGTACTTTCACATGGCACAAACTCGTTTCCATTTGAATAATTCTGCATAATTTATGGTAGAAATTATTTAAAATAGACAATTAATAATAAAGAAAAGCTAGTGTTCTCTGAAGCAACATTGCAATAGACTGCAGGCATGAATTTCATGCTCTTTCAAACCAAGTAAAATTATGCATGCAAAGTAACTTACAGTTTTATATTTCAAATTGTAAATGACAATAAAACGAGAATGAGTCAATTCAATAAATGTAATAAAAGATTTAAAAAATGTGTCCATCTAATAAGATTGGAAAATTCCCGACTTTAAATAATGAAACATTTACATGCTTAAGACATTTGCGTTGTAAGAATGTAACGTGGGACTTAAGATATAAAAAGGGGAACTGGTAAGTTTTGTTTTATCATTAAAGGTGATAACTCCCTTTTAGTTTAATAGAATGTTTGGGCATGCCAACATGGCTGCGCGGTAGCTTCAGTGTAATGACGTCATGAGCAATGCAGTCATTTATATAGATCAGTGCTAGAGTTCTAAATCCATTAGGAGCGCCAGGTGCAACATGAATGGCACATCTGATTGCAAGATACATCAGTTAAGCACCTTGTTTCCATGCTCATGTCTTTCTGTACTCGATTATAAACCGGCTCAGACTCTGAATCTCTAGCAGAAAAACGCTTCATCAGCTATCTGGCCAATGATTTCTCATGCTTTGCCTCTGACGATGATATGATCTTTAATCCTTTACTAGCCAACTCATCCTCACATCTCTCATGTGCTCTGGCAGAGGCCGAATGAGCAGAGTGCCTATCTCTCTACCTTAATAATCAGCTACCCTCTTATATCGGGACACAACATGAAGGTTGGATCTATACCGCAAACCCGTGTGGCTATACAGTATATGCAGAGAGGAGTTCCCAGAGGTCCGGTCTATATATTTTCTTCCAAACGGAGGTCCGGACAATATGTTTTTTGATTTTCAATTTTGCCCAGGTGGATATACTGTATAAAATATATGATCTTTTATCAGGCCATTTTACAAAAGCCCTTCATAAAATAATATTCTGTGAAAATATAACAATATCTTTAATATTGACTGAATATTTTTCACAGGGTCACAAATGTTTACATGCTGACTAATACTGCTATTGCTAAATGTAGATAAAAATTTTCATAAAATACCACAAATCTGGTTGAAAGGTTGGATACATAAAGCAAACCGTAAACAGACTGACGGATACAAATGCTTTAATATTCGCTGCTTTTGTTTACTGTTGTGTGTCCATTTACCTGCTCTGCGTGTCTGCACTTGTGCTGTTAAAATAAGCATGTGTTTGCTGCTCTTCATGCGGTGCGTCTTTGGCGGGAGAGAAGCAGTGCACGTGGAGTGGAAAGGGTTAAAATGGCATTTGAAGCTAAATAAAGATATTAGAGGATAAAGCAGCAAAAGATCAATTACATAAATGTTCCCGCTCAATTTTATCAACCAAAATAGTAAAAAAATCTAATGGTTTATTAGGTCTCACGGTCTGGATGGCACAAAGCAAAGGTCCGGATCCGGGCTGTGGTCCGCCTATTGAGGATGACTGCTGTAAACACTCCAGTTTTGGCCGGAAGTCTCCCGTTTTTCACACCCCTCTCCCACCACCCTACCGTCTTGTTATTTCTCCCGTAAAACTCCTGTATTTCATTTTTTTCTCTTTTGAAACTCCTGGACCGACAGGAACTTGCACGCATTCACATGAACAGCGGGCTGGCTCCGTGGCACTGTCCATTTCCCCTAACAGGCTGAGGCGCCCTTTGATAGGCGAAATTGAAAAGTACCTGAAGCGGAGTAGAGAGGATTCGGAGCTAAAAACTTATTACACAGGTAAAGGTACACATATTCCACTCCGCGTTTTACATTTAACGCTCGCTCCTTGAAGTATGTGTCGGAGTAACCAGTACTACTTCCCCAGCTCCAAGCGGGAGCTGGAACCAGCATCGGTCCGGATAGGAGACGGGTGGCTCTAATGAGGAGGCTAAAGACCACAGCCTCTAACGTCTGTCGCTATAGCGTCTGTGTTGGTCGGGGAGTGAGGTTAACCATGCACAGCTCTCTCTGGCTTCCATTACAAACCCCCTAAACCTCACTCCCATCGGGGTCACACGCCCCAATGTAACCGGTTCTACTCGCCCTGCACCAAGCAGGCCTTGAACTGGGTCGGTCCGGTGCTCTAACAAGTTGTTGATCGGGGAGTGGGGTTTACCTTGCACAGCTCTCTCTCGCTGGCTCACATCCGCTCACCAGAGACGACTGATCGTTTCATCGAACTAGCTGTTGTTCCTACACTTTGCTTTTAGAAAAAATGTGTTTTGAAAAGAGTTTTGTGTTCTGCAGACAGCTCCGAATAAAAACAGGTGATTTATTTCTAAAGGAGTTTATTTCGAATTAATCCCGTACTGTGACCATAAGCAGTTCTTGTAAATAATAACTGCAATATGCAAACACTGTTAAATCCATCCATCCATGTAAATAAAAAAGCATTTTTTGGTAAACAAATGTTGACAGGTATGAGATAATGGCTAATGTGTAAATGTATTTTAATACCAAAGATAAATCTCCATGCTCACAAACGTCTAACCCGTGGCAGTTTGGATCTAAAATGACCAACATTCAATCTTCTGAATAATGTTTCTATGCCGACGCACAGGTTGTAGCATAACAGCCTGCGAGAGGCTCACAAAATGCCTTTTGAAAATCAATAGGGTCTCGGCAGAGCGTAAAATATCAGCCTCTCTATAACCTTAAAAGTATTAGTTTGTTGCTTTATGTGGCTTTTTCAGCGACCTAATGCGCTTAAATTTGGCATTCAACCCCTAGGCAACTTCTTTTATATGAAAATACATTCAGACTCCTGCTCCTCAGAACAAATCTTTTCTCACGCTGCTCGCAAACAAACTTGTTCTTGACTAAACCAGCTGTGGACAGAGAGGCTGCGAGGAAGCTAGAGGCTGTCACAGCTGCGCCGGTCCACGGTCAATATGATGCGGGACGTGCACCTGCGTGAGTTGCTTTTACGACCGAAGCACCCAGTTACTCCATCACATATTACTACGATCAGCAGAGCGCGTAACAGATGCTGCGTAGAATAACAATTACGGTCGGTTTGTCACAGTTCAGCACAATTCTTTCGGCCCATTTGTGAGCACAATGTACAACCAAAGTCAGCTACATCGATATTTTCAACCCTGTCAATCCTGTCCTTGATGACTACACGACTCCAACTGTTAATGTGCAAGCAACAGTAATTTAATTTCAGGTGGGAAACGTCCGCTCGCATTATTCGATTGACATTATGAGGCCATAATGGGGGGCATTGTGTAAGCGGGTGGAAGATTTATATTTAGGATGGTATTAGAAAATGTGGCTGACTCGATTGAAAATGAATGAAACTGTACGATAGGCCCGAGACCGATTCAGCAAAGGGGCAGCTCACTGTATAGCTCCACATTCAAGTGTTCGCACACCTACCGCAGAGCATCCCCTAAACATGTCACTGCTCATCTTGCTAATTACCATCATTACACACCAACACGTGCTGGGCTCCTGGCTGACTAACCGCACACAGCTGTCAACCTCCATTAAGGTGTGTGTGGAAAAAAACAATACAGGTCTAACCCAAAAGGTATTATCATGGATTTTGTAACAAAGGTGCTTACAATTTGGAGATCCTGTTAGAGTTGTGTGTAAGAAGTTGAAAATGCTCAAACTATGAATCAAATTGAAAACTTGCCAACACAGATGAAAAAGAGCAAGTGCATATGCATACAGGGTCAATTTCTGCAGACACGATCTTTAAAGCGTTATAAAATAAGCTTGAAGATTTTGACCATTACTGCCTGGAAAATTTTCGGTGACCATTTGTGAGGCATGTTTGTCACACTGTATGAAGCAAAATGCAGCATGTACAAAATAATTCATAAAGCAAGTAACATACAAACATACTGTACCACTGTTTTGCTATTGTATTTCATAAATTATAAAACAATACAACATCAAACTTGAAAAATCCATAGCTGTTGGGAAGAAGCCTTGCGTCTCCATATTTCACCAAAGTTTTTTCATAAGTCATTACTATTGGTTACCCAGCACACCTTTAGCCTAAGCGTGTTTTGCAAATATTCATTAAAAATAATAAGTATTAAAAATAGCTTTTGACACTTGATCCTTAAACTGTCCCCTCTATTTATAACATAAAACTGCACTTTTGCAATTGAAAGAAGGTTTCTGTGAAAGTAACAGTGCCTGTGCAAATATTGGAGGCACCTTTGAGGGTTATCATAAAGTGGATCTCAAAGCAAACCAGTCAGCAATTTTACTGCTGGCACTACAAACCAAAGAGTCAGAGCCAGCTGTAAATTCTCCTCTTCACATTCATATTCCACTTCTCCTTAGGGGCCACAAAACACTGTCTCCATTTAATAAAAAGGGGGGAAATTCCAGTGTTGCCCATGAAACAATGTGGACTATATATAATCTGAAGAGAAAGCACCGCACTGATCCAGCCAATGTTTTGTTTATTTGAAATCCACCGATGTCAGCGAGAGTTTGTCTCTACTAATGCACCATCTGTTTCTTAAGGGGCTCCTCATTAAAATGGAGGAGATAAATAAAAATGTCTTACTGTTTTTCAGATGAGCCTGCTTTGGACTGGTCATGCTGGGTAAGGCAAAAACCAAGGGAGTCCAGCCTGGCCTTACTCCAGTACCTAATCCATCAGGTGCTCATTCACAGCAGGAGAGGCTGATAAATTGTGATGACCAGAGAGCAAAACAAAGCATGTACTTATCACTGCTATCCGACCACCAGCACAATAGAACGGACATTGATGTGCACTATGATGTAATGTAAGTTAAAATTTACATTAACAATTATCTTCAGAATTATGCATTTAGAGAAACAAAACATTAAACATTTAAACATTAAAGGATGAGGAATTCATATTATTTGGCAAAGCAGTAAAAAAACTGTTGGCATCTGAATCAGACGTTTAAATAATAAGGGCATGGGACTTTCAACTTGTCAAGAGCAGATGAACTTTCTGTCTTTCAGATTCATTTTAATTTACCACAAAGTCAATACATGCGGACAGTCTACCTTTAGCTCAGATGTTACCTAATACAGAAAATGTTCTGGTTATAATGAACATTCCCATTGGGATGTTATTATTAAACCATCAATCAAAATTACTCTTTTTTTTATGTACATGTACAAAAATTATCTTAAACAATACACTTTACTGTCCTATGTATGGATATTGCAAAACTTAATTTATTAAAGTTCTAAATACGCTAAATAAATAGAAATTGACAAAAAAATGTAAATAATATTCCAGCTCATTTCTGTGTAAACTTTACTGTAAAGCAATGCAGGGGTGGAAAGTACTTGAGTCAATTTATATTACTCAAGAACATTTTTCAAGTATTTGTACTTACATTTGAAAGAATATATCATAATTTCATAAATACATTTTTATGTGTTTTTTTTATACCTATAATAATTCAGTACATTACAGTTTTTTGACAAAAATGTTTATGTACTAATAAATTGAAATGTATTTATCTTGAAAAATGCATTTAAGAAACACGGATAAAATACATACATAAAGAATTTAACAACCTCTGCAGTACAAAATGTGATTCGAGATCCAACCAAACCAAATATTAATAAATTCTTAAATACATTCAGTACATACATTTTCAACTAAATTGTGTAAAATATCATAAAATATGAGCATTAAAACAACATACTCCAAGCCCCTTCTATCACTGTTCCATTTCCTACTACAGTTTTGCTGTAGTACACAGATGTATTATCTTTGATGCTGTTCACATCAGCAGTATATACTCTTTTATCCGCCTGCCATCATTTAGGCCAGTTGAAGGTCACTTGAGAATGAACATTGGCTCTTTAACAAGCCGACATGTGATACACTCTAATGGTTTGGCTTTAACCCTAATGCCAAGACAATTAAACTTTCCATTAAGCTCACGGCCTGAAATACAGTCAATCGTTCTCCCGACCTAAATAAAGTATTCAATTACACAAGGCTTTTTTCATTTCATCGTATCATTGTGAAAGACAGAAACTGCAGTGCACAGACAGTAACCTCGCTCTCTCTGTTTCTCCTACTGTGTCTCTGATATTCCATCCGCATGCGTTCTGATGGTGAATCAGTGGGAACTCAGATGCCTAGTAAGCTCGATATTTACGGTTCTCTGCACTCGGAACTGCTTTTCTTGGAGAGTTTGGAGAGCTCTGAAGGGAAGAACACATGCTATAGGGCAGCGCTGTGAAACACTACAGGCTATGTAGGGGAGAGCGGGAGCAGCTTAGCCTGAAAACCCTGGAGGCACCAACCACAGTCGGCCTCCACCATAGTCGAGAGACATTTATAGCTGACATTCTTCTTTCCTCGCTTCACTTTTCCATTTCCTTCCTCACTGTTGATGTTTTTAATCACTGTACAAGCGTATAAAATATTTACATGCTTATTTTATGAATTAACAATGACCTTCCATTTGAATGGGGGTGTACTAAGTACTATTATTTATTTATAATTATCTCTGTAACATCATAAGAAAGAAATGTATCCCATAAGAAACAAAACACAAAGATGAAATCTCTTTCATATCTCAATTACTGCTCAAAGACATAAATAAGATTTAATGGAGAGCAAATGGAAACGTGCTCAAGCATCGTGCTTCTCAGATATTTCTCCTGAGAGACATCTCACAAATGTCTCAGAGTTTTAGAGGAGATCTTAACAATGTCACAGAAATGATTCAGAGTAAGAATAAATACATAAAATGGAAACTTCAAGTAGTGATGCTACTACATTTCACTATACATTTTTGTAGCTGTATTTAGTGTGTATTGCTGTATTCGATGATGCCACAGTGGCAGAGATGCTAATTCTTTTAAAAAGTATTTGTATTACAATCTCTGATAAAGTATTATACATTAAAAGGCTATTCCCTCCTTAGCTTCAATGTATTTAGCTACTTTAAGTTATTAGGTTGTGTAGCTAACTAAATTTTTAAAAGAACGGTTCCATATAGCTTAACTACTCCAAATTACGAGAAGCCCTTATCTAAATGAACTGTGTCCTCAACGCAGTTAAAAAGAAACTATCTTGTTTCTCTTTCTGTTTATATCTGCAAATTAGAAACACAAGTGTATATTTTGCTGATGGGACGCACTCTGATAGCGCAGGCAATGTTATATCACTTCTGCTCCATCACATTTCTATTACCTCTTAACAAGATGATATCTTGCATGTGTATTTTTCAGACTGCGGCTAGCCGTCTTTATTTATATCATTTCTCTCCTCGGGCTCGCAGACTATTACTCCTCTACGAGTCTCATTTGGAGTGGTTCCCATCTCCCCGTGATGACCCCCCTTATTATGACCTTTGAGAGCTCACCATGTCCCCCGTGACCCGCCGTACCGCACCTGCAATTATCCGTCCTAATTACAGCATAGCTGCCATTGCAATGAATTCTCAAAGATGCGCTCTCTCCCTCACGACTGCGGAGAATGAGGGGGGAGAGAGCGAGCGACAGAAAGACAGAGAGGAAGAGAACTAGAGAAAGGGCAATCGAGAAAGGAGAAGCGATAGAGAGAGAAATCTCTCTGCTTTGTCGACCCCTCAATGCGACCTGCTCCCAGAGGAAAGCAATTTAACGCTCTGCCGCTTCCAGAGCAGTATATCTGAATCACAAAATAACCTTAGATAAATTACAGGCGGCTACTTTTTTCGGTTCCCCATCTCCAGTTTGAAGATCTGTAGGCTCACCTCAGCGGAGAGACAAAAAAACACATAGCGGGGGGCCGTGGCACACTGTCACTAAGCAACGGTCGCAAAATTGAACACGTAGAGACGCAATGGGTGGGAGGAAGTGGGAACGCAGCGTGTCGTCTGAAGAAGACAGGCAGAGTTCCACCCAACAGGAGCCTTCACTTGTGTTCCTCTGTTTCTCCTTATGTGAACGCTAAGCTCCGTCACCCTCTGAAATCACGCCCGCCGTTACAGTTGTATACACACGCTGTAGTCTCGCAGCTTTAGGAAGAAAGAAGTTCTGTAATCTCCGCAGAATCCATGCCGAGAAACACTTCAACACAGACACATCTGTCCCGACAAGTGCTTTCCGCAAATCTTTGCTTAGCTTTCCGTAAACAGTACTGGTTCTCCATTTGTTGTGTGCACGAAAGACCGAGCTTTGTCTATTTACCTTCTTTCTACCACTTTGGTCAGCTCCCAGAAACACGGAAGAATTCAATTACATGGTGACTGGGGCCTTGACACGGCCCGTTTCTATTTCAATCACCCAAAGTCAGGTATAAAAAGGTGCGGGGGATGTTGTGTTACTGCTGTGTGTGTGCATGTGCAGGGAACAGCCAATGAGGCATTCAATGACAGCAACAAGCCCACTGGGACCAGGCTGTTGAGATACTGATCCTTGTTGCTTTGTACAAGAATTTGGGACACAAGTGATGAGATTAGACCTATGGACACTAGAATGAGATAATTCTTACGAGAATTCTTAGAGAAACCTTAAAATCCTATTTTACTCCTGTAATCGGATGCATTTTGGAAATAATGTATCATAAAATATTAAATGTGCAATTAAAAATAAAGTTTCTAAAAACATTATTGACAGCAATGCCATAGAAAAAAAAACACAAGGTTCTTAAAGGGACAGCTCACCCCAAAAAAAAGAAAATTCTGTCAACATTTACATTTTACTTGAGTTGTTCCAAATCTGTATTAATGTGTTACTTCTGATGAACACAGAGAAAGAGATTTGGAAGAATGCTTGTAACCAAACAGTTCTTGGTCACCATTGACTACCATAGTAGGAAAAATTTAAATAGCAGTCAAAAGTGCCCCAGAACTGTTTTCTTTCCCGACATTCTTCAAAATAGCTTCTTTGTGTTCAACAGACCAAAAAAATGTATAAAGCTATTTTTCCTAATCAATGGTGGCCAAGAATTGTGAAGTATCAAATGTCTTTCTCTGTGTTCATCAGAACAACAAAATATATACAGATTTGGAACAGTAAATGAAGACAGACATTTCTTTTCTTTAAAAGAACCATTTCTTTCTTTTTTATAATCTTCTTGTTAAAACCTTTGATCTGCTAATAAAAACCTTTTATCCAACAAAAAGGATCTGCGGATGTTAAAAGTTATTTTTATGCAACAAAATGTAGTCAAATTTGGTTCCACCGTTATCATCCCACTGATATAAATAAACCAAAAAATGAACCATGACGAAGCTCTTAAATGAGAAAATGTTTGACAGTGTAATTTCAATAAACAGACATTTTGTATGTGAAGCGTAACTGAAAAATGTTTGACTAGGAGAGCTGTATGGAAACACATTTACGTGACAATCACATTTTGTTGATAAGGTTGCAGTAACAGCTTTGGATAGGAAGCTGATCTGCGAGGATACTGCGGGTGTCTGTGGGGTGGGGAAGGAGGTGCGGGAGAAGAAAGCGAGACAGCTCTTTGGCACCGCTGTAGGGTCAAGCACCTATTATAACCTGTGCCACAAGTTTGTGAAATTTGAAAACAACGCAGACTTTGACCTGCAGGAATAGATACATTCTAAAAAGGTTCATATCATACACTTTTCATTATTAAAACTTTCCTCCCAAGTTGAAAATATATATTTTTTAGAACCGCTGTGCCTTTAAGAACACACTCTTGATATGTGAAATGAGTAACATGGATTTGCTGTGAGCTGTGAGTTTGCTGTCAATTCCAATATAGCATTTAACTGCCCCATCTTACAATAACAGCCTCTCTGCAGGGCCTGCATTGTGACAAAACAATCCGCAGTGAAATGTGGCAAACTGTTACGGTCAGGGTGAAATGACCAGGGAAAATGTTAAAAATAAACATCAGCTACTCATTTTCAGCCCCGGTGTCATCGGAAAGGATATGCAAAGTGGCGGGTCCTGGGCACTATGTTTGCATGCTAAATTTTATAGATGGTTTCAAAGTACATTCACAAAGAATAGTGTCCCTGTAGATTATTTCCTTTAAGATTATTTAAATTACATTAGCTAGCAAGTTAAAAGTCTGTCTAGCCAGTATTGTTTTGGGTTACCAATAGAATAACCGTTACTTGGCTAAACTTATATGCGGCAAAGTTACACAACCCATTAAACAAATTGTTTATTTAATAAAATAAAACATACAACAAATTGTTGATATAATACAATTATTATAAGTAAAATATAAAATGATCAATTAATATTAATATCAATTGTTTAAAATATGAATAGTTATATTATTAGACAATACCCAGACCGATCAACAAACACAGACAGGAAGTTAACTTTGGGCCATGCACGTGCATCCCATTAAACAATCTACACTCTTGTTTGTTCTTCTGGTTGGTCCAATTCCATCTGCATCCGTATTACATCACTGTAACTGGGCGGGTCAAAATTCTGAACACTAAATATGTGCCATTGAAATTTAGCCTATAGCATTCAGATCTTGTCTCTTGAAATTGTCATTCCAAATATTGCACATACTCAGTTTCAGTTAATCTTGCCAGGTCAATTCATGCTTAGCTGTGCTCCATGAGCAACATACCAGAATCTTTCATAACAAATTAAATACATCTTCTACCCTCGACATCTGTCCTTTCCTTTAAAAAGTACCGACTGCAGATTTATAATGCAAGGAAATATTAAAGTCATTCAGCGGGTCTACTTTCGTTGCTGTTGGAGTTAAAGAGGAGTTTACATGGCCCAACGGTTCCTGACCTTCCTCTTAAAAAGCATTTGAACGCAGCCCTGTGTGTAATTACCAACCGCGCTGTTGCGTTGCTCACCTAAGCACTCAAAAAACTCTTTTAGAAAGTGAGCTGATAACCACCACAAATGATTTACAGGAAGCCCCGGTGGGCTGATAGATTACACCAACAGCACGGAAGCACCGGAAGACTGTCAGGAAGACAAAGGAAAAAGGTTGTTATGTCAAGAAAACTGACTGACGACAAAAAGCGCTGCGACGATAATTTATTCAGCGTGAGCTACAGAAGGTTTGTGATAGCTGCCATATTACTGTGGCAATAACAGACCCTGTTAATGTATTCCGTCTCAGGCATTGCCTGGGGACAATGTTTTTATGTCACTAGTCAGGAACTGCTGTTGCCGCCACGATTGAACAGACTGTCTTGCGTGCGGAGAGACGGAGAACCGTGTGAGCCCTCCTGGTGCTTTAGAGCTTGTGCATATTCTCCGGGCCACTCTCCGGCTGGGATAAGGATATATCCATCAACGGTGGTCTCCCGACCTGGGTGAGGTGTATGAGCAGGCGGCAGCGGTGTGGACGCTGAATTCCCATGCTGCTATAATATGCATCACATTTCTTTATTCCCCAGCGGGTCCACTGTCCTGGATGATTGAGCGGCCATTTGTCTAAAAAGAGGCCAGATCATTTAACAGCCATTCTTTAAAATTCTCCGGGGTTATTCGCTTTTCCCTGCATGCATTCTGCCTAATTTATGCTTAAAAATGTATTTACGATTTATGGTCCTAATGCATTAAGCATGTGAATGCATATGTGACATGTGCTGTGCTTTATAATCTTTTTAAGATTTAGAATTTCAAAATCCTAAAACCGGTTTTATTGGAATTTTTTTATCAGACTTTTGGATTGGCGTGTATGCTAAATTTATCCGTAAAACATATTATATAAGACCTCCTTTAAATGTGATATTTCAGAAAAGATAGGAAGCTCCCTAATGAACTCTCTTTCTGTCTATCTCTCTCTCTCTCTCTTTTTTTTTATCCACTGCCAGACTTTGAGCAAGACTCCAGGCTGCCATCTCCTCATATCAGACCTCATACAGCCTGCCAGGCTACCGCCAGACTCCACATTCACCAAACTGTAACAGAGACACTATGTGCTCACATCTTCACATATACACACATGGTCCCTCTCTATTCCATTGTGAGGATTATTATGAGTTTTAAGACGTGTCACATCGCCCATTATGTCTCGTATTATTATCAAAGCTTCATTCATTTTGGAATCCTGGTCATTCGCTGACCCCTTACCATTAACATCCACTTTAGAATATCCTTCATAATCTGTATCATCAATACTTAATGATGGCTTCAATGTGTCCGCCTACTCTGGAGCGAAGAGTTAGAGTAATCACTCACAGCATATGCAGTCGTTTATTGTTTAAATGTGTCTCGGAAATCCAATTACTGTCCTGTTAGAACCCGATCCCATATAACTTCAGAAATAGATGCAATAAAGTTAAAAACAAGATTCTTGTTATATCTCAAATTACTTTATTACAGCACATCGTTAATCTAATGCCTAATTTAGTTACATGTAGTACTATACACATCTAAAATTCAATTTAAGTGCCAAATTAAAGATTAGTTTTCAAGGAAAAGCCATTAAGTATCCAGATGCGTTTTTAAAAGTTAAATACTGTACTAATACTGTGTTTGACCCCCTTTTCCTTCAGAACTGCCTTAATTCTACGTGGCATTGATTCAGCAAGGTGCTGAAAGTATTCTTTAGAAATGTTGGCCCACGTTGATAGGATAGCATCTTGCAGTTGATGGAGATTTGTGGGATGCACATCCAGGGCACGAAGCTCCCGTTCCACCACATCCCAAAGATGCTCTATTGGGTTGAGATCTGGTGACTGTGGGGGCCATTTTAGTACAGTGAACTCATTGTCGTGTTCAAGAAACCAATTTGAATCGAGCTTTGTAACATGGTGCATTATCCTGCTGGAAGTAGGCATCAGAGGATGGGTACATGGTGGTCATAAAGGGATGGACATGGTCAGAAACAATGCTCAGGTAGGCCGAGGCATTTAAACGATGCCAAATTGGCACTAAGGGGCCTAAAGTGTGCCAAGAAAACATCCCCCACACAATTACACCACCACCACCAGCCTGCGCAGTGGTAACAAGGCATGATGGATCCATGTTGTCATTCTGTTTAAAACAAATTCTGACTCTACCATCTGAATGTCTCAACAGAAATCGAGACTCATCAGACCAGGCAACATTTTTCCAGTCTTCAACTGTCGAATTTTGGTGAGCTCGTACAAATTGTAGCCTCTTTTTCCTATTTGTAGTGGAGATGAGTGGTACCCGGTGGGGTCTTCTGCTATTGTAGCCTCAAGGCCTCAAGCTTGTGCGTGTTGTGGCTTCACAAATGCTTTGCTGCATACCTCGGTTGTTACAAATGGATATTTCAGTCAAAGTTGCTCTTCTATCAGCTTGAATCAGTCGGCCCATTCTCTTCTGACCTCTAGCATCAACAAGGCATTTTCGCCCACAGGACTGCCGCATACTGGATGTTTTTCCCTTTCCACACCATTCTTTGTAAACCCTAGAAATGTTTGTGCGTCCCAGTACATTACTGGGAACATCCCAGTAACTGGGCAGATTGCAAAAAACTCAGACCGGCCCGTCTGGCACCAACAACCATGCCACGCTCAAAATTGCTTAAATCACCATTCTTTCCCATTCTGACATTCAGTTTGGAGTTCAGGAGATTGTCTTGACCAGGACCACACCCCTAAATGCATTGAAGAAACTGCCATGTGATTGGTTGATTAGATAATTGCATTAATGAGAAATTGAACAGTTCCTAATAATCCTTTAGGTGAGTGTAGACAGACAATAAAAAAAACAGTAAATGTGTCTTGTGTAAACGCCTACATTCGAACCAAAATGCATAATGGGTTGTCACTTTCTAAAATGTGTTTCAATAAGTCTGCTTAAATTATGTGCATGATGCTTTTCAAATATTGATCAGTGAACTGTAATTAAATGTATTATTAGCATATGACGTAATGTATTTGACAGCCCTTATTAACCAGAGAAATCTGGTAAAAGCTCAATGAAATCAATTTAAATAAAGCGGAATAACATTGATATATCCATTAAAAAGATAATCAACCGAACATCGATACGGTGCTCTGTGACTGCAAATAGTTAACATGGCAAAGTTCTTCACTGTCATGATTCTGCTGCATCATGTCATGTTTTCTTAGTGTAGTGGCAGGATCATGACAGAACCTCATGTTAAATGTGGAGAGACAATTGTTGTTCTTATGGCCTTCCATAATCTCTCTCCGGTCTCGTCTTTGTTCCCTTCCTCTCGTTACCCTCTTTATTGATTAATGCCTTTCACCTGTTTCCCTCTTGATTTGCTCCCTTATTTAATGCCCTTGTGTCTTCTGTCTTGTGCTGGTTCATTGTGGTTTGTGTGGTGAGTTCCTGTTGTGTTAGTTTAGTTATTTGTAGTTTATGTCAACAGTTTATTCAAGTCTTGTTTATGTGTAGTTAGTTTTAGTCCTGTTCTGTCTTGTCATCTTCCCATGTTTTGTTATGTTACCCCCACGTGGGTCTTTGTTTTATTATTTATTAAATATATGTTAACCCCTTACCCGCTGTCTGCACCTGGGTCCTCTCTCCGTGTCTCACCACTCGAGAATCATGACAGAATGAACCAGCCATAATCGGACCCAGCAGACAGAGGGATCGTTGTGGCAGCAGTTGAGGCTGCCGGATTCCCCTCCAGGGTTAGAGGTTGCCGGACTCCCTTCCAGGGTCGAGAACGCCGGACTCCCTCCTGAGTCGGGGCCGCCGGACTCCCTACCAGGGTTGAGACTGCTGGATTCCTGCTCAGGGCCGAGACCGCCGGACTGCCTTACAGGGTTGAGACCGCCGGTCTTCCCTCCAGGGTCGAAGCCGCCGGAATCCTGTGGCCACCAAAGATCCCCAGCCGGGCATTCCAGGTCGGTGCAGCTGGGCATTCCAGGTCGGTGCAACCGGGCATCCAGGTCGGTGCAGCCGGGCATTTCCGCCCGGTGGAGCTGGGCACTCCCGCCCGGCAGAACCAGGCATTCCCGCCTGGTGGAGCCGGGCTTTCCTGCTTGGCGGAGCCGGGCATTCCAGCCCGGTGCATGCGGCCATTCCAGCCCGGTGTATGCGGCCATTCCAGCCCAGTGCATCCTGTTCGTGTCTGCCGGCTCTCCTGTTCATGTCTGCCGGCTATCGTGTTCGTGTCTGCCGGCCATCCTGTTCATGTCTGCCGGCTAGTGTTGTCGTGTCTGCCGGAGCTACCCAGTCCGTGTCTGCCCATGTTTGGACTTCCCTTTGGACTCTTGTGTGCCCCTTCCCTTGGACTCTTGTGCTTGCCCGTTCTGATTTATTGTATTGTCATTTTGCCACTGTCACAGTCTGTCTTGTCTTGTTTGTGCCTTGAGGAGCATCAGGTTGCTGCTCCTTAAGGAGAGGCTTCTGTCATGATTCTGCTGCATCATGTCATG
This sequence comes from Barbatula barbatula, assembly GCF_947034865.1. Taxonomy (NCBI): domain Eukaryota; kingdom Metazoa; phylum Chordata; class Actinopteri; order Cypriniformes; family Nemacheilidae; genus Barbatula; species Barbatula barbatula. The sequence continues at coordinate 18,573,600 of NC_136773.1, read as the reverse complement.
TTTTCTTAGTGTAGTGGCAGGATCATGACAGAACCTCATGTTAAATGTGGAGAGACAATTGTTGTTCTTATGGCCTTCCATAATCTCTCTCCGGTCTCGTCTTTGTTCCCTTCCTCTCGTTACCCTCTTTATTGATTAATGCCTTTCACCTGTTTCCCTCTTGATTTGCTCCCTTATTTAATGCCCTTGTGTCTTCTGTCTTGTGCTGGTTCATTGTGGTTTGTGTGGTGAGTTCCTGTTGTGTTAGTTTAGTTATTTGTAGTTTATGTCAACAGTTTATTCAAGTCTTGTTTATGTGTAGTTAGTTTTAGTCCTGTTCTGTCTTGTCATCTTCCCATGTTTTGTTATGTTACCCCCACGTGGGTCTTTGTTTTATTATTTATTAAATATATGTTAACCCCTTACCCGCTGTCTGCACCTGGGTCCTCTCTCCGTGTCTCACCACTCGAGAATCATGACACTTCACATTCTTGAACTTCTGAAGGGGGTGAAACTGAGCCGAGAAAGCTCAGAAGTGATAATGAGTTATATTTTAAGAGCATTACATTTGTCAAGAATGTTTAACAGCACATGTTGTTGATGAACCATCAAGGGCTTCTATCCTATTAATGGTGCATGGAAAAAGGGTGTTATCTATCATAATCGCAAATATCTCAGAACAGGAATGTGCCATCACACCACACAAAACAGAATACATAAGCACATACTTTGTAAATGGGCGCATCACAAAAAAACAGAAGCTTTCAATCAAATTAGCAATGTAGATGAATATGGGGGCTGGGCAAGAGCACATCTGAACTGCAATTATGTAGAATTCTCATCAGATGGGACAATCATACATCTTTTTCTCATCAGCTGATCATAGGGAGCTCCAGGCACAAAAACACACACGCAGCACCCATTAACAGAGTTTATTACATTCGGCAAATTCAAGACCCTGCCCCACCTAATCCATCTCCTGCTTATGAAATGGCAATAATTATGCGCCACATCAATTATTTAGTAGTTTCGTACAGCCCGTGCGCCGTATCTTTCAAAGCATTGGCAATGGTGTTCAAATCAATAAGCGGATAATTATAAGCATTTTTAAGCAAGCATCACTGAATATGCAGGAAGATACTGTAAAAACCCTGAAGCAAGGCCTTAAAAAATCAATAGCGAATGCAATATATATCCTTTCATTACAAATGGATTTCTCTTGGAGTACCACCAGCAAAAGGTTCAGACGTACCTTGCAGGGCAACACTTACAGCTGACAACCCTCACTTGATACAAAACAGTACGTACAGTATAAACCTCAAGGTGACTTGTACTAGTGACTAACCTTTTGAGTGTCTGCATGTAGCATGGCCAAAAAAACACTTTCAAAACTTAACCAGGACTAGAATAACCAGGATGATTTTCAATTCAAGAGCTTGAAAGAACCATGAATAAAATGAGCTTGATCGCATGAGTCTTCTGCCCCGCAGTTTCCTAATCTACCCCATTTTTCTCTATTAATTTCAGTAATTGAATAATTTGAGCTTTCAAACACACTCTCTAAACATCAAACACCAAATATTAATTTGGAGAAAGCAATAAGATTTGAAATCCCAAACAGGCTGAAACTAATAAGCACATAGAAATGAAACAGAAGCCAAATCCGCAGAGAAATAAAACACTTTTCCCTATTTGCTTTGAATTGTTCTTTCCTTGTTTTTACGAGGATACGTATGCATGTTGCAAATATGTTCTCAATTACTTTTAATTGTGTTCGATTGTGTTATGATGGTGTCATGGGTAATTGAGAATTTTTTTTATTTTAAATTGCAGCATACGTGGGTTCGGAGCGCTTTAGCACAAAACTGGCAGTTAATAGCGAACCCTTTAGGCCCTTTAGGAGTGCATTCCCTTTCGCCTTTCCCTCCTCCACTTCCTGTGGCGATGGCTGCCTCCCATGAAGCTGTAATGTATGAGATTTGTCAGTGTCAATTTTACAGCTAATCTTTCTGGTCCACCTAGGCCCTCCCCTTCCCCGCCCATTAATTCTGTAGCCTTGTACACCAGATCGTGGAGAGAAGAGAGAGAGAGATTGCTGTGCTTTCTCTGTAGACACCTGAGAAAAGTTTGTAGTGTATCAGCTAGTGAAGTTGTTTGTGTCCATTCCCCACAAAACACTCTAAAAAGTGAGTTGAAGAACAAACAGAATATAAAAACATCAAAGATTTCGTGTTACTAGATTGGACACCAGGTGCGAATATTGAACGTCCACCAGCCACCGAGCAGATCTATAGATAAAAACATTATTTTTGCAAATTGCCAAGAAACCGGGATCAATTTCTCACCAATTTAATATTCCCGTCCTGAAGACCGTGTTTGCAGAGATCGAAACTGGCCAGTCGCTTAACTTGATAAATTGCACATCGGCAAAAGCATCGTACGACCTGATGAAAATCTAGATCTATTGATCGGCAAGCTTTGAGAATGCAAAAACTTTCAAAACACAATATTCAATTTCCTATGAGTTAGAAACTCATGTGTGCAATTCATTAGACATTTACACACACACACAAACACATTGTCTCTATCAGCTTGTGTTGTCAGGGGTGAACCGAGGTAATGCGGCAGTGAGTTACACAGCTAACATGTACCTGCCCCAAAAGAACTACCGAACAAGACTTGGATGAAAGGAACTAAGCCTTATTCATGCGTAAAATAAAGCTGTAGAACGGCTGATGATACAATGATTAAATTCATGCAGTGATGACTTTCAATATATTCATGTTTGCCTTTGATTTTAATCAGTGCATGTTTCCAATCTAGTTATTCACCACATGCCTAAATTAAAATGACTGGATAAAGCAAGACGACAAAACAATTTGATCTCTAACAATAAACAGAATGAAAAAGCAGTCCCAAAAGCCCAGAACTGCAAACCTATCCGAAACAATATCATCAAAGTTAAAACCTGAAAATGAACATTCTGTCACTGTCTACTCGTTCTCACGTCATTCAATATTGTTCTTTTTCCTTGGAATACAATTGTGAGTTACACTGCAATGCTATGGGAATACAAAGCAAAACATGCAATCGAATTAGGTATACCGCACAAACACTGTCCTCATACATTCTATATGGAAAATGGGTGCAAGCCATTTTTAAAAAGCGTCTATCATGACCCAAAGAGTTTATGTGCCATTTGTATTCTGTACCCACCAATAAATGAAAAATAACACCAGAGGCTGAGGCAAATATGCGTTTAGCGGCCACTGAACTGAACCTAATCCACATGTCAACAGCCCCAGTCAGTGGGAACCACTAACATTTACACGTTCAGCATTCAGCAACCGTACAAGCATTTTATACGGCAGATAAATTAGCATTTCGCTCTGAAAGGTCATTGCTCTTTTCTCTCTCTGTGCTGTTTTCAGTTATACAGAAAGACAAATATCAACCTGTCTATAAGACGTCCTAAACCCCCCATTGCCATCCACAGGCGCACATACACGTGCAACGTTTGTATTTTACAGCAGATCGATACAGCCTGGAAAATACACATTAGTAAGTGCTCAAAAGAAGCCATTTGCAAAGGACCATGTAGAAAAGTGTGTCCATTAAAATTAGACTTGATGGATGGTCAATGATGCGTGAAAGCGGTTTCGTACTTTTCATCAAGGCAGTAGAGTGTTCGGATTAAGATTTCCCAATCTATAAAGTTCAATAACAAACTAGTTATTTGAATTTTTATGCACATTAATAAAGAATAACGCTCTCCATCTCATACTGCGTGTTTAAGAGCTGAGGTGTCATGACAAACACAATTCCTCAGAAATGTTTAAAGGCATGTTAGCAAAACAGACCAACAGAGGGCTCCTGCAGCTTTAATATATAATGAATGTGAAGTCCTGTGTTGCTTAACTAGCAGCATCAGATAAACTATATACTGAACCTTACAAACCCCTGGGTTCAGCAATATTCCTCAAACATCCAGCGAAGACTTTCTGCCTGCTGTCCAATTAAGAGAAAAAACACAAAAATGTTTTTGTACGGTATGTGGCAATATATGAGATAATGGCAAGCTACAAAGTATGGAGCTCTGTTTGGAAAGCTCTGAACGTTGAAGGTTTAAAATATATATATATCCACAGGAACAACTTGGTTTGCTAAAAACAATCCTCAAAGTTTAAATAAAAATTACAATGCCTATTTTGTCTTAAAATATTGCAGCGTTTATTGTAAATAGTTTATCAATGTGGGTCATTCTCTTTTTAAAATTTGTGTGACCTCATAATCTTTAGTTAAAATCTGAAAATGCACATCCTTCTTGTAATGACTATCCACCTCAAAGCTCCAGTCTGTAATATCTAGCGGCAAGGTACAAAACCACTGAGACATTTCTCAAAATATCTTCTTTTGTGTTCATCAGAAAAAGGTAAGTCAGTCATACAACATGAGGGTCTACAGAATCTCTTTAAGCTTCATAAATGTCAAGATCTACATCAAATATTATGAGAAACAGCTAAATAATTTTTCAAAGCTAACCATTTGTTTTCAACGGTAAAACGGAATGTTAGCTGTAAAATAGAGATGTGTAAAATTCTATGGCAGGTGGAGGAAAGCTGACCTAGTGTAACCCACTTCTCACTGATTTATGGTGGTTGCCTGCCCTGTAGACGCTGCTTTGCCCCGGACGTCATCAATCTTTCCAGATCTACGATAAGAGCCATCAGCTACATCCTGACCCAAACCTCAGCTAAGCTTCAAATCACAATGACCTTGTGAATTCCATTTACTTACGTAATGTGACATACAGTAAGTGAAACGGGATCCTTAATGAAGAAAAAAATGTAGGGCAGGACTTCCACTGGCCAAAGACTGCATCATGAGAAGTAGGCATTTAATAACAGACAACACATCTAAGGTAAAGGCCTGACAAATCAAAATCCTTGGTGAAATCTTTTTTGAAAAAAGATAAAAGGAAATTAGAACTTTTTATTTTCTTCTGTTTCTAATTTTATCATTAGATTAATGTTTTCTTCATAAAAAAACATCATAACTGCTTTGAACCATGTGAATTTTACATCTCTTTATTTGCTAGACGTGAACTCTGACAATGCATTGGGGTTCAAACAAACATCAATGACATAGGGCAGGAGAGGGAACTTGAGAGAGGAGGGATTTCCTATTCAGGATTAAGTATTGCAAGGATGCAAACACTGAAGGTTTGTGTACACAAACAAGTGCTTCCAGTATGTGGTGTATCCATGAGGAAGAGGTTTTATTTGTCAACTCCCCATGTGCTTGGGATGTTGCGGTGAAGGACTTTTCCCACCGGTTAATCGACATGTAAAAACACCTAATGACACAGGCGGTGGGGGTGTTTGCTGTGGGGTGGTCGAAGATTCAGCCCTGCGAATGACGCATTTTACACTTACACATGCTTTTATCCAAAGCGATATAGATTGCATCATACTATACATTTGTTAGCTTCAGTTTTAAAATAGCAACAATTCCGGATTGCCAATTCCTTGAATTAATGGTGGTAGGCTCAAAATCGTTCTTAATAAAAACACACAAAACTATAAAAAAAGTACAATGAAAAAATTCACAATGACTATGTATAATCACAGCACACATCAGGCAAAACATTTATAAATAATAACGGGAATACGTTAAGAAAAACGTTTATGTTATATAAATAGGAAAGGAATACGAAACGAAAACTTATATGCTAAATAAATGTAGTACAAGCTTTTGAAAATTAGAACAAAAATAAAAAAAAGCCTTAACCGGTTCTTGACAACATTGCTTACAAATTCTACATGTTCTTTGCAAGAAAACTCCGGCATTGTCTTGTCCAACACAGTCTCACAGGAATTTGTGACATGTTGCAACTGTACCGAACTGTAATTTATTAATTTCCTACGATCTCATTGGTATATTTTGTTATGATTTGACTTTTCCAATATCACATAGGTTTAGGGGCGGGGTTAGTGGAGCCATTTATCGTTGTTTTGCCACCTCGTGAAATTCACGTTTTTAAGCTAAATTAGCCTTTGCGGCTGTGATTTTAGGGTTTGGGGTGAAGTAAGGTGTTGGTTAGCAACATCCTAAAATACGTACGACTTCTTTTGATATCAGGTTATAAAAATATAAATGTAAATACACGCATTCGGTGTATTGAAAGTAGTGCGGAGTGACAAGAAATGAAAAAATGGGGAATATTCGTGTCCACGAACACGAATTAGTAGATTCCAAATTTCGTGTCTATTCCACGAACTGCCGTGAGACTGGGTCGTCAGTCAGCAATTCACTCTCCTCAGATGATGAATAAAATCTGACTCTAGCTTCTGATCTTTGCCGCGACTATTGTTCTGCTTGCGCTGCATGCAGCAGCCGCACAATTCTAGTTTGTAAGTTAGTAGTAAACTAAGTGATTTATTACTATAAAAAATGTTTATGACGGGGGTCTGTGCCATGGTGGACAAGTGATGTAATCGGTGGCCGGGTGGACACCGTGTATCCCAAGCCTACTATGTGCAATAAATAAACTAATGCAAGGTGCATTCAGATAGCTCTTCATAAAACATACAATTATTATATTTTCATTCTCATGGATCGCTTTGTCATCTGTGCTATTGGTATGGTGAAAACCTCTGGTAAAAACTTCATATGGTTGACATTTGCATAGAATTGCCCTATAGAATTTGCTGCACCAAAAGTCTATGGTTTTTTGCTAGTAAAAAGCAAGGCTACTGTATGTTTTCCCACCATCAAGACGAAGCATTATAAAACTGCCTTAACCAACAAGGATATTCACTCAAGATCTGCAGGGATAGGTTTGACAGTACAACATATAACCCAATCTGTCAAAACAGTCAGAGGATATTGTAGGTGGTCCTCACTAGCGAAAGAGAGACATAAATTGGCCAAACCATGGTGTGTGAGGGTCAGGTTTACAGGTAGGGGCAGGGGATAGAAAATATCATTAGTGGTATAAAAAGAATGGAGGTCTATGAGATGTCCTTCGTAATATAGTGAAACATCCATGTATATGTGTGTGTGTAGCTCCCCACCTGCCTAAATGATCTCCATGACTCACACAGGAGCAAATAATTGGCTCACAAAAAAGTGCAGCAAACATTCATCATAATGGCAATGGCATACAGTTGCTAGCAGACACTCTATCTCTCCATCCGTGTCCTACAGTCTTCTTCTCTAATATGCACTCTTTCTGTCTCTCTGTCTGTATGCCCTGCTCTGCATTGTCTTTCCTCCTATTCCTAAAAGAATTGTGCTCATCCGGCCCCTGTGGATTTTAGCATTAACTCTGACAGAAGCGGAGACTTACACCTCGCCGGTGCATAATTGGTATCAATAATTCACAGGATCTATTTAAGCACCGGCAAATGCAAATGTGTGTCTAGAAGATCAGACATGGGGAGGCAGGGGTCAGTTAGGTGGATTCAAGCTGACCCAATCAACATGACAGTCTTCAAATCCTCCCAGTCCTCATTCGGATCATTTCAGGTACGCTAATTTGTCCCGGGGACACATAAACGACAACAGGTTTATCTTTGAACAGGCATGTGGGGCTCCACAATCTAGATAACTGTCACCAGAGAGTTGGCTCTTCAAAAAAATAACAGATTTCAATATCCCACCCCCATCACAAACACACAGTTGTGCCTTTGTTCTCTCTATTGTTCTCAACTTTTGAGACGACTGCTCAGTGCAGGCAGACTGGCTATTACCAGACATTACGATCTCCACTGTCAGAACATCTCACTCCCCCAGATCTTCTGCATGCCTACTTATTTTTGTTGAGGTAATGAAACGGCAATGAAAAAATAATGAAACGTCTCTGTACGACAAATGTAAGAGTGGCGTTTTATTACATCAGCCTAAATAATACGGACACTAATTTAGTATATTAGTGTACTAAAAGCAAGGACATTTTGGTGATATGTTGCATCTCTCCTGTTGACTATCACCTAAACATGTCAGAGTGAAGGAGGTTTGAAAAGTGAGAGCTCCTTTGAGCATGTTCCCCATACTCCTTTCACGTGAGTGCCAGTACTCAAACCCCCTCAAGGCTGGAAAGTCTAATGCATGGAATTAATGTGCTCCGTAATGGACCATCTTTTATAGACTGAATATATTTTACTGTTCACGCAAACACATGATGCAGGCTGCATTGAAAACAATAACCTTGGAACTGGAACTGCATAAATATACATAGAAGTGCCATGAAAATCAGTAACATTTCGCGACAAAACGGTCCATCTTCCAGAGGGATAAATGGATGATGCATCTGAAGCACATTGTTTACTTCGAAAGTAAGGGGGGGAATCTGTTTGCAGAACAAGATAAACGAAAACAACACTTTAAACCTGTCAATGTTAGATTTTTAAAATGTTGATTGCGGCATGAAGCCGATGTTGGCACTGCTTATGAAAAAATAAAGCCAGAAAAAGCACTGCCAAAAGAATAAAAACAAAACAGCAATAAATGCCAGGGAATAATTGCATGTAAGCCAGGTATATAAGCCAACTAGCCGACTGCAGTTTGTATTTTGATATTATGCTGCTGCAGCTAAACCAGTAGCCAATCACAGTGAGACGTCACATCCTGTCAGTCAAATGAGCAGAACTAAATAAGTCACGCTGATGAGTCAAATACCATGAGTCACCAAATCACAACACTCCTGTCTTTGACCGAAACAACTGTCTGTGTCTACCCCAAAGAATACAAACCATCTTTAAAAAGGAAAAATACATACAGTTTACCATTCCGCTGCTTAAATTCGCTCCTAACTTCAGAGCAGCTAAAATAATCTATGACTTCTAATCTAACCGGCGTAATCACATTTCATATAATCATAATTGTCCTTAATGTGCAAAACTATTAATTTTCTTTACACAATTAAAATAAACATGATCATCATTTAATTGTTGCCCTTCGTGTTGACATTCAGCTATGAAAACAACATAATCATGAATAACATAATTATCACAGCCTTATTTTATTATCCATGCACCAGAAGCAAGAACAATGTGCTGGATGACATCGCAAGAAACAAAACCTTTAAACCAGACCAAAGAGCACACGTGAAGATTATAGAAATATCGCTTTATCGCTTTATTTCAAATCAAGCATTGGTATAGTCACAGAAAGTGAATTACTTAAATGAAATATGAACTTTGTCTTAAAGGAATAGTTCGCTCAAAAATCACCCTTAAGTTGCAGTATTACTTTGTACTGCTTGTAAGAATTATAGCAATTTTCAGTTCTGGGAAATCACTGACTACCATTGTAGGAACATGGTAGTTACAGATGCCCTAGAATGTTTGCTTTCCTAAATTCTTCAAAATATCTAATTTTGTGTTCAACGGAACGAAATAAGCTTTTACAATATTTTTTCTGCAATGGGAATGAATGATGTCCCAGAACTGAAAATTGCTAACATTCTTCCAAAACGCATTTAACCCCCAACTCAGAATAAATACTTCAGCTTTAAATCTAAAGCAGACCGATTGTTAAACCAGGAAAAACAAAACATTTCACAGACACTAACAAATCAGGCTTTGGCTTCAAATTTCACAACAAAGCCTGTTTGTGCCGTTAAACGACGTCATTGTTGCCCACAAAATATCGCTCGCTAACCCTGACAGATGGCACGGATTCCTCCCACTTTCCTCTCTCATAACTCTACTGTGATTCTTCCTCAGCCTCTCTCAGACTGCATTCATCAAAACCACCGAGCCAAAACCCTGCTACTTCTTCCTCGTGCGAAGAAAATTTGACTCACCTGTCCTGAGAGTAATTTCACCTTTCACACTGTTGAAGACAGACACAATCAGTGCCCGCACACATGCATCACATCAGCAGTGTTACGGCTGAACCCGGCGCACCGAGGCAACCCCTTAACCTTGTTAAATCACACCCTTAAACAGAAAGCGGGAGAAATCCCAGATCAAGTTAGAGTAATAACCTGTGTCTGTGATCTGTGAGGGTTAGACGCAGAATCACGGTGACCGTTAGCGCTCGAGCAGCCAATCAGAGGTCACAATCGAGTGGTGAGTACACGTGAGAGTGGGGTGAGCAAATGTTGACACACCTTTTCCACCCGCTACACTTATTCACAGGCACCTTAATACTCGGCTAAGGTCAGAGCCTGACATCCCCATGTCAGAGCATATCTATGGTGGATTAAAATAGGAGAGCTGATTACCATTTACCTCAGCAGGAACATGGCTGGATGTGGGGATTCTGGCTTTCGTAATGCGTGTAATTGTCTGTTGAATAATGCCAGCCCACGCTCTTTATATCTGACTCGGCTCACTCAGTCATGAAAAGACACTCGTGAGTTGATAAGCTGGATGCTGCGGTTTAAGCCTTTCGAGAAACGCTAAGTGCTGATGTGGGTCCCCCTTTATTGGGTGAAAGGCAGTTTATTAAACTCCCACCGGTACAATTAAACTGTTGAACTTTGTCTATGGTAAACATATACATTCGTGCACAGACAATTGTTTGGTCTCGAATCCCACCCTTGGCACCCCTCTGAGCGTCCGTGATCTAATGTTGCTTAGACTGTTAGCAGCGGCTGTGGAGACACTGTTCTTATCAAGGGCACATAGCAGCCGTAAAGAGGGTGACACCTAAAATGACAAATCGGACACCCTGTGGTCTTGTGAATTTCAGAGACGCAATGCACACAACAGCTCTTGCAAGTACACATCATATGTGCAATTCAAGACAGTATATTTTCTTAGAGAAAATATAGGATTAGTAGACAGATTCACTGAAGTTTGAATTTAAATAGCACTTTACAGGCGCCGAATATAACACTTTAGTGCACTTAAAATATATATGGAACATTTCTCTCAAGAAGCTTTTTGCTGGTGCCGTGCTACAAATAACTGCCGTTGCTTTTTAGTTTACAGGACGGATAAATGAAACTAACTTACGGCTACACGTCCACTCTTGCAGTCATTTGGCAAAATTGCCATTGTCTGTAATTTTACCCATCTGGAAAAAAGGCAAAGATAAAAGTGTGAGAATAAAGAACATCCCTATACTACTAATGAAGGCTTAGTAGATTTTATAGTCTCCTGCGAATCCTGGACAAGAGAAAGCTATAGTCCTGTGTGAAATGAAAGTAATATATGTGAAAGGTTTCGCTTCCTCTGTAAGCCCTTCTTTTCTTTAATCTCTCTGAGACTTTATCTCTCACAAAAGGGCTTTACTGCATGTAAAATACTATTCTCATTATAGATGTTAACGCTGAGCCACTTCTTCACATACAACAGTCTAGGAGGGCAGCGATGCATTAAACATGGGCCCCGGTTCCAAATGTAAAGTGCACGCCGTCCTTCTTTATGTATGAATTGGTGACACCGCAAACAGGTCACAAGAATTGAAGACACAATAGGAAGACTGCAGAAGAAATATCTCACGAGCCACCCATCTGTTTCTGTAATGATATCCATTTATCAAGATGCCGCTGTTCACTGACTTATCGTAATATCTTAATAAGCATTTCATCTTTTCAACGATAAAGATCAATGGTGACCTATAAGGTACTGATAACCATCTCATACACAGATTTCCTTGAATAAAACAATTTAATATCAAAGTATTGAATGTGAGGTGGTGAAATTAAAATGAAAAATAGAAATATTGGAGGTTTCTACTTCTGTGAAATATCTGGAACAGCATTAAGTATTAAGTGGATTCAGCATGATTGTATCTGTTGTAATGAATGATTTAGCCCACTAGGGGAGGAACCATTGGTCCAAAGGGCTTAAATGATTACAGATGCTGCTCTGAGTTTGTGACAGGGCATTACCTAAATGTAGAACACTTTGGCTGTCACGGTTTCTAATGGGGTTTACGGCTTTAAACGACGCATGATCGTTAAAACTTCATACATTAAGTCATTTTAACTTGTCATTTGATGATTCATTTAATGTGGTCTTAAACGTCTACTCACGTGTAAGTTGAAGTCCTGTTAAGTTACATAATGAACTTGTACATCTGCCGAATTTTGTCTTAAATATTATTAAATATTAATGATTGCAGCAGGCAAGACTTCTTCAAAAAAGGAAAAATAAGATGCCAAGACCTCCATAAATCCTAAGAGAGACATGTGCTATAGAATCCGTGATCTCGTAATAAATACAACTTATTATATTAAAAGGGCTACGCGAAGCTTTTGCTCTCGTAAGGGCAGTCTGACATATCCAGGTTATATTTGTCACTTACACTCGCGGAGTTTTCACTTAATTATTATCTCTCAGAATATATAGCGCCTAAAACAAGCGCATGCATAGCAAAAATCTGACAACTTTAAGGTATTTAGGCATTGAACAAACATCGGACGCATGCAAAGCTACTGTAAAATGTGGCGGATTGTTTTGATAAAACGATGTCACACAGGTGCGAGTCTCCTCGCCTCTTTGCGCTCCTTAAGCAAAACCTCTCACACTGTTTAAATCCCCCCATAACAAATGCACGTTCTTACCGTCAAACCGGGTGTCCAGATGTCAGGGCGATTCAGAGCGACATCCTTAACTTCTCCCCATACTGTACATACATGTGTGTGTGGACAGCGACAGTTTTTGAATGCAACCCGGACCGCGCACAAAGACGGAATGATGCCCGATGAAGCTGTCTAGGTAGGCAGCTCACTAGATGTTAAGACACTGCCTATATCTTGCCGTGATAGTCTGACGTCTCACTGCCACCCTTTGCAGTCACGTAGTCTGCCGTAATTGAAACAAACAGTTTGAATCAGAGCTGTAGTCTACATCGGTACGGGTTTAGATGGTCGAGGCGCAGTCTGTTCTCGGCAGCATCCGCGTCCTTCCTCTCATTCCGACTGTGGATGTGAGCGCATCCGACGAAGATGCTGCGACCCAAGGCAGCTTTCAGCCGACACCAACTATGCCAAGCACACTGGAAAGATGATGCTAAGGGATGGAGATGCTGAGAACGGGTTGCTGTGTATCATGGCAGCATGCTTGCTGCTGTTGGCATATCAGACTTTTATGACTTGGTTTCATCAATCTTTAAACAACCTTAAACATATGAAATTGTTAAAGTGAATTTTGAAGCACTATGGTCCCCAATATTTGCAGGAGCATTGCTGCCAGTGCCTGTGTATCCCAAACAAATCTAGCACATTTTCTTTTCCAAAGTCCATTTGGAATGGATCCAACTAAATTTCTAATCAGCCGTTTTATTCTTGTCCAGAGCTATTCATTGCTTTTGGCTATCACATCAACACGAATGAAAGACTGGTCTGAATATCAAATCAAATTCATTCTTTCACATACCTTGGAGGCAATAGTTCAGTTGAAATGTACACCCTGCATCAAAAACAGCTTAAAGTAAAAATGTAGGTATACTGTGCACGGCTTGTGATTTAAAAAAAGATGTTGGACAGTAGTAGCCAGCCCTCTGGACAATACAGAGGTCATTAGCCAAATATATTTTTGTCCAAAAATAGCCTACTATCTAAAAAGAGTATCTGAAATTGTTTTATTCCTATTTCAGGTGCGTTCACCAGAGCACTTCTTCTTGGACGAGAGCACTTTGACGCATGTGAGTCAAAGCACCGGCATCTAAAAGCCCCATGCAGCGTTCGGCGCACACACCTAATACGCTCTCGTCCCAAGAAGAAGATGAAGAAGAAGTGTTCTCGTGAACGCGCGTCCATACACTGACAAGACAAATGAGAATATATCGATTAAAGTCAGTATTTTGTTTTGTTTTTAGCACATAAAGCATTCTCATATTCAACTGAGCACGGATGGACCAATTAAACAATGTCTTTAGTACTTTTCTGGACCTTGGCAAAAACTGACCACATGATGTCGATGAGGAGGCCACCTAAATATCTACATTTTTGCTCCGAAGACGCCGGAAGTTCGCTAAACATGTTTTACGTCATGCGTGTGAGTAAAATATAAAATTGGGGGGTGGACGTCCCATTTAAAATATAGTAACATACCTACAGTACAGTATGGTCAAATTTGAAGCTGCGGTGAAATCTTGATATAACAACTGGTTAGAAACTTACAGTTTAAAAAACTAGTGTCAAGATTCATATTTGAGGGCATTAATGTGCAATTTATGCTGTAGCACAAAACATGCTCGCAAATATTGTAATATGTTTTTTAAACACAGACCAAAAATTCAATTCTAAACACCCATAAGAATTTCCTTTAGAATGTCATGGTTCTAAAAATACACATTCCCTTCTGACTTACGAACTGCATAGCTCTATTATGTTCGTAAGGGGATATAAACCAAACACAGCACAATTGGTTACGAGAACTCAATTAAGTTCAGTGTGGAAAAGCATATCCATCATGCTCACAGAAAAAAATATTTTTTACACGGACCATACAACATATCCCTTAATTATTTTATGCACTCCAAATTAGCGTAATTTTGATGAATATAGCATTTGTAATGAATATAAACACTGTGCTTGCAGGACACTCTGCCCCGCCAGGCCATAATCTCGTGAGCATCACTCACAGCAGGGAATGGGTGATAGGGGTGGGGGTCAAAGGCTGTGCTGGAATCATGGGTATGAAGATAATTGGTCTATTTGCGCAAAGCCTACAAATTACAGTGTGTGGGAAGCAAAGGACAAAGCCTTTGACATCTGATAATCATGCTCCTTTCAACAGAAACACAGCCCAACCTGTGGAAAAAACTCTAGAAATGTCACTTGATACTGAACTTTACATGGAAAAACAAAGCTGAGATTGAATCTATGTTTAGAGGATGCAACATGTTTATCTTCATTTTTTGAAGGAAACAATTTTACTGTGAAAGCACATGTAGCTATGACATCATATTTGTCACAGACGCTTTATGTTGTAGACAGCACTTGCTGTAAATATATTCAGATCTAATAGCATATTTAATTACAGTTCTTTTGTTCTGTGATGCACCTAGAAATAAAGTCACTCCCTTAAGGATGTACATTGTTTCATTTGTCAGCACATGATACTAAATTAATTTGAAACTCCGCACAGTTTTAATCCGTCATTCCAGAAATGTCTGTAAAACAGTGCATCTGTGAAGTTCATGTAATAAAATCTGCAGCTTAAAGGAAAATACAAGCCGCTTCTAAAATTAACAAGAAGCAGAGGTTGAGAAATCTTTTCAACACCCGCAAACCTTGACAGAGGAAAAATTTATCCCAGAGGGAAACCGATGAAAGGAGTGTGAATAAGTGTTATAAATTTATAATGGTAACATCCAAGAAGTTTTAGCGCCCTACTGTCTATGAATTTGTCATTGGAGCTCCGTAGTCCACTACAGTTCAACACAATGAGCATCAAGGATGTGTGTGTGTGCTTGTGTGTGTGCGTGCGCCTATGAATAAAAAATGCTGCTTTATAATCACAATCGTTTTTTTCATAGATAACAATCTATGAAACTTGGGTCTTTTTCTTAGGATAAAACACTAGATCTTTCATTTGTCTTCTAGACTCTCTTTCAAACTGTGCTGAGTTTTGTCAGAAGTCAAAAGTATGCGTGTGCCTGCCTATGTGCCTACACAACGTTATAATTTTTTTCTAAAGAATTGAAGGAGAAACATTGTAGGAGATAAAGCTGTTACTTACACAACTGTGACTGATAACTTGCTCTCTTGAGCTTTAATAAAAGAACAGCCTCTCATCAATAGTTTTTATATACAGTATATGTTCAAGTCTACACCATTCCTGTCTAGGAGGGATTTTCCAGCATATTTAGAAAGCTAATAAATCGATTTTAAATCTCCAACAATGGTTCAGACAGTAAGGTACAGAATGTGTCCGACAAGAGGGTAATTTTATTTGTGGCAACTAATTATTTTTTCAGCTTTTAAGCAGATTCACACCCAAAACCACAGCTGGAGAGAGGAAAAGTTTTACATTATATGATTCCCTGTTATTATTTTAAGGGCAGCTATGTAGTATAATAGCTGCCACAAACACACACTCTACATGTTTTAACAATTTTACAAGAAAATCTTGTTGTCTAATCACAACAATACAGTGACCAACCTCACTGTGGTTACTTCAGGTCAGTGTTCGTAAAAAACGTCACAAAGTGTGAAACAGATCTCAGGCTGGATTTAATTGGGGGGATTGTAACAAGCTCCTATTGGATGTTTTAGCTTGAGAACAACTACACTACATTTATAGGCACTTAACTGCTTTAAAGAGTTTCTTTCTGCTGATCAACCCCGCTCCATGGACTTTGCAGAATCATTACGAAAACAAGCATTCTCGTTATTCACGTCTGAAAAATCCAAGTTTGCTGGGTTACATTGATCCAGGTGTTCATCAGACCCAGCTCTCAGCGGCTTTGAAGATGAAGGCAGAAATTTTCAGGATTTGGTCAGAAACACAAAACCCATTAAATTCTGCGACACATAGAGATCAATACACACTTAAAGTGTTCGCGCTTGTCCTTTGAGGTTGGTGTGCTCTCTGAATGCATTTGCATCGAATCGTGGGAGAAGGAGTTAGAACCATCATTTGCTTGTCGTTATATTGATCAATCTCAACCCCTGAGTTCAAATGTGTGCTCGGTGCCAAACAAGCGCGCTATGGGTTTTAATCTTTAGCATTAATTATACAGAGATGCTATACAGTGAGAGCTGCATAAAGATGTGCTCGAAATGAGAAATAAAAGCTTTGGCAGCTTCTCTGTTTCATGAATTTATATTACACAAAACAAAAACTTCTCAGTTCACACAATCTATTCTCCAACAGGGAGGTGTTATCCATTAAAGTTAGTTCACATAACAAGAAACAGTCCCATTTAAAATAAGTTAACTGTAAAAATTATTTTGCATCACTTTATCTCTGTGTAGCCAATAGGGAGAGTTTTCTGCCAGATATTTGTTTGCCAGAATTCTTTGACTCAACTCTATGTTGCTCCAGCCAATTC
This sequence comes from Barbatula barbatula, assembly GCF_947034865.1. Classification (NCBI taxonomy): domain Eukaryota; kingdom Metazoa; phylum Chordata; class Actinopteri; order Cypriniformes; family Nemacheilidae; genus Barbatula; species Barbatula barbatula. The sequence continues at coordinate 18,556,656 of NC_136773.1, read as the reverse complement.
AACCATGCCCATCTGTGCACTGCAGTCATCCACACTCTGCAGCAATGTAAATCAAAGCAACTCATTGTCTAAATTGCCAAAACTCTCTGTTGTCATTACGTTTCTACTATCTTGGATAAATGATGCTCTATTATATCTGTCAAATCGTTTTTTTTCTGATATACAACCTTTTTTTGCCATTTCCAAAGTAATGTTTTTATTTTAAATATGAGATGTTGACATTGTAATGTTCAGTTTGTCACTGATGTATCCTCACTTGGTGAAGTTAAATATATACAGCAACGGTGCTTCTCCTCAGGGGACTGACCATTTTTTTTCGAAACATTATACAGTAGTCTTGACATCTAGTTTCGATCTTCCTCGAATATCTAACGTTACAGATATCAAAGCAGAGCCTCTCCCGCTTCTTTAATTTTTCACACGACAGACTCAGAACAGAGATGTGTATCCGCATCTTTAGAGAAATATTTCTCTTTTTCCTCACTATTTCTCTTTTTGAAGGACCTTTTGAAGTTGAAAGAAAGAGACACGCTGCGTCTGAAATCGCATACTATAACAGTTTGTACTGATTTAAATAAAGTACCTACCTGTCAACTGTTTAAACAGTGCGTTCTATTTAGCATGTGTGGGGGTGGTATGAATAGATTTCGGGCGTACTGCATCCGCCATGTTTTATTGTCATGTGGCCCACATGCTCTTTGACCTGCTATGACGGATTAACATCAACCTGTACCTCGGCGTCGGTGCAAACATACGATGTAGTATGGAAGTAGGCAATTTTGGATGCAACCACAGTGTAGGATCTGCCCACAGTGTATGTAGCCGACAAAAAGGACGAGGTGAGAGTTTGGGAAAACAATGGAACATGCCCTTTCAGAACAATATAAGATTGTTTCTGCCCATCAAATTATAATTTTTCCCTCGTATTCAGCAGAAAGAGAATGTGATACAATTTAGCTAAGAAGAGTGTCTGTGAAGAAATATGTATTAGAAGTGTGTCATGCCACACATGTTTCTGTCATTTTACATTCATATCATTAAATGAAAATTACACCCTTTTACATCAAAAGAACTCTCAAACTCATAATCGTAAATTATAATGATTTTGCACACTTTAATGTTAGCCCTCCCCTGGAGTGCAACCCTAAGAAACGTCAAATCTTACAGTTTTGCATTGGAGATGTTGGTGTAATTTGAGGCAGTACAGATGCAGGGCTCAGTCAAGAAGAAGTGGAGCAAAGTAGACGTCATATGTACTCTTGCATGATGGATGGGACTCATCTAGGATGATGGCTGACTTTGAACTTCATTGTTTCTCTCCATGCAGAGTGGGATAGCAAGAAAACACAGCAGCCCATGTGAGTTCTGACAATGGGAGTTTTGCCCTTGAAAGGTTGATGGCAGTAGACAGAAGCTGACAAATTTCCTTTCTGTTATATTACACACCCATCTTAACCCTAAGCCCCCCCCCCCCCCCCACACACACACACACACACACACATAAATGATTTTTTTTCTGATGAATTCCAACACTATCTTTTGTTTAGCCTTTTCAAAGCTGAATCCAAACAAACAGTCCTAATTAAACACATGGAAAGCAATTACAATCCCTCTATCAGCTGTGGACAGATTTGAGAGTTTTGTGAAAGATGACCCACACAAAGCTGTTTAATGTGTAAAGCCTGATTTAATCTTTGCATAACTTTCTGTATTTGATGCTAAAAAAATTTGGTGACTAAAAACAACTTTCACCAAACTTTAAGGATAATTCTGATCCATCCACAAGTTTCCAGAGGGCGCTACTTTACAAATTAACAACTTCCGGTGAAGCGGCAGAAGTAGTCTATTGCACCTCAAATAACTTATTCTGATGACAGAAAATGAGACTTTGATTCTTATTTTGAATTGTAATATTGTTGGTTTCATGTGTTAATTTATAAAAAAATAATTTCGGAACTGATGAGCAACACCTACTGTTCGTGGCTGTGCTTGCAACTAGGCGAAGCTTACATCACATAGTAAAAAGAGCGCAGGAACTACACAGTTTTTAAAACACGAACTTTAAAATGTGGACCGCAACAAATAGACAACAAATATTAAACAGCACTTCGGCTGAATGTGCTCATATAAAAAGAGTTTTAAAAGGGACTTCAAATAGATGCATGTACTCATCAACTCACTGTATGGTCTTTAAGACAAACGTGAGACAGTAAACTGGATTTACAAAGATGTTTTACAGTATTTTACCTATGTGTTGTCAAAAATGTGTTGGAATATATCACATCATGTGATATGGACTACATACCTATAAAATCAGCAAATGCTGGGTTTTGAAGCATGGTAGCAGGTTTGTGCTGGTTTAACCTGGTGGTGTGCTGGTTTAAACTGGTCCTGAGTTTAAACCAGCACATGACCAGCTTAAACCAGCACAAACCAGCTACCATGCTTCAAAACCTACCAAACCAGCATATGCTGTTTTATCTCAACAGGGAATTGTCATCTGATATGCTTGATGTTAAGTAGACGTCACTTATCGTCTTTTAATCAAAACATAGAGGAATGTTTAAACATGTATAAGGCAGCTTTTGCACGTGATCTTTAATATTATGTTTATCAGAATACTGGCCAGCTGCCGATACAACAGCTTTATGATATATGCATGCGGCCCGTTTACACTTGCAGTTCGCTTTTAAATACAAAGAAAAAATTAGCACACAATCGACATCAAGTAAAGGAATTGAAAACCCTCCATAATATTCAAATTGCTCTTCGGTTTACTGTCACAACAATTTAATCAATTTAGTTGCTAAATATCTGCTGTCAAGTACTAAAATCATCATCCCATTCCTCTATAAAGGAGTGGACAGAATGCTGATGTGGTTTATAATTGCTGTCAGTGTGTAAGTTACATTCTGCTATGAACGGTTGACTTGAAATACGACAGAAATACATTTGTTTACGTTGAACTGGAAGTTTCTGCCATCTTGCACAATGTGTCATTGAGTACTCGTGGATACAATTGTGTACATCACAATTAAAAGAACAGTTCACTCAAAAATTAAAGTTTGCTCATCATTTACTCCCCCTCATGTCATCCCAAACCTGTATAGCTTTTTCTGCAGAACACAAAAGAAGATATTTTGAAGAATGATTGTTACCAAGCAACATTGGATGCCTTGACCTCTATTGTATGGACACAAAACAACTTTTCTTAAAATATCTTCCTTTTTTTGTGTTTGAATGGCATGAGGTTGAATAAATTATTTATTAACATTAAAATTTTTGGGTAACTATCCCTTTAGGTCCAAATGACACCAACTCATCAGCTTTTTGATAAAACAACTTAATAATGGGTTTGGGGGCTTTATTACTGTAATAATAATAAATAGAGATGGGAAGGTGAAGGGTGAGAGAGATGTTGAACCTGCATCCATGTGAGCACATGCACTACACACTGTGCCACCGCTACTCCCACCTGCCGCCATAGTTAAATTATTATATAAGAAAGGATTAAGTATGTCTAGTATTTTATTACAGTATAACTTGGCATGAAATGTCAACATGATAAATGTGGTATTGCATTGTGGTATGCCTGTGGCGGTCAAATACGCATTAGCTATGGTAGGCAGCCATATGAAACACTTTATAGGAGGCATCAATGCCTTCACTTACCCACCCAGTGTGTAGTTTTTCTGTCACCACTGTAAGGATTAGGTTACAAAGTAACGGGGGCTGTTTTACTGGAGGCCAGTGTGTTTTCTTCTCCAAACCTCAAGTTAACTTGTTTACCCAGACTCATTTTCTGCACAAGGAGATACTGTGAAAAGATTATCCGAAAGAAGCAACGCATCTGCAGTCGGAATAAAGGGTCCAGATGCGAAATCATTGTTTTCTGTAAACGTACGAAAACTAGCCGCTTGGCGTGTGAGGGGTGGATGATTTCTGCTGGACGGGAGAGTGACGATAATGGGCTGGCGATCTGTCAGATTATTATTAATTTTCAGTGGCCTCCCTCTCACCCCTTTAACTCATGTTGTGCATTACCCATCTGACGCTTGTTGTCTTACCGCTAGGTTTGTACTCAGTGGCAGTAGATGTCCTCGCACCTGTGTGTCTATCTTTGCCTTTCTAACACGCTATGCTTTAAATAATTCTTGCCTGGGGGCCAGAACAACACCAGGAAGAAATATTTATTTGGTTTGCTTCAAATATAGGGTTTCTAACAATGGCAATGGTATTTTTGCGACGCTCTTTTTGGTGACTTTTTCCATTTTGGAATGCTTTCTGGCATTAAGCTTGACTGGCCGATGGTGACATGATTTTAACATGGTGGTAAATGATGTTTTCAGCTCAGCTTCAAGCCTTAAAAAGGGCAATACAAAGATCCTCAGTCACCAATGTGCCATTGAGTCGCAAAGCCTCCAGTTGCTCCAGGGGGAATGTGCCTGAAATTAGCTTTTTCTGCTAAATGAATAATAACCAAACACTCCAGCTGTTTGTTTGCAAGCGGCACAAACTAATGTGGAAGACAAATATCAGATCACATCCGTAGTTCTCTCAACTGGTGTCACTTCAAGAGGTGGATTCATTCAGGACCCTCCATGGGTGACGATGACAAAATCAAATATCTTTGGTTGATTTGTTTTAACACGATTTTCCCTGTCTGTGATCATATTAGAACAAAGCACAAGATTAGACTACGAAACCCTGTGACCTTTTGAGTTGGAGGTCTACTGCATTGTCAGCTGCCAGGATTGTTTTAGATTGATTTGTGACCGTTTTAAGTTCTGTTGAATACAAAAGAAGACATTTTGAAGAATGAATGTAAACAGTTCTGGGGCAGTTTTGACTGCCATTGTCATTTTCCCTACTATGGTAGTCAATGGTGGCAAGAACTTCAAGTTCTTCCAAATATCTTTCTCTGTGTTCATCAGAACAAAAAAAAAGTATACAGATTTGGAACAACTCGAGGGTGAGTAAATTATATATATGTTTGGGTGAACTGTCCCTTTAAGCTCTTCCCCAAACCTGCAACATTTTACCTTCCAGCTAAAAATCTATAGTTGCAGAATAGGCACCGTTTAGGGTAGTTCTCATAAAATCACTTGAAGTAAGTCTTTCAGCTCGACAGCCTGTGAACAATGACAAGCACACAAAACCTTGTGTGTGTCTGTATACATGTGTGTGTTTGGGCTTTCTGCAAGATATCTATGTTATCCTGGCTTTGCACAGTGATTACCTTTCTCTCTTTATTGCGATAAGGCATAGGGCCATTTCCTCCGGATTCATTTAGCAGTACGTCTCCATCAATGGAAAATTGCACTTGAGAGCTAAATTGAGTGAAATAACCAAGGCGTTTTAACCGTAAAGGAATTTGCAGGGCGAATACTCTTAATGCGTTTCATCAATAAAAGTTTTAGCCAAAAATTAAGTAACTTCAAATCTAAGTGTAATAATAGTATATACATTTTAGTATTCGTCTGGGGGTGTTGCGATTCCGAGTGCATGCCATACAATGAAGTGTGATGTGGAGATACACGGCAGAAGATCACAGCCGACAGTCTAATCTTTTCCAGTATACACTTCACCATCACCCCGGCCGAAAAAAAACTCTCTCATTATTTGCTCGCTCCTGGCGGCATCCTGTCACAGTTTTCATTTTTATATTTATTGAAGTCTCCGCACAAAATGCTAGCAGCAGCTCCACACAGGTCCAACAGCATGCTGGCACAATAGCTAATGTGATAAAAGCACAGCAGAGGGGGCCGTCTTCTGGACTCAGGATGGCTCCGGGGGGGCGAAGGGTCTGAACTAATGTGAGCTCGTAGACAGGACACAAATACCTGACACATCAGTTAACACATCTCTCTGCAGGGCACTGTTCCAGGCCTGACACAGCCAATCACGGAGCGGTACATTCTGACTTCCGGCGCTGGCACCATTGCTCTCGTCATCTATCATTTACTGGACTTATCTCAGAATCAGCAACGCAGCACCCTGCGACCAGGCCAAAACAAGCCCACCAGGCCTAATCAAAGAGGTGGAGGCCTTATGTGTGCCAACGAAAGATAAAAGGAGATTGTCATGGTAGCCCAGTACTGTAATGGCTCTGTCGAATCACATCCAACCTTGTCTAAATAACTTTGAAGTGTTAAACAGTTATTATTTGAAGAAGCAAAGTTTGCACTGATTATCTGATGCTGTGTTACGGTTTCAATTATTGCTGCAATTACTACAAGCAAGCATATGAAATGAGGAAAAAACTAAAAATCTTAGTTTAATGCCGTATAGAAAACACTAGTGAGCCAATTAAAGTCATATCAATTAAAAAGGTAGTTCCAAAAAAAAAGAATTGACGTTTCAGAACCATTTACTAAGAAGAAGGAAAGTCATACAGGTTTGAAATAACAAGAGGCTGAGTAAATTATGAGATTATAACTATTTCTTTAAATGTTAGGACTTTTTGGTATACTGAGACTTTAACCAATTTTCAACTACAGTCTATAATACACAGAATGACCGGTATCATTGCTATGCAGACCATGTTTTCCTACTTGAAGTATGTCGAGGTCTAGACCTCCTGACGGTTAATTTGCTTTGCCCTGTACTCTGATTTGGACTCAAAAAGTATTATCTACAAATCAGCATCTTAATTAAACTGGCATTTAATTAAAGGAGCCAATGTGTTTACATTATCTCTCTCCTTCCTATGATAATGAGGAAAAGCAATTTAAAAGAGGACGAATGCTTGTGTGTAGTTAAATGGTTGAATGCAAATCACTGCACGATTCTCAGCGCGCTATTGGCTGACATTACAGTATGAGGTTCGACAGGATGAATATTTGCTGAAAGGAATCTTGGCAGTATGTCGGGTCGTGGTCTGCAATGTCTGAGTCAGTTCAATTCACCGAAGGCCCACGGCACATGCATTATAATGTACTACTGTACATATATCAAAGAACAGTTAGTGTAATTAGTGTAATGTAATTGTACATGTCAAAATAAAATATTGCTTGTAGTCCAAGGGTAACTTGCAATAAACGTTGAGCCTATCAATGCCTTTAAGTGAGTGAAAGAACATTGGACTATATAAAGTCAGCCAAAACAGACAGGAACTCTCTTCCATCTTACAGTTTAAAGGATAGTTGACCCAAAAATGAAAATTCTTTCATGATTTACTCACCCTCTCTTCATTTTCAACCTATATGACTTTTTTTCTTCTGCACAACACAAAAGACATTTTGAAGAATTCTATTGTATAGACACAAAACTAATGCAAGTGAATGGATACTGACATTATTCTTCTACCAACATTCATTAAAATATCATCTTTTGTGTTCTTCAGAAGAAAGAAAGTCATACAGGTTTGAAATGACAAGAGGGTGAGTACATCATGACAGAACTTTCATTTTTGGGTCAATTATTAATAATTAATTAACAATTAATAATCCTTCCACATAATATACAGTAGCTTAGTATCAATCACTTTGAATCTGGTAATACTTGGTTTTTATAAAACGGTTAGGGATCTTATTCAGAATAGTTTAAGAGAGACAAATACTCTTAGAGGAATAATTCACACAAAAGTACAAATCTGCCATTATTTATTTATCTTCATGTCATTCCATTACTTTCTTCCTCCCTCACGAAGTGCCTGCTATGACTTCAGAAGATTTTATATAGCACACATCTAAAACAATGTTTTGATGCGTTCGTGTTGTTTTTGTCATCGTGGCTATGTGTCTTAAAAAACATCTTCTGTCATCTACAGAAGAATCAAAATGTCAAACGTGTTTTAACATTCTGTCCTAAATTCTTCTTTCTAATATAGTTTCATATTCCTTTGCTTCTCTAATCAAAATAGCTCTGTTTCTAAAGATAAAAAACTCTCTTCCTTATTGCCAGAAAATACTTTGAAACTGGTGTATATACAGTATAACCAATTTAACTGTGACAGTTGGTGCTGGGACATCATAAATGCAAATAACATATTACAGCCCTGCATATTTCTGTGATGGCTGACACTGTCTGCTTTTTACATATATAAAGTGAATAATTGCATGTGTGCAACAAAAAAGCAAGAGAAAAATCCTAATATGTTTCTAGTAAGAATGCCAAGGTAGTGAACAAAGAATATTGATGTTGTTCTGGGTGTCTGCACAGTGCCAGAAGCCACAAAAGCCAGAATATGTCACCAGTCGCTGATGCTGAAAGAAAGCTGTTTCTCTGACACAAGCGCGAAACACCAGTGTGCCACATTACACGTGGCTCTAGGTCAACAGCCTGCTGTTCTACATCTCATCATCATCATGAAGGGTTGTGATAATCCCCACCAAAGGACACAGGCATCCAGCCATGATACGAACTCAACAATCAGTTGAGTCCGTTCTTCCCAAAATTGCAATAAACGACTTTAAACTGCGTATCAGGATGCAGCTGCTGCATTAGGTTTTAGTCTGAATGTGCACGGTCGTATCAGATCATGTGTGTCAAAGACATTTACCTCCGTCCCGATGTCCTTCACAGTTCAGCCCCTCATCCATCTGTTTCTCATCACATGTTCGAGCGCCGAGGCCCTGATTATATTCTTTAACTGAATAAGCGGCGCACATAATGCACACTTCAGATTCCCCGCAGAGAATCATTATCTGAACCCCCATGATAATGCAAAGGTCAGATAGATTCCACCAGACTGACACGCCGCTCTGGTAGGTCACTCAATCGTAGAGATTAATCTCTCTACTTTGTTGTCAACCATAGTGACTTCCTTTGTGCAGGCCTACAAAAGTGAACACATTAAAAGCATCTCTCGCTTTCTTTCTGTCTCTCCGAGTCTACGTTTTACTGACAGCTAAAAGCATCCTTTCGCTTGTAGCAGTAATGGATTCCCTTGAGGGTAGAAAGGACTGTTCACCATTTCTATTATCAAGAGTAAAAAATAAATAAGTGCATGAGGTTACCAACCATATCAATATTTCCATATAGACATTGCTCTTTTAACCATTGCTAAACTTAAACAAAGCATAAAAGGCATGAATGTTTAAACGTTGATTCAAAATAATCTGATAGCTTCAAAAAAATTCATTCAATTAAAAAGAAAACTAAGATTTCCAGGCAAAGCTCTCTGTAAGATTTATATGCGAAGTTAGTGTCAACCATAAGCAAGATCAGCCTGTCTCTTTCTCTCCCTACGCTTTCTAAGTTACCTTTGTCTTATAAATGTTTAGTTTGCAATGTTGTCGAATGTTTTCAAAAGAACGTATCCGGAAAGAACAGGGTCACAAAGCATTGACTAGACAAGAAATTAGCATTTTTCCTTTCTTCTTAGGTTCTTCTTGACGGGAAATGTTCTAATTGTTCTATTTTCAGTAAAACAAGACTTTACTTGAAGCATCTGTTTTTAGTTTACTATCACAAGACAAACAAGGGAATCACCCACACAATGAAACTAAAAACAGCCAAGTTCATTTAACCTTTACAGCATATGGACCTGACATTGAAAAAACACATAGATTCTTTCACTCTCTTACTGTATAATTTCACAATGTGAAATACTGCAAAGCGATAAAAGCAACTGAGCAGTTTCATGTCATCTAGATATCTAAAATAAATTGTATTACTAATTTTGCTTTTGTTATCTGCATTTTATTCTTATTGTAATACTTTTTTTGTAATACTTTATTGTAATATTGTAGAGAAATGTTTATTTTCTATTAAAATACAGCAGCAAGAACAACGAAAAGGTGAAAAGATGTGAGAAGTGAATGTTAATTTCCAATAATGAAGAATCCTCAATAATTCAGACCTCTGTTCTCGTCTAATTCCATATTGATTTCTCTGCTTTCTCTGTTAAAAAGATAAAAGGGCAGAATGTATAATGAGAGCAGTGTTTTACTGTGTTCAAAGGACGCTTCCCCTCCCTGTAACTTCCTTTGGTTTAAATCACTTAATTGGATTAAAAACTATGGCCTAAACTATCCTCATTGTGTCCTGCCATCCAAATTATTGATCAAGCACATTTTCATTCTCTAAAGCTCTAAATTGTTCACAAAGGTTTACCATTTTTTTTAAACAGTCAGCATCACATATGCAATGTCAGACAGGTCTTGCATGGTTTCCACGTCACTAATATGAGAAGAACAGCTCTCAAGGATTGAATTAGTCTTTTTGATCCTTTTGTTCCATTTTGAAAGTACAGAAATAGTAACAGAGTGATTGAATAAATCACTTTGGCTGTAGGCCAAACTGGATGTCAAGTACATTAATTTTCTTCAGTATTTATCTGACGCACATCTATGCTTTTGACTCCAGCCAAACAATAAATTCGCAAGATTAATAATAGGGATGCGCCGATTTATATTTTGGCCTGAAATTTTTTTCCCCCAGAAAATCACCAGACTTACTTTACATTCATTAATTCAAGATCTTTTAACTTTTAATCTTTTCTGGTATAATGTTTATTTAATAAACAAATTGTAGATGTTCTCTAGAGCAACCCAGAAAGGTGTTCTCAATATAACCACAAGTCTAACAGGTCTCAGAAAGCATTCAGACAGCAGTCTGATTCAAACAATGTGTTTTTGCTCCTATAATTCACACATTCATAAATACTTAATCTACATACAGTACCTACATCAGCAAAGTAAATGATCCCAACAGAAAGTTGTGCTATACTGTGTTTCAATTGTGAGCAGCGTGAACCTGAAGTGGTTCAAGCTGAAAAATTATTAATAAGTTATCGGCAATAATATATCATCTTAAATTTTATTATACCAATAACATTAAAAATGACCATTTATCGTCCGATACCGATATGGCCGAAAATGTATCGTGCATCCTTAATTTCAGGTGATTAATATGCCTTAATATGACAGATTATATGTCTCGATTTGTTCACAAGTCGAAATGTGTACATACGTACATATGTTGCAAACCCATATAAATCATAACTCAGGACAGAGTTAGATCATTTGCATATAGGTAATGGAATATTCAAATGTGCCAGGGCACTCGTAGATGGGGCAGGTGAGCGTGTAATGATGACACGAGGCCCTGAGAGGAACAGAAGTGATTAATGAGGTTTGAACACAACCCACACCAACCTTACACACCACACAGGCCAGAAAACTGGGTCAAACTCACAGGTTAACACTCAGTCGAGCAGCGGAGCAGAGACTTCTGCCATCTTTGAGTTCCACAAGTGAGCGACGATAATGGCATCAATCGATGTCTACTGAGCGCACCAAGAAAGAGAAAAATATATAAAGAGAAGAGAAAAATAATGGACAGCCAAAGATCAAGAGAAAACCATTTTTTGTGCTGGAACAGACAAGCCTATTTTCTAGCACGATGTTAAATGCGTTATTACTCTATTTGAAATTCAGCTTTGAGCCAAATTCATACAGACCATCTAAACTAAACTGTTAAAATGTCAGAAAACTTTTTTTAAGAAATAAGTATTGTGGCAGTACTATAGAACAGTATTAAAGGAACAGTTTACCCAAAAGTCTCCATTTACTCACCCACAAGTTGTTCTAAACCTGTATAAATTTCTTTGTTCTTCTGAACACAGAAAAATATATTTAGAAGTATGCTTGTAACAAAACAGTTCTTGGTCACCGTTGACTACCATAGTAGGTAAAATTTGCTTTATACATTTCTTTGTTCTGCTGAACACGAAAGAAGATATTTTGAAGAATGTAGGAAAGCAAAGGGGCACTTTTGACTTTTTCCTTCTATGGTAGTCAATGGTGGCCCAGATCTGTTTGGTTACAAGCATTCTTCCAAATATCTTTCAATGTGTTCATCAGAACAAATAAATTAATACAGATTTGGAACAACTAGAGAATTTTTATTTTGGGATGAACTGTGCCTTTAATTTATACAACGATACTGAATGATTACTATACATTAAAATAATTTTTTGTTTTACCAATGTACTATCACGCACATTTAAAATAAACGTGTGCCATGGTATGTCCTACCACAGCAATACAATTTTAGGGTTGTGATAAAGGGAAAAAATCGACTGCACACTGTTTTTAGACTACATAAGTCTTTCTTTCTTTCTGCTCCGTTCACTGTACGACTGCGGTCTGAACGTGTCATTTGCATAGTCAAGAGAAACTTCTATTTATATACTTCTATTTTATGCTATTATCCAGAATCGATTTTCTGAGCCATTGAGTTAGAATAAAACTTTTTACATTACATTAAAAAGTACATAATAGACCATGAAGACAAGCAAAATCTTTTTGATGGTCTCTGATTGCCAAACAGACAGAACTTCTAAAGACATTGAAGTACAGAAACTAAACACTTTGTTTCAAATTTGCTGCTTGCATTTTCTGTATGCAACAACCAAATGTAACAACCATTTAAGAAGATTTCCGAATGAATTATCTAAGAAAATTATTTGTACTTCTGTAATGCAACAAATGAGATTGTTTACTTGCTGCTATCGCTGCTAATGCTTGTCAAACGAGCTGCTTCTTCTTCGGCTCTTGTCTTGGTTACACAAACTACACATGCATGGACGCTGAAGCCTAGTGGTCATTGCCTGTCGACGCGGACAACGACGCAGAAGTATGAATGAAAACCGACACGTAGCCTATGGCGTAGAGGCTACGGCGTAGGTCCCACGTACGAGTATAAACTGAGCTTAAGCTGCTTATATGCTTTATTGACTGGCTTGATTAGACAGGAATTTTATTTTAGCAGGACAGACGGTCTCAGCAGAGCGACTTTTAAAACTGTCGAGATTCTCCAGACAGCAATTTAGTGCTTTAGCTCTTATAGCCCCGCTGTCTGCGATATAACTGGAGTCAGTCGCTGGAGACGCCAGCATTAAAGCGCAACTCTTCCAAAGCGTCTCATTGGATGCCGGTGTGCCAGCATGCAGATGAGGCCAGATGGCAGGAGGCCCCTGCTGAGGCCTTGTCAGGTGAGCACCGGAATTCTCAATGAGGCTGGAGAGGGACACGTGTGTGGGGGAGACAGGTACGGCCGCCCGGCTCAACCAACCTGACAGTTCCAGGAGAAGAAAAAACAGCTGCCAGGGAGGATGCGAGGCCCCTGGACGACGCAATGTGTCTCCCTCTATTTCACCTCAGAGCGGAACTAACAGGGCATGACTGGGGAAGGTGTGTGTTAGAGACCTCCCCACAGCCCTGTGAGCTGAGAATCCAAGTATGATGAGAAATGCTTGCCGAGGAGCCTCGCACGCTAAGTTTCATCTATTTTCAAGCTAAACAGCTTACGATAAAGCAGCAGGTATTTTATAAGGGTCACGGATTTCATAGAAAATTGCTTTTCTTTCATAATTTCTTTTCGGTTGCTCTTTAATGTAACCGAATATGAAACGGCAAAGTGTACAATTGCAAAAATAGAATAGATGTACAGTATGTATTTCGCCAGCCATTACTCTTTTTTGGTAGTGTTGTTTCTACGTCAGTGTTACAAAATGGATATTAAAACTGATACAGTGCTTAATAAATTTTAGACCATAACTTTTAGTAAAAAAAATAGTTTTAATGGTTGAATGTTATGCTTGAATAATTTACGAATGTGCCGTCTCAAATTTGCTTATAAAAATGTGCACTTGTCCTATAGATTGTAATTCCTTGCACAGATTTCCCATGCATAATGCAAAAAACTGTTATTGTACAGTTTTTTCTCACAGATTTTTCATGTATTTTAAAATACAAATTTATTTAAACATACGACCAAAATTGGCCGGAATATTTCAGTTTTCTTACTGGATTTTTTACAGTGTGAAAATCTAATTGGTTGTTTCAGTTTTTTATTTGCCTAAAAATGACAATAAATGTGTAGTTTTAAACAAGTTTTTTTAATATTTGTGTTTTCGTGACATCTGGTCTAAATTTAAGAACTATTAACAAAAAAATTGGTTTTTAAACCGGTTTTGAAAACAGAACACCTGTCTGCTGTTGTTTGCTGTTGGTCAACTCCTCTACCATGTTTGCACACTGAATTGCATGAAAGTACACATTTCAGATTTCATTTGTAGTCCTTAAAACTGAGGTGACATCTAATTTGCAGAAGTGAGCCATTTTTTGTATGTACGAAGAGAAATGATACGTCTTAGGCGTATTCATTCCCTATTGAATTGGCTACAGTATAAATTAAAAGAAAATGTAATTGCACCTGCTTTTAATGTATTTCTAGCTATGAACTTGGAGTCTGGGCACTGGATCATCAACTGCTACTGATTTTGTCAGGGCATTTCCATTACTCGGGATTATTTAACCAAAGGTGACTGCCCTTTCATCCACCGCCCCTGCAATTAATCGAAAATATTTCGAGAGGCATTGAGGTAGATCCCTTGATATAGCCATCCCACACTCTGTCTTATCCGGGTAAGAAACTCTGCAACAGAGACAATGATTTAGTAGCTGGTCTTACGGAAAGGTCAAAGCTTTCTGTATCACCGCAGTGGCCCCTGTTGTAAATACCTCACAGCCACAGCTCACACCAACCGAACCACCATGACTCACGCGGGGCATCATATTTCATTTTTTTCCCAAGCAAACAGGCTCCAGGGTGTGTGTGCGTTTACATGTTTCAACACAATTCAGAACATACATTTTAGCCACGTTGTACAAATGTTTTCATCATTATAATAACAGCTTTGTTTCTCTTTTAGCTTATTCATTTTCCTATTTTTTTCTACAAGAATTCAGGACTCCTCTGAATTTTAAACCAACTGTTCTTATTAGAAGCCAAAGAATTGGGGACTTTTAGAATGTGTTGGCTTTAAAAATATCTGTATAAAACATTGACACACATTTACGAGACATAAGCATTTAACATTTTAAAAATTATAATTTCTCTACAGACAATTCGGATAAAGGATTTTTATCATTCTGCACATCAATTCTTATCAGATGTGAGATAAACTAAACACCATTTAAAAGGAAACACTCAAAATATGTTCTGCCCTCACATCTGCATTTCAATGCACTTTAAAGGTTCTTTCAATATTTAATGCTTAAAACAGGAGACCATCTTTTCATATTTATGCAACTTTAAACATAATCTAAGTTCAAGGTAAATGTAAGTTTGTACATAAAGTGTGACTAAGCTCCACCCCTAAACTTAACAATTAGAATATTGTGAGTCTCTAATTCTTCAGCCACACATTTAGTATTTATAGTTTGTCTAAGGGGTCCTTGTCACACAAATTTACATTACACAGAGAACAAAATCGTATATCTGTATGTTTGATGATATGCCTCTTTATATTTGGGACCTCCGAGATCTCTTCTAGGCAAAGCCGTCCATCTGCGATATCAGGTAAGTAACATCTCCACTATTCAGACCTCTAATACATTTCTAAGTGCCTTGTAGAATTTCCATCTCAGTGCAAGTTTGAATCGATTAGGTCTTTTTGGTGTGCCTATACTTGACTGGCATAGACTAGGTTTTTTGTGACCACTGGTAGCATGGGAACAGAATCTAACTCTGAGAACCATTGGAAATAAAAAGAGTGACTAGTGTTAAGGTCATCCATCAAGTCCTACACTGTTTGCATTTATTTTATGTTAAGATCACATGTAATAAATCCACAGACTTTTATTAACAAGGCTGTCTTTTTAATTATAGTGTTGTTTATATTCTTTTTCAAGCACAATTCTTCGGATGAGAAACTGTGCCACAGTAACAAGTAAGTTGGTTTTACAAAGACACAGCAGATCTGATTCAGTCAGTCAAATCTAGAGAATTTTTATTAAACATTTTTTTCCATTGTTTAAAGTGGTCAAGCAATCCAGCCAAAAATAGCAACGCAAAGAGGAACCAACATTTTATTTGATTGTGAACATCTCAGCTATATCATTACGTACAAAATGCAACATAATGAAAAAGAATAAATTTGTAGATGTGAGACAAGGTTGACTCATTTCAATCGTTTACTTTCCTTTACGCATACGGTAGAACTGATCAATAGAGAAAATTGAGCAATTAAGGTCAGTTATGGCAGGGGAATGTATGTTCTCATGAAATAGCCCACCACTGCTTGAATCAATGATTTACAATTATATTAAAATGGATTCTTGCGAAATGAAAATATGGAAAAATAACACAAAACTCTCTTATATAACAAATAAGGAAAGCCAGACCACAGGCATTCATCCCAGGGTGACAATAACATACAAAATGCTCCAATAAAACAATCCAAAACGGTCTAGAAACGCTGAACATTAGCAATTAAAGAACCTACGATTGTATACAAAGCTTTAAAGGCGTAAATAATAAAAAAAGAGGTTAAAACTGTGCAACACAAGCTTATATTTAAATGTTTTTCATCCTAAAAGTTGCCCAAGTCTTTTATACTGCATCTATGTTTGCATTTAGGAATTTTCACTTACATTATCTGAGAGTGTTTACATCCAACCGCCTGCAAAAAGCGGATAGCTCTCTCAATAAAAGCTGCCCAGAGATTGCAAATCTGGCTTCAAAATGTGCTTGAATGCCCTATGAACGTAACATTATAGGCCTCATTGCATGCTCTACTTCACAGACTCTGAAAGCTTTCAGTCAATCAATGTTCTTCTTCTAAACAGTCTTCAAAGGACAGCTTTCAGAGGACACTTTCAACTTTCTCAAAGGAAAATCGTGCAGGGCAGAGGTTAAAAATCACGTCTGCTTTTGGGGTTAAATGAGTAGGTCTTTTATCATCATTGAAAGTGTTTTTATAGTCACCAATATGGTTTCCTTCTAACAAAGTATGTCATTTGACAATAATATTTGCACGATTCTTAGAAGGCTTCTCTCAAAATGAAGGGCCAGTTTTTAAACTGTCTGCAGACTTTTTCAATGCAGGCTTGAACTTGGAAATAAATCCGTTAAAATGTGTTCTCTTGTAAATTCACAGGTCCATCTCGACATCTTCACCTGTTAAGTTGAATTTTTTTTAAATGCCACTGTTTTTCATCAACAGGAGACCTGTTCAGAACCGAGTAAAATAAAAAGCAATTTAAGGGTAAAAACTGAAATGCATTTGAGCAGTTCGATCATCAACACAGAGTAACCTTGGAAAACCTGAGCCGTTGTTTTTGTTCACAACAGCGTACAGATGAGAAACCCACAAAACTGACAGAAATGAACAACTTGGCGTTTACATCTCTTTTATTTCCCTCCCAATTCAGTTTCCACTATCAAAGCAAGCACATAAATAACTCCGTCCAGAGACAACACAATAAGATTATGAATCTTACAGGGAAGATTTGCCAGCATGTGCCGTATCACACAAAGAAGCGGATACCGTCCCTTCTAACACATTATCAGCTAATACAAAGTCCTTTTGGCAGACACACTAAACAGCAGCTTAATCATTATGTCATACAAACATGGCACTTAATCTTTGATAGTGCAATCATCAATAATAATGTGTTGCTATTACAGTATTTGTTATTGTTTAGTGATGTATAAAAACTGCACTGTAAACATTTTTGCGTAGTTATGCAGCTAATTGCAAGTATCTTACTGTAGATTTATATTTATCTAATTTATTGGCAACAGTTTGTTCAAAGATAAATGAACATTAAACATGAAAAGTCCTTATCGTTACAGAAAAAAAAACTATAAAAAAATACAAAGCATTCTGGGAACTAGAAATCCACATGAACATTTTTCAGTTTTTTCTAATTTTGGTTCCCAGAATGCTTTGCATTAGCCTGTTTTCTGTAAGGTTAAAGACTTGTTAGTGTTTAAGGATCATTTATATTTGAACAAACTGTTGCCAGTAAATTACATATATGTAAATCTACAGTAAGTTCCTGGCAAACTGCTGCCAGTAATTTCTACAGAAATTCTTTACAGTGTGGGGTATTCAGGTGTATGTATCTTACCCAGATTTGCCATACAAAATATTTTATTAAATGCAGCCTGTCTAGTTCGACACTCGACAGCCAGTGTTAAACAGTCTTGATGAGATGCCCATCCTTCCCTTGAGTGTTAGACAATAGCAGACATTGGCAGGGCCCCAGATATTCTGATATGCTTGAATTGAAACCTAGATTCAGCTGTAACTGCTTCCAGCTTTCTCACCTTAGCAAAAATGTACAGTTTATCTTTTTTTAAATATTTATGATAAGAAAAAAAGCAGTTCCCAATCACATTATCCTTCATAAAGTGCCATTATTTTGCCTGAAAACCACATCGGAACACCATGTTTACACCGGACAGGGTGACGCGGTGTAAACAAGAAAATTAACAATGAATTTATGTAACGTTTGTGGTATTAGTTGACTGTAAATCATCCGATTCTACTAAATAAAAAAATGTCAAGCTACTCTGGCAATACCATATGAATTGATATAATGGTTCGAAACATTGCGCACTGGACACTTGGCCATGTTTTCGCTAGTAAGTGACGGGTGTGTTGGAAGGTGGTTCGGTTCGGTTCAGCTGTGGCCTAGTGGTTAGAGCGTTGGGCTTGTGATCAACAGGTTATCGGTTCGAATCTAAGTGCCAGCAGTCATGACTGAAGTGCCCTTGAGCAAGCGCCCTTAACCCTGATTGCTCTGCAGTAATGTGTCACTGTAAAAAAACTACTTGTAAGTCGCTTTGGAAAAAAGCGTCTGCCAAATGAATAAATGTACATGTAAATGTAAACGCTGGTGCTTTTTGGGTAACCGCCACTAGGGTGAAAATGCTGACTGGACAGCAGCACAGAAAAGTGTTTATGTCCTCTCATTGGTCAAAGAAATACGCCTTTGGGTTGGGGAGATCCGCTGAGCGTTCGTGCATCAAGATATATAGACAACAGTAGTTCTGCAGGCTCTGTCAAGTTTCCCAAACAAGTACTTCAAACGAGCTGTGTGTGAAAAAGTTACACTTAAAGGAATACTTTACTTACAAATAAAAATTTCCCCATGTTTTACTCACCCTAAGACATCCTAACTGAATATGGTTCCCTTTCTGTCGGTCTCTCGACGTTGTGTCGAAGCCGACAGATGGGGTTCGCCCTTGAGAACCAGTCATCTCTGACTATTTTGAAAAGGCCAATGAAATTTGGCGAATGAAATTTGCATGCCGGGCCCCGCCCCCGGAAATCCGGGTATATAAGGGGAGCCGGCGTGCTCATTCATTTACCTTTTGTTCTTCGGAGCCTATGCATCGAATGACTACGACAGCTGATTTCCTGACGTGGTGCAGCGGATTGTCCCTTCCGAGCGATCATCCCCCCGGCGTTTCAGCAGTTCCAGAGGTGTTTCTGAAAGAGATATATTCTAAAAGAGCAAATTTCTCAGCGTGGCATGTCCCGCTGCTCTCGTGGTTGCGGTTCCCTCATTGAGGAGGGGGACGGACACGATGCTTGCGTCAGGTGTTTGGGGGTCCAACACGCTGAGGCAGCATTCGTGGAGTCATCCTGCCCGCACTGCGGGCAGATGGCGATACAGAAGTTGCGGTCACGGGTGGCTGCGCTCTTTTCAGAGCCAGCCAC
The DNA here is from genome assembly GCF_947034865.1 of Barbatula barbatula. Taxonomy (NCBI): domain Eukaryota; kingdom Metazoa; phylum Chordata; class Actinopteri; order Cypriniformes; family Nemacheilidae; genus Barbatula; species Barbatula barbatula. The sequence continues at coordinate 18,537,188 of NC_136773.1, read as the reverse complement.
CACCTCGTCTGCTTCCCGCTCTGCGACCGCGGTGGCCACAGCCCCGCCGTCAGCAGCGGCGAGCAGCTTGGGTGGCATGGGGATTTCCGTGAGCGTAAACCCGTCAGCCGATGGCTCGCGGACCGTTCACGCCCCGACTCGCTCGTCTGGCCGTTCCCAGGAAGGCGGTTCCACACCGTCTTACTCCTTCGTCACGCAATCGGACTCGATGCGTGACGACGATGAGATGTCCCTCGCAGCATCGGAGGGCGACCTCCTGGCATCCGACCCTGACGATTCCTTCGAGCCGTCTCCGCCCGGAGATAGAGTTCAGGAAAAGGCAGACGTCGAGATGTCAGCCATGCTCTATCGGGCCGCCGCGAGCATCGGGCTGCAGTGCACCGCACCGCCCACGCCCCAACGCTCGCGGCTGGATAATTGGTACATCGGGTCCGAGCGCGGCTCCAAGCCGCGCACGCCCCCTGTACCTTTTTTCCCCGAGGTGCATGAGGAGCTCAGCAAGACTTGGAACGCCCCCTTTTCGGCTCGTTCCCGTCATGCTGACTCTGTCGCCCTTTCTTCCCTCGATGGCGGGGCAGCTAGAGGCTACGTTGATGTCCCCCAGGCTGAACGTGCAGTCGCGGTGCACCTGTGCCCGCAGACGGCGGCCACCTGGAGGTCTCGACCTAGACTCCCGTCCAAGCCGTGTAGGGTTTCGGCATCGCTGGTGTCGAAATCCTATAACGCTGCTGGACAGGCTGCCTCAGCTCTTCATGCCATGGCCATCCTGCAGGTCCATCAGGCCAAGGCACTGAAAGAGCTCCACGAGGGTAAGACCGACCCAAAGATTATGCAGGAGCTCCGCGCTGCCACCGACCTTGCCCTCCGGGCAACGAAGGTGACAGCGCGAGCTTTGGGTCGAGCGATGTCCACACTAGTGGTCCACGAGAGACACCTCTGGCTAAACCTTGCGCAGATGCGTGAAGCCGAGAAAGTTCGCTTCCTCGATGCTCCCATCTCGCAAGGAGGGCTGTTTGGTGACACTGTCGAGGACTTCTCCCAGCAGTTCTCGGCAGTGCAGAAGCAGACGGAGGCCATTAAGCACATCCTGCCCCGCCGCGACCCGACCGCCTTTCGGCCGTCGAGGTCCCGTGGAACGTCTGCCTCCCAGCAGCCCCGGCCTTCCTCTTCGTCAGCTCCGGCTACGGTGCCCCCTCCTCAGGCGGCCCCCCGGAAGAGGACGGACAGGAAGCGACCACCGTCTCGTCAGCAGCCGCCGCGGAAGCAGAAGCGTTCCTGACGAGCCGGACCCGGCGAGATCGAGATCGGGCCCGACCCCAGCCATTCCATCGCTGACGGGTCGGAAATGGACGGTCCCTGCCCCGTCCCAACATCTGCTAGGCCCTTTTCAGGGCCTAGCGCCCACTTCCTCACAAAAAGAGCAGTCTCTCTCTCTGGGTCCCCCTTTCAGCCGCACTCACCCTCCGCAGGACGGTGTTCGGCAACTCGACGTTGCGTTGTGGCGACACGCAAGGCCGAGTATAAAATTGCGCAGCCCTCAGCACTCTCACCTCGACGGTGCGTTGAGCTGCGCCGCCAGGCAGGCAAATCAGCGGAGCCGGCCCCCCCACGAGGCGGGGCCGGCACCGCTAGCCCACGAACCGCCCTCCCCAGGGGCGATGAAGCAGATCGTACCTCTAGTGCCCCTGTCGCAGTCTTTGAGTGCTTGGTTGGCACTCACCAGACCGTCAAGGTGGCTGGAGAACACGATCCGTCTCGGCTACTCGATCCAGTTTGCCAGACCTCCGCCCAGGTTTCGGGGCATCCTCTTTACCTCGGTCAGAGGCAGAGATGCTCCCGTGCTGCGGGAGGAGGTGGCAACCCTTCTGGAGAAGGGAGCGATCGAGTCCGTCCCCTCGGCCGAGATGTCCAGCGGGTTCTACAGCCCGTACTTCATCGTCCCCAAGAAAGGTGGAGGGTTGCGCCCCATTCTAGATCTGCGTGCCCTGAACAGGCACCTCCAGAAGCTGCCGTTCAGGATGCTCACGCAGAGGCGCATCTTGACGTCCGTCAGGCGTCAAGATTGGTTCGTGGCTATCGACCTGAAGGACGCGTACTTTCATGTCTCGATTCTCCCTCGTCACCGGCCGTACCTACGGTTCGCTTTCGAGGGGCGAGCATATCAGTACAGGGTCCTCCCATTCGGTCTGTCCCTGTCCCCACGTGCCTTTACGAAGGTCGTGGAAGCCGCCCTCACTCCCCTCAGGGAGAGAGGTGTGCGGGTACTCAACTATCTCGACGACTGGCTTATCTTAGCACACTCGCGAGAACTGTTGTGTACACACAGGGATCTGGTGCTTCGGCACCTAGACCGTTTGGGGTTACGGGTCAACCGAGAGAAGAGCCAACTCTCCCCTGCGCAGAGTTCCTTTTTTCTCGGTATGGAACTCAACTCTGTCTCCATGACGGCGCGGCTTACGACAGAGCGTGCACAGTCAGTGCTGAACTGCCTGAAACTCTTCAAGCAGCGACCAGCGGTCCCCCTGAAACTTTTTCAGAGGCTCCTGGGCCACATGTCGTCCTCGGCGGGGGTAATTCCCCTCGGGTTGATGCACATGAGACCGCTGCAGCACTGGCTACAGAGACGAGTTCCCTGGAGAGCGTGGCACACAGGCAGGAGGTTGATCGTCATTACACCTCTCTGCCGTCGTATCCTAACCCCGTGGTCATCAGTGACCTTTCTACGGACTGGCGTCCCCATGGGGCAGGTCCCGAGGCGCGTCGTGGTAACGACCGACGCCTCCTTACGGGGTTGGGGTGCGGTGTGCAAGGGGCACACAGTGTCGGGTCTCTGGACGGAGTCCCAGCTGTGTTGGCATATCAACCGCCTAGAGTTGTTGGCTGTTCTGTTGGCACTGAGGGGACTACGGTCCCTCGTGCAGGGCCAGCACGTACTGGTCCGATCAGACAGCACGACTGCCGTAGCGTATATCAACCATCAGGGGGGTATACGCTCACGACAGTTAACGCAACTTGCCCGACGCCTCCTCCTGTGGAGTCAACAGGTGACGAAGTCCCTGCGTGCCACTCACATACCGGGCGACCTGAACCAGACAGCCGATGCGCTCTCTCGTCAGTCGACGCCCCGTGGAGAGTGGCGACTCCACCCCCGTGCGGTCCAGCTTGTTTGGGTGCAGTTCGGGCGGGCACAGGTGGACCTGTTTGCCTCCCTGGACACCACCCATTGCCCGCTTTGGTACTCCCTGACCGAGGGCCCCCTCGGCACGGATGCCCTAGCGCACAGCTGGCCACGGGACAAGTGGAAGTACGCCTTCCCCCCAGTGAGCCTCATTGCACAGGTCCTGTGCAAGGTCAGGGAAGAGGAGCATCAAGTGGTACTAGTTGCGCCGTACTGGCCCAACCGGACTTGGTTCTCGGAGCTAATGCTCCTGACAACAACTCCCCCCTGGCCGATTCCCCTGACGAAGGACCTTCTTTCTCAGGGGAGGGGCATGTTGCGGCACCCGAGACCAGACCTCTGGAACCTCCACGTCTGGCTCCTGGATGGGACGAGGAGATCCTGAGTGGTCTACCCCCCGCGGTGGTGGAGACCATCACTCAGGCTAGGGCACCTGCCACGAGGCGGCTGTACGCCTTTAAGTGGCGCCTCTTCTCGTCTTGGTGTTCTTCTCGCAGAGAAGACCCACGGATTTGCTCGGTCAGGCACGTGCTGTCCTTCCTGCAGGAGAGGTTGGAGAGTAAACTCTCTCCGTCCACACTGAAAGTGTATGTAGCCGCTATCGCCGCTCATCACGAACCAGTTGCTGGAAAACCTTTAGGGCAGCATGACCTGATCATCAGGTTCCTCAGGGGCGCGAGGAGGCTTAACCCACCTCGATCGCGCTCCGTACCCTCTTGGGACCTCAATGTGGTCCTGGCGGGCCTCCAGAGGCCTCCCTTCGAGCCCCTCGGGGAGACCGATCTTTCTCATCTCTCGATGAAGACGGCTCTCCTGACGGCGCTCGCCTCCATCAAGAGGGTGGGGGATCTGCAAGCATTTTCCGTGTCCACAGAGTGCCTAAATTTCGGGCCCGGTGATTCTCACGTGATCCTGAGACCTCGGCCCGGCTACGTGCCCAAGGTTCCCACCACTCCCTTCCGGGACCAGGTGGTGACCTTGCAGGCGCTCCCCACCGGGGAGGAAGACCCAACCCCGTCCGTGTTGTGTCCAGTACGCGCCTTGCGCCTCTACGTGGACCGCACGCAGAGCTTCAGAGGCTCTGAGCAGCTCTTTGTTTGTTTTGGAGGTCAGCAGAAGGGGAAAGCTGTCTCCAAACAGAGACTGGCGCACTGGATCGTGGACGCCGTCATGGCGGCGTACCGATCTCAAGATTGCCCGTGCCCGCTGGCAGTGAGGGCGCACTCCACCAGGGGTGTTGCCTCCTCGTGGGCACTGGCTCGGGGCGCCTCTCTGGCAGACATATGCAGAGCTGCGGGTTGGGCTACGCCCCACACCTTCGCGAGGTTCTACAACCTCCGCGTGGATCCGGTGTCAGCTCGAGTCTTGCAGGATAACACCAGGTAAGACCGGCGGCCGGCAGGGCGTACGCCTGCGACAAGCGCCAGCCCCCCTCTTGGGGGGGGGTCAGTGCGCAATCATCTGCCTCCCTTCTTTCCCCTCGGGCGAAGAATAGGCATTCCATCCATCACTAAGCACTCAAGGCAGCGGGCTGGGCGGAGCAGCCTGCCACCTTTGGCGGGCACAAGTTGAGTTATCTACGTGTGACTCTAACCGACCTCAGTGCTCCAGACGTGGTAACCCCCCAGCAGGGTGGTTCCGTCTGAGATTCCGTCATGAGCTGTTCCCTCGGAACTCGTGACCTTCCCCGGGTGAGCATCCACCCTGCGGATTCTCGCACATACCTCCCATGAGTTCTTCCCTGCCGGTAAGACCATGCTGTTTCTCCACTGTATTCCCCCCGAGGGTGGGAAGTGGTCTCCGTAGCGCACCTCCCACTTGAGGGAATAGCGCTTACCCAGTGGTCCTAAGGCCGGACGGCTCTCGCCATTGGGGCCGTCTGAGTTGACAGAGGACAGGGGCTACCCATCTTTCTTGGAAGCTCTGGGTCCCCCTGTCTAGCTACTGGAAGGTTACAATCTCGCGAGAGCGCTTCGTCTGACTCGCCTAGGCTGGCCAACGTCGCTTCGCTGGAGATTGTGACGCGACTATTGCCGTGGCGTTTTCCATAGGAACCCCATCTGTCGGCTTCGACACAACGTCGAGAGACCGACAGAAAGGGAACGTCTCGGTTACGTATGTAACCTCTGTTCCCTGATGGAGGGAACAAGACGTTGTGTCCTTCTTGCCACGACAATAGCCGTCCGCTGCAGCAGTCACGAGATGCTTTTAGGCTCCTCAGCACACAAGGTAAATGAATGAGCACGCCGGCTCCCCTTATATACCCGGATTTCCGGGGGCGGGGCCCGGCATGCAAATTTCATTCGCCAAATTTCATTGGCCTTTTCAAAATAGTCAGAGATGACTGGTTCTCAAGGGCGAACCCCATCTGTCGGCTTCGACACAACGTCTTGTTCCCTCCATCAGGGAACAGAGGTTACATACGTAACCGAGACGTTTTCTTCTTGAAGAACAATGCAGTCGGAGTTTTAATACCCTGTAATACCAAGTATCATTTTACTAGAATGGTAGTGAATGTGTGTTGACTTTTTGAAGCTCCAAAAAGTACATCAATTGATCGATGCATTTGATTAAAGAAATGTCCATATTGACATCGCTATTAAAGTTGACGCCTAGCTTCCGTCATCTCTCGAATGTGTGTGAACCAGAGGCTTCTTTTTCCGGCAGATAGACGAAGGCATGTCATAATGTTTAAAAATCAATAGTTTTATTGATGTGTGAATTTCACTCACCAATAGACCAAATAACTGTGAGTTATTTTAAATTAAAATATTCTTACCACTCTAAAGAAAGAGAAACATTTCAATTTTTAAAGTACACTCAGACATCAAAACAGAAATGACCCTAGTGAAAGTGGTGCAGATGTTTTTTTAAATTGCATCTTACAAAGTGACATGGGCACAGAGTAAAAAATCTCACGGCAATCAAAAGTTAGAAAGGTCAAAACCACAAGGGTGCTATATCCTGCCTTTCAGATAATCAGAGGCCATAGAGGCTATCCAGGATTTGACGAATAATCTCAGTTGTCAGGACCTGAAACTGCAATGTGATTAGATTATTGTGAAGTAAGGCTTGAATCCCAATGGTTTGCCGAATCCTCTTATAACAGAGTTTAATTCTTCCAAATATATATTTTGACTAAAAGATAATCAGCTTTTTGTAGTTACAAATGTGTCTGTTTTAGGCATTTTCATATGATTTGATGGGTTATATCATTCGTGACTTTCATTTTTAATTATGGGAATGGTTGTGTCAGGCCACACCTGTCAACATTTGATCTAATGTTTTTATGCGTGCAAAATTTAAAGATGTTTTAGGCTAATGTTTAGTTTAAATCATAATGTTTTTGTACAAGTGTTTGTATCATTTGCTATGAGCACTGTTTGGTTGTTTTTGGTTTCCACAACACAATTATCTTGAAACTGGCATTTCCATGGCAACAGTGACAGTACTGGAGCTGTACTGTGGAAGGGTTGAGATAGGGTTGGAGGGTCGTTGACATGGACACAGGTCTTATATGGTAAATGTCATGAGCAGTAACTGCACTAATAAGGGTTGGTTATAGAATGAACCCTTCAGGCTCATCCAGGAATTGTATTGATTTTGCTGTGTGAAGCTGATGGGCAAAGTGGTGAATCAGCAGCAGGAGACAATGACAGGCTCACGCTCTAATGAGAACAGGGCGTACACAGGAAGTGATGACGTAGAATGGCGGCTGACAGTGTGAGTGAGAGAACATGTCTTTTTGTCTGTGTCTTCTCTTCTGCTGTTAGGCTGAATAATGATGTTTGGGAACGGTGTTGTCAATTAAGACAAAGAGAGGGGTATAAAGACAGCAGGAGCTGTTTGCTGCAGGATGCTCAATGTCTAACGGTTCCATATCAGTGGGTTTTTAGCGTTTGAGCATCTAAATAACAAGCTGTGGGGGGTTGGAAGAGCTACTATCTCATCAAACTAAGGAAAGTTCCCAGAGGCCAAAAGGAAATATTAAACATTTGGCCAATTTCATGCAGTGGAAAACAAAAGTTATTTGGAGAACTTCCCTGTATAAAAATATGTTTAGCACGTTTGTCAGAATTGTGCCATTACAGATTCATTTCTGCTGCACAAAGATATGTAATAAATATGCAATAACAGGCACAAGGTATTCTTACTGTAATAAACCACACGGAGACTGCATATCATATATTCAGGTCTCCTTTTTGCCACGTGTAATGTATATACAGACGTGCAAGATCAATTCTTGAAAAGTGCTTGTCAAACTGCTGCCACAACATATTTGGTTGTGAATATTTGCTTTATCATCAGTCTTTGAGATTGGCACCCCATTCTTGCCCTGTGCCTTGTGAATGTCAGAATATTATGATGTATGTGTCTGCTGTGCACAGGCATTGATCGGGCATAGTTAAACCAGAGCTATAGATCAAGCTTCAGCTTGTCCAGTGGCAAGTAATTGCTCTACATTGCCAGCCTTCAATCAATAACCATCTATAAGCCAAATCCCTCTTATAATGCATAAATATATAGGTAAATATTTTTTTCATTTACAGGTATATGGGCTCTGTCACATGTTGGTGGCTTTAGTGCTTCACAGTTGTGCAAAAACTTAAATGGGTTTCCGAGTGCCAAGGAAGACGGTTTGAGGTTCATCTATCTTTGATATGAAAGTGACACAGAAAGATGCATGCAGAGTTAAATTATGGAAAAGCAAAAATATAGGCAAAATGCTTTATCAGGTTTTCTAAAAAGAGATGAAAGAGAAAATAAAACTGCCACTTATATGGTAAACTGTGGTTAGTTCTAAATTATACATGCCTTTTGCATATTTTAAGAACATGTTTTATATATATATATATATATATATATATATATATATATATATAAATATATATATCTTGAATATTTGTAAAAGCTGTATTAGTAAACTATTACCAATTCAATATTGCAACTTTGGGTTTGTTTATAGAGTTTAAAAATAAGTGCATTGTAAAAGATTATGTTGCATACTCAGACATGTTAATGTCAATTACTATTTCAGCATGGCTAAATCTGACAACAGTTACATTTTCTTAATTGTTTGCATGATATTTTGGAAAACAGATGAAAGCAGATGTATGAAACAGATGTAGAATGCATGCACACAGTAGGTTTCTATAACAAGTCACCATAAACTTGCATTCTAAACAGCTTAACATTGAAGAGTTGCAAGTAACATAATGTAAATATATTTTGTTAGAATGTATAAAAATATTATATATAGAAATGTATTTCTCTCGGGTAATGCAGTAATCGTTTTGTTTGTTTGTATAGTCAAACATTAGCTTTACATGAATAAAACCGTGTCATTTATTTCCCTTTTCAACAGAATACTATTGCGCTGTTTCCCAAAAATAGAAAAAAAGAGCCTTTCAAGGTTTAGAATAGAATCTGAATAAGTTAAATTAATATCAAGTGATCTGGCAGAACTTTGATAAAGTTTTATGCACAGGGAATAATGTTCAAATCCGTGAAGAGCCAGATGCCATTTAACATGGTGGCCTGGGATATCAGGTAAGCCTGTGCTCTGGTTAGATTAATGAAATGAAAGTTATGGCAAGAGAGGTCAAGGCAATTTTATATAGATAACTTAATATTCATCAGTTTGACCCTAAAACCATGCAGTGATTAATTGCATCCCTGATGTGATTAGAATTTAAATACAGTTACAAAACCATGAACTCACTCAGCTGAGACATCCAAAATTAGCAATTTGTGCTTGATGTATAAAATATGCAGTGTGCGGAACAGCTTTGGGCCCATCAGGTCACTTTCCTCCTCACAGCACGTTTTTTTAAACAGGAAGTCCTTTCAGATGCATGTGGCGAATTAGCTGAATAGTTGCGTAGGTATGTCATAATTTTATCGAGATCGTGCTATCGCAATGGCAAAATAGTCTCAATATTATTGTCTACTAACATTATAACTACGTATTACTAACATAAAGAGTGTCATAAAAATAATAGATGTTACCTTTCTTAAGGTTTGTCTAGTGCAATTATTTTATTTAAAAAAAAGGTATTTTTAGGTTATTTGACCCATCTCTATAACCAACCTAAGCTTTATGATAAGAGGATAAAAAAGATCATGCTCATAGCACCTTTCCAATTCATAATTTTTCATTATACATATTGCAATAAATATCGTACCGTGGACTTTATACAGAGGTATTTTCGTACAGTGAGATTTTTATACTGTCACATCACTATAAAAAAGGCATAAAATATGTGATCCTGGACCAAAAAAAACGTCATGAGTATAACAGGTATATTGGAGCAATATCCAACAATTCATTGTATGGGTCAAAAAATATTTTTCCTTTTATGCAAATAATCATTAGGATATTAAGTATAGATGTTCCATGAAGATATTTTGTACATTTCCTACCCTAAATATATCAAAACTTTATTTATGTAAGTCGATGCAGCAATATCGCCAACCTACAAAAATGTCTCGCTGCCGCCCTCTCTTTGTGAATTACCCACTCAAGTTTGGTATCTTTGTAAAGCTTAGAATGTCAGCTTTAGGGTTCATCTACTCTCCACAACATCATTACAGCAGTAAGCCAATACAGAGTGTTTAAACAAACCTGTTTCTTCTCAGCAACAGCCTGCCACAGCGCTTCTGATGGACAACATTAAAAAAAGAGATTTTCTCAATATTTTGATATTTTTGCATCTCAGATTCCAAATAGTTGTATCTCTGACAAATATTGCCCAATTTTAACAAGCCATACATAAAAAAAACCGCATTTATTTGGATGATGTATAAATCTCAATTTAAAAAATTTACCCGTATGAGTATTGTGGTCCAGAGTCACATATGCTAAAATAGTTATGTGATAGATTGTGCCTTATTCATACAACTCAAGCCAGGAGCTTTGTTTTAGAGATGTATTTCCACCGAATTATGTAAGCATTTATATATAAAAGAATAATCAATATAGCGCAGAACCACAGGCATAATTTCAGATGCACTCAGAGCAGTCAAGTGCACTTTCTGCATGATAAAGAGGCGAGTCAGTTACTTGAAGGTGTCCATGTATAAAATGGAAAATTTGTTACTTCAATCTTAATTTTTAAGAGGCTCAAAAGCTGCTGTAAAGAGATAAAAAGAGAAACTTAATTTTGACCAAAAGAAAACATAAGCATATCATGAAAAGTTGTATAATTGAATGTTCAATTTCCTTTCTTTAAATATTGAACTCAGCTGTTTTTTCCAACAAGTAGCCCATTATTTGAACATTTGAGTTTGACCCAGTTTCCTGACCTGCGTGGTGTGTGAGGTTGGTGTAAGTTGTGTTCAAACCTCATTAATCACTTCTGCTCCTCTCAGGGCTTTGTGTCATCATTACACATTTACCTGCTCCATCCATTCACATTTCAATATGCCATTACTTGCATGCAAATTGCTTAAGTCCGCCCTGTGATTTGACTAATATTGCTCAGAACTTTCTGAATGGAGAGTAAACGCTTTTGACCGTGACACAAATACATCGAGAGTATTTTAAAAGTATGGTTAGACAAACAACTCAAAACGAGTTTTGTTATGCCAAACTTTGTAAGCAAACAGTACGTAACAATACAACGTTTTCAAAATGAATGCTGGAAATTACATTCATACATCATAATGACAAACTCGGAATATTCATCAATATGAATAATGTTGTAAAGTAGCCGGTTTGAAAAACAGGTGAAAGGAATCGCATTTTCCCCACTGGCTCCTTACAGCCGGCAGCCAAAAGTGATTTATTTCTTATGTGGATGCCGGTTGGAAACTCCTGTGTTAGGTTTTCTTCGCTTTCCAAATCAATTAGTAGATCAAAAGACTAATTCAGTCCTTGAGGAGCTGTTCTCAGACAGATTTTCCCCAGGTGCTCCGAGGAACTCATCCATAAAACATTGAAGCCAGTTGTGTCATTCACATCTCTGCTGTTACACAGCTAGCCCGCGCTAACCATTCCGATCACGTTGCTGCAAGTCAGCCCGCTTAGTGTTTACTTTTGAGGGGTAATTAAACTGCATTTGATGAATAACCTTGTTAAAGAGTAAAGTTTAGGTAATGATAATCCAATTAGATGTTTTTATCTACTGGAACTAATACAAATATAGCCTAAATTGGCAATCAAGCTGCTGACTTCAAAATGCAGGGCACAGACTTACAGGAGGACACAGCAGGATGTTCTGACACATTTTATGTGAATAAGTACTTTACCATATACTGTATGTGCATCTTATATGTAAAATAGAATCTATAATTTTACTTCTGAGTATAAGAAGGCAGAATTGTATGTAATGCCATTTGGCACAGGCAGTTTTGCTTTACAGTAATGAGCTCCGAGGCTCTGTGTAATAACTTAAGGACAATTGGATGGCATCTGTTGTTGTGGAGGTGGATTATAGGCTCAAGAAATCTCTCTGCGATCGTGTTATTTCCCATTGTTGCCATGTTTTGCTGTTTAGCACCAGTGAGGTGCAAACTCTGTTTAACACCATCAGACAGACTGCTGACTGCTATCATGGGGGAACGAGACATTAGAAGTAACTCTGGTGCTAATGAGTAATATTTACCTCTTGGAAAGTTTCTGAATACACCCTATGCACAACCAAGTTTCACATTCCGGTATGAGAAAAGTAATGTCAAGTGGAACCACTTATTTAACACAAAGTAGTTTTTACATTGCTGCATGAGTTGTGATCACGGCTTTCTACAAGTACCTTAAAGAGATTTTCTTATTGTTTTGCTTCAGTCGTCTACAGTTTGCTCAATGGGTGATATTTTTGCATAATTTTTTTTAAAATGATTTTGCAAGATTTTCCCAAATGTTTCCTTCACACGTAAAAAATAAAAAAAGTTCAAATAAATTGAACAGCATTAACAGAAATTTCAAACAATTCTATCTAGAGATGAACCTATAATACATTTCTCCACCGATACCCCAAGAGCATATATCGGCACCGATAGCCGATAGTGTGAAAAATTGCTTCTATCAACCGACACCGATTATTCTTTCCCATACATTTTGTTTAATCTCGAGCTTTTCTTCTATTTCTCCTTTTGCATTTGCGATTATGCAGAAAATCTGATTTTGCTCATTGATGATAACAGCCAGTCCAGTATATCGTCTAGATGATTTGTTGATGAGTTGATTATGATTTCTTTCTCTATTCTTGTGCTCCAGGACACCTGGCAGGTAAGAGCTAATCACCAATCTTCAGGCCAACTAAAGCATGAGTAAAAGTATTATAAATGCAAATTCCCAGTAAGAGCCCTGAATCTATGTTGAAAGATCCTCTCCAGGAGATAATTACAGACTGCTCTGATTACCTTCAAAAGACGAGATTGAAATAAAACTCATAAATAATTCAAAACAACAAAAACAACCAGACACATTTTTATTGGTTCTAGGGCGAGGCTACTACTGCTTTCATTCCAGATGTTAGTCTCATCAACATGGTACCACATGAAGAGTCACTAATGAGATTTTTCTTCACCGCTGAGACTTTGGGGTAAGTAACATGTTTGACATTTATCACACTGTTATTCACATTTCGCGTCTTTTGGGCGCACATATTTGTTATTTAAAATGTAGATACGCAGGAATCACAACTTTTCAGAATGCCGTATGGGCATCACCACAGGTCATGTGACAAGAACCAACCAACCAACCAACCAACCAATGTAGACGAGCTCAGAGAAGATGGAGACACGGACAATCACAGCATAAATAATTCTTGTAGCAGACTCATTGCAAGGTATTTTCAGAGCATTTAATCCATAGTTCCTTTGTTTATCCTGACGGCTATTGTGGCCCATGGCTGCTTAGTGACGACAGCAATAGAAGAGCGCAAACTCCAGGTGCTTTGAATGTAAATTGCAACTAACACCCTTCTAGTTAAAGTTACACTGCAACATAATTCATAAGCTTGTGTGAAATGTTCATTATGAAACTTTAAATCACGTTATTGAATGTACGTTTAGCGCTATGAATGGAAAACTTTTACAATGCACTAACATGAACAATTATTTAAGCAGAATTGTTTTCTTCTTTTGGATGTTTGTTTGTTTACCTCAAAGTCTTGTACAAACACAAGCATGCTAGGCCTACTCATAAGTCTACTCATAATGTATTGTGCCTCATAAAATGTATTTTCATTATGCAACGGAAAAACAATTTATGTTTTGAATCTGGAAAATCAACACACTAATAAATTAGTTTTATTCTTCAGGTTCACCGAGGGCCTTGTGGAAATGCAAATTTTAGCCTAAATTCACAGGGCTTCAGCCTCTGCCTGACATCTTTGTGATTCAGTGTGTACCACTGTAAAACTGGGGCTTTTGAAGATGAGCTTGTTTGCAGTGTACATTCATTTTTCTCTAACTGATGTAATTTGTACCAATAAATAAATCTTAATTATTAAAATGGTTTATTTTCTCTTATTTACTCTGGTTCCATTGATTTTAAAAGTTGCAGGTTTCACTAACATCATTGTAAAACATGGTGGGTGGTTTAGTGAATAACACATTCCAGACTATTGATTGGGGTCATGTGATTTGGCTCTTGATGCACCGAGCGGCTCCCTTATTGATTTAAATACTTTGAGTTTGTAGTATGGAGCCCTTCACTGAGAAAATTTTGCGGAAGTGACCCTTGGAAGTACATTTCTAACTATCAAACTCGCACTCTTTTTAAATTTTTTTACGTCTTCATATTTATGTCCCTCGTATTCTGAAATTTTCTGCAATAATAAAGTGGACTGTTTCAGAATTGTATCTTCTTTGCAGACTAGAGTAGATGTATTTCTTTTAGTATCCATGAACTGCCAGACTAGAGCCTTCCGCGGGATCCCTCAGGGCCCCTTCTCCTCGCATACATACATTCTCATTTACAAACCCATCATTCCCTTTCATAATGCCCTCCAAGCTCTATCAAGCAGATGACTTTATTTGAATACAGCGGGATAAATGAATAACAATGCACAATCTTCAGAGAGAAATGCTGTAATGATTGTTATGCAGCAGAGAAGCGGAGCTGTGCAAGATTTATCAAAATATGAGATTACGATTCACCTGTTTCACCTAATTGGACAAAACGGCACGTGGCTCACTTGTTATGGTGCCTTTATTCACTAATAACATGACAAGGTGATGTTAAGGGGATGATGTTTCCATGTTCTAATTTCAAATCATTATGAAACGGCAATTATAACCTGCTTTACTTTCAATGAGAATGGTAAATGGGGTGGTTCTGTCGAGAACTTCTTGGCTTGTTTTAAAAGTGGGTGTTGCATACTAGAATGGAGCCAGGTGGTTGAGGAGGAGGGGTTGAAAATAAGAGAGGTTTACGATTGTTTCAGAGATATTACATTATAACCTTACCAGTGTTAATATGTGGAACGATGAGTCAGTCGCATAATAAGACTCAGCAATGTGTATTAAGAAAGTTCTTGATTTCATGTTGATGTAAATATGGGCTTCCTGCGCACTTCCTGGTCTGTACTGAGATTTCTAGGGGAGATTCACTGAGGATTGGGCGAATGAATATAAAGAAAAAGCATCAGAAAAAAGGAACAAATGCATGATGTAACATGGTTTTCAGTTTAATGTTAAACTTTAATCGAATAGCAACATGTCCTTAAAGGAATTGTTCACTTTCAACATACATTTTCATGATAATTTACTCACCCCTGTTGTCTTCCAAGATGTTTTTTTCTTTAGTCGAAAAGAAATTAAGGTGTTTGATGAAAACATTCCAGGATTATTCTCCATATAGTGGACTTCAATGGACTCCAAATGGTTGAAGGTCAAAAGTGCAGCTTCAAAGGGCTTTAAACGATACCAGACGATGAATAGGGGTCTTATCTAGCAAAACGATCTTTCATTTTCTAAAAAGATTTTTATGTATATGCTTTATAAACAAAAATGTTCACCCTGCTCTGTTCTGCAAAGCGTGCTCACGACTTCACGTAATACGTAATTACGTGGAAAAGGTCACATTTTACATGCAAAACAACACAATACTGAAAATATCAATAACAGCAAAACCATAAATGCCTAGTTTGTTTTTACTTTCTACCTAATTTCAGGCATTGACAATATTGCCGTAGATTGTTCCATCATGAGTGCAAACTTTGGTTTGCATCTTGTTTATTTGGCAACGTGCAGCCTTTTTTTCATTACCTGTCGCTCAAGTTTTTGATGTCACTCTTTATATCGTGCCACAGATACCCAGCAAACATAGGAATGATTTCACCTAAAATGAATGATCCTTTGTGTAAACCTCAGGTGGTAAAAGCTGTTTTCTGTTTGTCTGAGGCATGCATGCAATAAACAGACAGACCTGCCCAATCCTTTTTAAACTTTCAGGCAATACCTCTGAGCGAGCGATTGCTTTTTATTCTTTTTAAGTATTTGTTCCATTTAATATTAATTTCTTTATATCTCTGTGATAAATTATATCTATGATAAATTCAAAATAATGTTGAATAATAAAACAAACCTGTACAGAGAAGTAATAACATGAATTTAAGATGTTAGTTTTACCAGCTCTTAATTGCTTCAAAAAAGTCAAATGCAGCCCCTGTAAGCTTGAAACATGCTTGAAATATGCTAATCTAATAAAACAATCACTGAATGTTAAGACTCTGTGGAACAAATATAAAGAGATAAATAATGAAAAGACAAACTTGTGCCGAGAAGCATTTATATGCAAAATAACTAATCACAGATTTTTATGGTTGGGAATGGAATTATAGGGGATTTGCTAAAGTGGCTGACCTTATAAATCAAAACACATTTATATAACTTTAGGAAGAATGTTTAAACAACAAAATGCGTTTTAATCCCTGTTTTAGGCACTATTTTTTTGTGTGGATGTAAGGGATTTGTTAGTTACAATACACTAAAATGAAACTTTACAAGTGTCCGCTAGCAGAAAAATATCGGCGGATTAGGTGAGCAAGTTCAGATGATTGAAATCAAGGGCATAGTCGAAAACTCCCACAACACCCCTGCACCCACAAACATTTCAGTAATAGGCAATACTCAAGTAGCACAATATCAGAATGAAGTGCATGGCTGGCCCTCAGTGGCTCTCCTGCTGTAGATTTATGGGACAACCTCCAATCATTTCCCCCTGGAATCCATTATTTCTGCTTCCTTTCTTCTGTCAAGGTTGTGGGTGTCGAGTTAAAACGACTTTTCAACCCCAGTTTACTGTTAAATTTAGCAACTGTTTGTATTTCACTTTCTGCTGGTTAGGTGCACTCGATTCATAAACGGCAGAAGAGAAGTAAAGAAACTAGATTCCATATTAGATATTAAGTATTAGCCACTGCATTGTGGGTTTGCAAATTGAGTTTATGTGACATTGTGGCTATAAGGAAGTAATTTGACTTCCTGTTATTTCTCCATCTTCTCAATTTTCAAAAAGCAATGAAAGTTACATCAAACAAAGCATTTATTCAAGAAATATTGAAGGTCAACACAAAATTCCACCTCACGAGTGCAGTATATCAGTTTTCATTCCATATTTGAGTGATTAAGTGAATGTGGTGTTAAAATGCATGTAATGCATCACAGGTTAAATGTATAAGGTTTCAAGGATTAAGATTAAGGTGTGAAAGACATTCATATACGTTTCATCTTGAAATTCAATGCAGTGTAAAATCTAAAGCTTGTCCTTTAACATCATAGGTCTGCATAATCTAAATGATATTACTCAATGTATGAATCACAATGCACCAACAGTGTTTTTCATGTGCTATGACAAAGTTCGCTTCATTATTTGTATTTCTTTGAAGTTAAAACCTGTCCCCTTTTTGTTAAAAAGAAAGTGCGGGTCTTTCATGTGCAAATCTGAAAGAAGTATTCTTCCAATACAGGAATAAAAAGCCCAGGGGTCATTGTGCTAATGCAGAAAAAAACTCTTTCACTGATTTCATGTTTTATCCCAAGTCTTTCATGTATGTTGTGCCTGTGCCGTAAAATACAGCATCTCCCTTGAAACACGTATATTAACACTGCAGTGTGTACCAATAAATACGTGCCAATCGCATAATAATACTGCAGGAGATCAAATACAATTCCATTTTCTTGTGTGCCCTTTATTTGAACACAAATCAGTGGGGATTTTTTTGCTAAACTTTTGACAGATTTCCACCATGAGGTCAGTATTTCACAAATCACATCAAAACAATGCCCTTGGCTTACAGTATAAAAATTAGTGCACCATAAACAGACAACGAATGCACCATCTACCATGATTTTCAGCAATGAAAATATTTAATAGGGTTTTATGAAGATGTTTTTTCAAGGTATGAGCATCACTTCTTAAAAGCATTTGTACTTTACAAGCTCAGCTATTGGCCTTACAAAAATCAAAATGTAACATTTACATGCTCCGTCTGTTTCTAAAACAGAGATCATTAGCAAGTGGGCCTTTTTCGCATACAGACTAATGAATCTCTCAAACATAGGCTTATATGTGTGCTTTCATCGCCCCTTGACACATTATCTCAACCTATGATTTTTGCAGTTCTCTGAAAGACTGCCAGACAAAAAAGTTATGTTCCACTAGCTCTTTTTCTTCATTTTAACAGAAACTAATCGCATATATCCGCATTATAAATGTATGACCGTTATGTAGACAGTCTAAAATCCAACCTGCCCTTTAAGAAACCTTGAGGCCACATTCATCTCCTGTTTTAGAGGTGATGCTATTGTCTGAAACACATCTTTGAAACACGGCCCTCCGGCTGCCATCACTGGTGCTCGATCCCTCCAGCAGATAAAATCTATGAGCTTGAAGGGTTTTAATGAGGCAGAAGATTCCTGTTAGCGATGGCTTTTTAATTATCACAAGAACCACTTCGCTCATCTTCAGAAGGCGACATGATTGGATGCATCAAATCTTGCTGAGGTTTTTGGAACTACTATGGCCAGACCTGGGGAAATACTCTGAGGTTTAGCCTTTTATTCTGTGTCTGTGATTTTCAAAAATGAAATTGGATGTGGGATAAAAAAGTGCATAATATGCAGCCCTCAGCCGGCAATGTTTCATTCCATGCTTTATGACAGTAGAGGAAGATATGAGAATAAAGATTTGTGCAAACATTGGATATCAACAAAGAAATGCATCCTCTGTAAGGTCTGTTTTCAACAAGGCTTCTGACTTAAAGGTTCACACACACACACACGCACGCACACACACAAACTGACTTTAAAATGTCTATTTGCTTAATCCTTATCAAAAAGTCCCAACAAAGCACAACTGTAGAAACTCCAGTTTCATCCTCCAAGCATTACAACAAGCACATAAATATATAAATGTTTGTTGGTCATTTCGTGGCTCCCTTGTTTTGAAGCAGCAACCATAAAAATGTGATTCTTTGACATTTATGCAGCATGCAAGAAAATGAAATATATTAAAATCACTCATTATATATATTAAATAATTGTACAATTATACCTTAAAAATCAATAATGAGAAAACTTTTTTGCTCTATGTGTTTCAGATTAATGTCCCCACACTTAAATTAAAGAAACAGAGACTAGTCGATCACCCAAAAATGAAATATCGGTCTTTATTTACTCCACAAATTCTTCCAAATCTGTAAAAATGTCTTTGTACTGATGAACATTGACTATCCTAGTAGGACAATATGCTTTATAAATTTACTAGTTCTGTTAAAAGAAGATGCTGTGAACAATGTAGGAAAACAAACAGTTCTGGGACACTTTGACTACCATTGTAATTGGTGGCCAAGAACTGTTTGCTTACAAGCATTCTTCCAAATATATTTCTCGGTGTTAATCAGAAAGATTTGTTTTACAAATTTGGAAGAACTCAAGGGTGAGTAAATATTGACAAGAGTTTTATTTTTGGGTGAACGGTCCCTTTAAGCCCAAAGCACATGTCTGTATAGAACAAGAGCTTGAGTTATCGCATTAAAAACAAAAAAAATGAATCTTTAACATACTCCTCTTTAAACATTTGTTGCAGTTGAAGGATAAAACAGAGCAGTGGAACAAACAAATCAAGTGACTGAAAGCAAAGCAAATGTATTTTATTTTCCACGTGCATATCCTTTTTTAGCTCAATGGGCCTACAGCGCAAGCACTACACAAGTCATGCTGCGAGGGACACCCTAGAGACTCAGAGTGACTTTGAATGTTAGTACATTAGGGACCTTATAAACATATTGTTTTAAACTAGAGGTAATATGCTTGAATTTGTACAAATATTCCTATCTCCGTGTTCCCATGACGAGGATGCGTTCTTTGATTGTACAGAAACAGTCTCTTCAGAGGATGCTACTCCCAATTTCCTGCAACTTCTTTTATACTTGGACGTCCTGGCTTATGCTTTAGGCTTTTGAGATACTGATTATAGAATTTGCACTTTCCAGAAACAGCACCGTGCATAATACAAAAGAACAACAAGGGAATAAGCTGCACCGTGAGAGTTAGTTAAGTATAATCTACAGGGCAGCTTAACATTTCCGCACTGTATTAAAGTTCACGCTTGCACAGTTGGTTAAAGACATCATGTACAACAGTAACTGTATTGTAGTTTACAAGCAACCGGAAAAGGCTAAGCTGATCTGTATGCTACAAGCCTTTTTTTAATATTATGGATTTGATGGCACTGCATTGCCCTTTATCTCTGCTCTCTTTAGGGGGGGTCATAGATGTGCCATTAAAAAACCTGATAAAAACATTTCCCCTGAGCCTGCCACTAAGATATATGTCATTTCAATGCTTATAGTGCTAATGGAATTTTTTTATCATCCAGTAGAAGGAATAAATAGATGACATTGCTTTGCATTATTGGTTAACCTGTAAAACTGGCAAGCATATTTATCTGATCCTCGACAGTCTGTCTCTTGAGATCCAGACTCTCGTCTGATGAGATTCCAGTCAATGGCTGGAAAATACAAGGGCTGCGGTTTATTTCAAACGCTAGGCTGAAGACATGTGACGCATGAATGAATGTCCAGGAGCAAAATTTCATCAGATAAATTAAAGAGCGCCACCAACTCTGTGCAAGACTGTGTAATGAAATACAATATTTTAGTGAATTGGATTGCAATAGTCACACCCTGGGGTCAGAGAAAGATGAAATGACTTGCAACATTAGGTCTTGAAGATATTTAAATTACAAGATAAAAATTTATGTTTAGCAAAGAGCGTAATGAAATTTTGCATTCAAATCAGTGCATGATTCATTTAGAACACCGTGTTCACGTATCATGCCTAAGCAATTCTACAGTATATAGTTCTTATCATTATTTAAGGTTTACGATAGATAATGTTAAGTTCAGAAACTGCAGTGGTAGAGGAAAAAGTGAAAAGAAAACTGTATAAGATTATTGAAAGAGTATTGAACTCTGTGCGTGCAGCTATTTACTTAAAATAAAGTATTATATAAACTAACCAGTTGCTGATACAGCTTTCGGGGCGATAGTATTTGTACCATACAGTACATAATGCGATATTCTTAGTCTCTACTGCCTTTTAGTGGCTCAAATCAGAAATGCAACTCCTTATCATTTTACAGTATATGAGTTTGTTGGGAATATTTGTACTGTTTAATGGAATACTGTGATAAAGGATAAATATTGAAAACATTATAAAATAATTATATTTATATATTTGTTACTTTGCAACACAGCCAGAACCACATCCACTTAAAGGGGAGGTCTGATAGAATTTCACTTCTTTTAATTGACTTAGTGAGTATTGTAGCTGCTGGAGCATAATAGCTAAACATCTATTGTTTAGCACATCATAAACATAATAAAAACAAAAAATAGGCTAAATAGGACCCCTTTAACTTGTTGGGGTCAGCAATAGAGATGTAGACAAATCTGTGGCTGAAACTGTGAAAGCCTTTTTAAACAGGGCAATGTTGGGTAATCATAATGGTTACATGCATAATAACATTTAGTTAATATAAATTATAGATTTAAGCATTTCAAGCATTCAACATTCTCTAAAAATCTGGTATGATACATCAGTGTTTTCCAACCTTTTTTACCAAAGAAACCTCCATCAGTATCTAATGACATACTGAAAATCTTTAGCAAGTATGACAACAAGCAAGTTTCACTCTCCCTAAAACACTTTCTGTTCGGTTACCAACTTTCCTCAAAATGTTTTCTTTTGTGATGTAAATGATGACGGATCTTTCATTTTTGGGTAAACTATCACTTTAAGTTCTGAAGTTTCTCAACAGATTCCAACAATAAACTTGTCATTCCAGTGACGGTAACAGGCATTTTGGCCCGACAATTGCAAATCCAGACATGAACAAACATCTTCAATCCCACAATAGTTTGTTTCAGATTGGACAAATCCAGGGACAAATGATCATCATGGTTGGAAAAACTAATATATATTTTCTCACCTTTATGTATACCAAAATGTTTATAAAACGCCGTCTGAAATAGCACTACACGGTGCACTGTGGATAAGGCCTATCTAAATTATTAGCAGAATCAAAGATATCTGTTTGAATCAAAGACAACAATAACCTATAAAGTATAATAAAATAAAAGTACAACCATACAATTGTAACGTGGCAGTTCGGGAATGACACATAAAATGCATTATCTAAGCCCAAGGCAAGAGGAAAAACAATACCCACAGCGCGACTTCCGGTGTGACGTCACTTGCCGACTGCAGTCAGGATTCTGGACAAGCGAAGACCTGCGCACTAGTCTAGAACATAGCTCACCCTCACAGAGAGCAGTTAGACTGGCTACTACCTAAATATCTTCAAACCATATCTACTTTTATACTCATCATTTTTCTCCTTTTGAAGTACAGAATCAACATCCAAACTGAGTTTGCTTTAGTAAAGGTGAGTTTTGTTGCATTTAACGTTCAGTAAAATGGCTGCTGTTTTGAGAGCGTGACTGCAGAAAATGGCGTCGTCGTAGAACAATCACCTGGGAAGGTTTTTGTTAATTTTAGAGAGATATAATAGATTTACATCGGTGGATACTGCTTTATACTTAACAGCCGTGGCCGCTTACGGTGTTCGTTGGTTAGGTTAACTTACAGGAAATGCCAGGCTAAGCGCGGCGAAACACTGCCTGCTAGCTAGCAGTTAACGGTAAGGTTGGTTGTTTAAACGATCTAATGCCTCTCTTGTATGCTTGAATTCAATTTATACGGACTTAAGACTTTCAAACGCGTACAATGCTTAAAACGATGGTGGTAAGATGTAGTTCTTTTGTTATCCTCGTTAATGTTAGCAAGCTAAAGGTCTGGCCTCTTTTGTCATTACATGAGGCAAACGGAGGCTGACCAAACATTTGTACTTTTACATCAAATTCTTTGGTATTTATATGATCTGGATATCTAATACGAAGCGTGTTTGCCTTTTTGTGTTTAGATGAAGATAAAATCAGTAAATATGTTTTACCAGCGACGTGGGTAGCGTGTTTAATCTTATTGCCTTGTCTTTTTTCTTTATCTTTTCCCCATACAGTTCGGATTTCCCCAACCCTCCCTTTCATTACTATTCTTTTGAAGATTCTTCGTTATCAAGCCGCCAAAGTGGAGAGTGTGATTGCAGAAGGGGGTGCTTCTCGTTTCAGGTGTGTGTCCCACGGTCTTTTCTCTTGTATTACTCATCAATAGAGAAAAAAGACACACATGTTTGTAATTCTGTCTAATTGAGGATATCCACAGCTGTCTTCAAATTGCTTTCATGCTTATGCTTTGTTCATGTTAAAGGCTTCAATTTGAGGCACCTGGGTTAAATGGGCCTGTCCCAATGTTGCAAGCTTTTCAGGTCAATATATGTGTTTAGACCTGCTCTCAGATGAAACACCATAAACTTTGTGTAATGACTGGCATTTCTCTCCATCGCACACTGGTTCAGTTGCGTTTTAGACTCGATCATCTGCGTTGACGCCGCACCAATCGCTGTGAACAAGTGGACCGTTCAATCGATTTAACTTAACTCATGACAGAGGGGTAAACATTTGCCTGAACTTTAAAAGATGTGTTTTGAAGATTTTAGCTATTGATAATTTTTAACGTTATAGAAATTGATCTATAAACTGCAACCCACTTGGGATGCTATACAAATGTAAATTTCAAGACCTGCATGACAAAATTCTCAAATGAATTGGAGCAGTTACTCATAATTATTTACCTTATGTCCTTTTTTCTTATTTACAAAGGCTAAAGAGACAAAACACATGATGCAGCAATAGGTCCACTAGTTCCTGGTTTTGCTGCTTGAATATGTTAAACAGGTTACATTTGATTTTCCGCCTTTTCCCTGACAACGGATAGGATAGCACATAAGTGTTTAAATGGTTGTGTAGGGGTGGTTGTGCAAACAGCATTTTTACGTTCCGTTTTATTCTAGTGCTTCTTCGGGCGGAGGAGGTAGGGGTGCATCTCAGCACTATCCCAAGACTGTCGGTAACAGGTATGTTTAAACTTGTTAATATCAAGGCATCCGGCAAGTAGTGAAGATTAAAACATCTTTGTAGCATACTTTAGAGTCTCTAATCACTTTGTGTCTCTTTAGCGAGTACCTGGGGAAAACCCCAGGGCCTGGCCTTCAGAGATGGGTTCCTTCAAGAAGCACTAGACGAGATGTCAACTCCACTGAAAAAGAACTTCACGATGCAATATTTAGGAAAGTAAGAGGGTGAGTATCCTTGAAGTGAACAAATAGTTTGTTCAGCAGGAAGAACGAGCTTAATGAAGCCTCTGTTTTGAGCTCTTTTGTCCATTGTGCTTGAGGTCTTGTGAGCATTTTTGTTGCTTACCAGCTGATACACTCCAGCTCCAACTACAAATCTGTAAAACGCTGTCTTTTGTTGTAACTAGTATGTAATTTATGCTTTTTGCTTTTATCTTTCAGCATACTTAATAAACTGGCCCCTGAAAAGTTTGACAAGCTATGCCTTGAGCTTCTCAATGTGGGCGTAGACTCTAAACTCGTCCTCAAAGGAGTCATCTTGCTGGTAAGATACTTTTGTGGGTTTTTTATTAGGGATGTGCACGAATATTCGATCTGCAATAACCATTCGAATATTTGTATTTTTCATGAGAATAAAACTGTGTCACCATAAGGTTATGCTACCATTTCAGAGGAGCTTGGAGTTGTCACATCTTCTTTAACGCTTCACTTCATCTGTAATGATTTTATAATATACTGAAAATATAAAAAAATAGTTTGTTCCTAAATCTTTGTTCACTCAGATCGCAAGCTAGTTTAAATTAAGTTTATACACGGGATGCCCGGATCACGGTTTATGCTCGGCTCACATCACCATATTAAAATGTGAGTAAAACTGGTGAGCCACAGAAGTCGTTGACATGACTTACATTAGGTATAAAAATACCAACGTAATAAATAGAAACAAGCACTATGGTGCCATCTTTGTTTTGCAGGGTATTTTTTAGGATCTCTGCAGTCAAGTGGAGGTATCAAGCCGGTTTACTTTATTTATTATCAACATTATAAACAACCCAGATTTGACAAGAATATCTGGCTTTATTATGTTACCGGGAGTTAGAGAAGAGAGTTTTCTCTTTCGGCTTGTTGAACAGATTTTCACCAAAGTAAAATAGACCTATATGCTTGTTTTTCTTATCAAGTACATGTTAATCAAAATAAACAAGATAAGCATATATCACAGACTGTCAATATATGTTGCGTTTTGTCTGTTTTATTTTTGTTCGTTCCATGTAGCTTTAAATACAGTTTTTGTCTTTTTCCAAAACCTAAATACAGGAAATAATATTAATGCATTATGAATATTTAATGATAATTATAAGCTTTATGTGAGATTGTGACTAAATAAAAACGTAACAAATGACATCATTATGAACTACATTTAAATATTTGAGCTCATAAAAACAAATATTCGATTAGGAAATTATTGAAAAATTATGGTCCCTAGTTTTTATAATAAAGGCAAAATTGAAGGTTTTTAGGTTAAGCCTTTTTTATGACGTTTGATTTTAATACTGATTTGACTGAGGAGTAGGTCAGTTTAGGTTATGGATTTGTGTTCATGCAGTCGATTCACTGATGACCATGGTAACAAGTACATTTGGACTCTTGTACTTACCTGCTCGGATGCAGGTCATGACGAGGGAAATTTTCTTCGTGTGCATTCATATTTGTAGTTCGTTTTTTTGGTCCGGACCAAATCGAAAACACTGAATGACATTGAATATTTTAAAACGGAACTTACCGGACACCCAAAACAATGCTGTGTGCTGGGTTATACATGCTTAGTGTATGCCTTCGCATATGAGGGTAGTTTTAGCGAGCCGTAACTAGTTAAGACCTCATGAAGTGGTTAAAGCAGTCAAAACAGCGTCAGGAATTCCTTTGTTACATGCGCAAGCACAGATCTAATAAACACTCCTTTTATATCACTTGATTTTCGGGTCGTATGTTGTTATTTCCTGTTTTTGGTCTGTGTTGCGTGTACATTTCAATCGAACCGTGCCAGAGTTCGTTTGAAAGTGGGCCGATACCCATCTTTTCAGAGGTCTCGGTCTGCTTGTGCACCAGGGTTCGGATGGCAGCGTTCACACTTGCTCAAATAAACCGCAATAGCACCAGAGTTTGTTTTAATCAAACCAAACATTGCATATGTGAACACACCCTTAGTCTTCAGAAACAGCTTACAGGAAAATTTGAACTCACAATCTCACTATTAGAGGTCTTTAAAGTGTGTACACATTTTCAATTCCATACTTTTTTCTGTAGATCGTAGACAAAGCCCTAGAAGAGCCAAAATACAGCTCACTCTATGCTCAGCTATGTCTGCGTTTGGCAGAGGATGCACCAAACTTTGATGGCCCATCACCTGAAATCCAGTCGTCACAAAAGCAGAGCACAGTAAGTATTCCTGTTATGTAGCTTGGCTGTATTTTACTAGAGTCATTACAACCTGGAATTCTGTTGGTGTATATATTCTCGATTTAAAGTCAACGTCACTGAATGGAAATTTATGATTAGAGTGGGTGATAAAAACATGTGAAATCCAGCATCAGCTGTTTGTCTTGCTGACTATACAAAATCAGCATTCTTTAAAGATATTGTTCTTAAACTTTTAAAGCAGGTTTTAGTTTTGATACAGCTGTAAAGTCAACATTTTTCACCTTTTTCTACTGGTTTCATTTTCTCATTGTGCACCATCCTGTTTATTCCTTGTAGACTTTCAGAAGACTTTTAATCTCTAAGCTTCAAGATGAATTTGAGAACCGCACCAAAAATGTTGACCGTGAGTAATTTCCCCAACATTTTATTTTATTGCAAAGTACATTATCTTTCTCTCGGCTGGTTTCTAACTTTTACATTTGTCTCTTAATTTAGTCTTTGACAAACAAGACAACCCTCTATCCTCTGAGGAAGAGGAGCAGCGTGCCATCGCCAAGATCAAGATGCTTGGCAATATCAAATTCATTGGAGAACTTGGCAAACTCGACCTCATCCATGAGTCTATCCTTCATAGGTGCATCAAAACAGTATGTTATTCCCACTTAACTTTTCAAACACTCTTTGGCCTGGTTTCATAGACAAGGCTTAGCTTAAGCCAGGACCATGCCTTTGTTAAATTAGAATATTTAAATCGGTTTGTTTAAAATGCTTTACGTAATAACCTTTCTGGAGTGCATCTTGAGACAAAACAATTACATATTTAAAGATGTCTGTGCAATTGATTTTCAGTAAAGCCAGCTCTTCTGTAAAAACAGGCATTGGTTTCTCTTGATTTTGTCATTTGTGATTCATCTATAGCTTTTGGAGAAAAAGAAGAGGGTCCAGCTCAAGGACATGGGAGAGGATCTGGAATGTCTCTGTCAGATAATGAGGACTGTGGGGCCCAGACTCGACCATGAAAAAGCCAAGGTACCACTTGAGCCAAGAACCATTAAAACTGAAAGGTTATGAACTGGACCTATTAAATTGATTATATTTTGTCATTTTGCTCCTGTTAAAACACAGTAAGTACTGAATAATTCTTCGAACTGGAAGATTTATTCGTGAACTGTTTGTTATAGGCTAGTGTACATTTCTGATTGTTAAGGATCATAAAGAATGAGTTTCAGCTAATAGTCAAATGAAATGGTGACAGGCTCATTTTTGTTTTAATGGACTGGAATGATCTGCTTTTTCCTGTCACATTCCTACATGTGCTGTTTAGAATAATGTCATTGTAAAATAGAGGGAAGCAGTTGTTGGATAGTATCAGATATTTCAGACTGGTTTCCTTGTTTTTGTCTGAGAATAAGCTCAGTCTTGTTAGTTTTTCTCAAGCAGTTTTAAGAGGATGATTCAGCCTTTGTGTAAATATAAAGCATTAAAACTCTCATGCTGTGAGCTGTTTAACGAATGCCTTTTCAAACGCTTTTGCATCCTCCACAGTCTTTAATGGATCAGTACTACGGCCGTATGCGATCCTTAATGAACAACAAGGATTTGCCTGCAAGGATTCGTTTCCTACTGCAGGACACCGTAGAGCTGAGAGAGAACAATTGGGTTCCTCGTAAAGCTTTTATCGACAATGGACCTAAGATGATTAACCAGATTCGTCAAGATGCAGTGAAGGTGAGCATTAATTTGTTTTTACATAAGTTAAATAAAAATATATGTATATGACACATTTTATTGCTGGTGAGTAGGGGTGTAACAAAACTTCTTCGTATGTTGTTTTGCGATGCGCATCGTAGAGAGATGGTGATATTTATGATATGATTAATTCTATTCATTGAGCGGTCAAGACACTACCTACTCTGCACCAGCTCGTCATGTGTGCTCATCTCACATGTGCAGTAGAGAAGTCTCTGGGAGAATGTGAAGCGCAAGACGCAATTTGTGTCTCCACGTGGTTTACAAAGTGTCTTATTTTCCTTCACAATGGTCAGTAAAACACATCAAAATTGTAGCGTGACTGCTGGCGACAAGCTAATGTGAGATGCTGCATCACATGATATGCAGCCTAAAGTAAGCCTAAAGAAACCAGAGCTGTACCGATTAGAGAAGTGATGAAGGGAGTCGTACTATACATTAAAAGATTGGATGACATGCTAAAAAAACAAGTATGTGAATTGCATGATTGAAGAAATGTAATACAGTTTATGTAATATGTCTTTTAGAAAGATATTTATCATTCATTACGGTCTCGAGGAAAGACCGTGCAGTTTCAAAGGGACTTCAGCCAATAGGGTCTGAGAGTGAGCTCTCTGAGCGTTTGTTTGGTTGTATGTACTGAATGAATACGCCCTTCACTAAACGAACGTGTCAATTGAGGCAAAATGAGATTGAATGAACTGGTACATGTTGTTCATGGTCTAATATTCTCTGTGTCACGACAATGCATATCCAGTAGTTACTGAACTTTTCTGAAAAATAAAGGTAATGACCTGGTTTAATTCTAAGGTAAAGTAAGTTTTGAAAACCATTAAATCTTTTCTATGGAACATTTCATTTGTTAACCCAGATAGATTTTAGTAGACTAAATATAATGTAGATTTCGTCGAATAATACAGAAATGATGGGATGTCTAAAACTAAATCAAAATTGACAATGATATTGATACACCCCTACTAGTGAGACTAAAATACTACTACAAAGTGATTTGAGCGTAACGAAAGTGTTGAGCCTTATGGGTTTTTTTTTCCTGAAGGATTTGGGTGTTTTCATTCCACCCATGAACCATGGAATAAGAATGGACTTCTTCCTAGAAGGCCACTTTATGCAGAATAAGATGAAACTGGACAGGGAAACTCTTGGGGGATTGGCAGATATGTTTGGTCAGATGCCTGGTGAGTGTGCAAATTCTTCTATATGATCACTTTAATGTTTGAAGCTTCTTAACTAATCTGAATATTACTGAACGTTTCTGCTGAATGTAATAGATCATGTGGCTGTTTTTCCCCTTTTTTTATCTGCAGGCGGTGGCATTGGGACTGGTCCAGGTGTGATCCAGGACAGATTCTCTCCCACCTTAGGGCGTCACCGTGGACACATGGCTTCTCAACCACAGTCACAGTTTGACTTGGGTCTGAAGCCTTTTGTCAAGTCTAACCAGGTAGGCAGGTGGTAAATTCCTGAAAAGCCTAATGTCACTTTCAAAACGTATTAGAAGATTAAGTTTGCTAAATGATTTCCACAGGGACAGAATCAACATTTTCAAAGTCAGAACCATTCAAACCAGCAGCAAGTTCAGTCCAAGGACATGCCTCCACGCTTCAAGAAAGGGCAGCTCAATGTTGATGAGGTAAATCGGAGGCATACGATAGCTGTTGAGTATAAACCAAAACATCTAGCACCCTGTGATTATAAAATGACGCGTTATTCTGAGGGATCCCACTGGATGGCAGTATTCTTTCTTTATCTGTTTCTTGCTTCTTTCTAGTCTTTTCTTCCTACTTAAAGCACTTCTGCTATCCCTCATTCTTTAACTGTCTACCAGTCCACTGATTGCGATTATGAGATATGAGTGTGTGAATTTTTGCCATTTTTGTATTGTAGTCATGTTATTAGCATGACAAGCTTTGCTTTGTTTTACCACTTCTCACAGATCAGCCTCCGACCAGCTCAGTCATTCCTTATCAATAAAAATCAAGCAGCGAAACTACAGTCCCAGATCCCCACTATGATTCCTCCCAGTGCTCAGCCTCCCCGCACACAGACTCCACCACTCGGACAGGTAGAAATCCCTTTCTTCCATTAAAGCACTAGGGCTGGACCGGAGTATTCGTTTGTTGGCTTGGCATTCGATTTTAAGTTGAGATTTGAATATACTTTTTTTTAACATCTGGCATCCCCTCGGAATAGGTTGTCATTCACGCTTAAATATTAATTGCCATGAATGTCGTGATTTAGTTATCTGGAAGAGAAGACAAAAATGCAGGAGACATCAGGTGTGTGGAAACACTTTAAATTCAGTGAGGACAAGACAAATGCAGTTTGCCAAATATGCGATTTGAAACTGGCCTACCACTAGGGTTGGGTATCATTTGGGTTTTTCCGATACCGGTGCCTGAATCAATACTTTTAATAAGGAGCCACAAAACACCTGTGGATGTCATTTTATTAAATAATAAAAAATTCACAGTAAATTAAGTAAATGTGAAATGAGCATGGACCCCAACATAGAGAGATGTTATTATGTATTTATCGTCTTGCATTCTCTGTGTTCTCTTCAGCCTCCTCAGCTTGGTCTGAAAACCAACCCCCCTCTGATCCAGGAGAAACCTCAAAAAACTATTAAGAAACCTGCACCTACCAAGGAGGAACTGCTGAAAATGACCGTATGCCATTCAAAGCTTCTGCATGCGTTCAAAGCTTCTGTATGACATCACTAGATATCAGACTCTCATGTTTTCCACCTATCATGTTTTGTTACAGGAGACCATGGCGACTGAGTATCTTAACAGTAAGAACATGACGGATGCTGTCAGTGCCGTGAGAGAGATGAAAGCACCTAAACACTTTCTGCCAGAGATGTTGAGTAAGATCATCTTGTGTTCTTTGGAACGGACAGATGAGGATCGGGAGCAGGCCAGCACTCTCATTCATACACTGCGAACCGAGGGCTTCATCACTGGAGAGAACTTTATGCAGGTAAGTTAACTAGTCACATCAATAATGCTGCTAGGGATGCTCATATTGACTGTTTAAGCGATAGTCAAAATTTTGACAGCTTAATACCGCGTTCAATGTTTTAAAAGGCATGTTGATCATATAAAATGATTAAAAAAATATTATTAATGTGTTTTTAAATAACTTTTAAATCATACACTTTTTTTTGTTTTCTTAATGGTGAAAGAAAAATATGCTATATATGTTAACTCACGGAGCGTGCAGACGCGTGCGACCAGGTGTAAATGCCCTCCGAAATGTTTAACGGATTAAAATCCGATCAGGCAAACCATTTGACAAAACTGTGTAATTCTTCTGATTGCTGAGGCCACATTTGTCAGGGCTTTACTCTTCCTAACAGTGTGCACTGGCAGCCTTGCTTTAGCTCAAGTTTATTGATTTAAATGTAGATTTATATTAAAATGTTATCAATGGTTAATGTTCGGATAAGGTGTGTTGGTTCTTGGTTAGGGAAATTAACCAGAATGAGCATCCCTAGATGCTGCACATCACCTGTGGAGCATCAAGTCAAACAATTGTATGGTTGTCTGCAGGCTCTACTGAATGGATTGGATCAGTGCCCTAAGATCGAGGTGGACATTCCTCTGGTTAAGTCTTACCTGGCCCAGTTTGCAGCTCGGGCCGTCATCGCTGAGCTGGTTAGTGTGGCCGAACTGGCTCATCCGCTGGAGAACGGAAATCACTTCCCCCTGTTCTTGCTGTGTCTGCAGCAAGCTTCCAAGCTGAAGGACCGTGAGTGGCTCACAGATCTCTTCCAGCAGAGCAAGGTCAACATGCAAAAGATGCTACCTGGTACGTCTGTTTAGCCTGATTCAGGCTTCTTTAAACTGTAATCTTTGTCTCGTTTTATAATAATGAAATATTATTTAAAACTTAATTTTAAGAATAATGTGCACGGAATTGTAAGAAATAGGATTAGAGACATTTTTATGGAAAAGTGAACTCTGTGGCTTAACTGTTCTGCTTTTATGTTGCTTAGAAATTGACCAGAATAAGGATCGTATGCTGGAGATTCTGGAGGGGAAGGGTCTGAGTTTCCTTTTCCCCTTGCTAAAACTGGAGAAGGAACTTTTGAAGCAGATCATTGCAGACCCTTCCCCTCAGTCCATCTATAAGTGGATCAAAGACAATATCTCTCCCAAACTCCATACTGATAAGGGCTTCATCAACATACTTATGACCAGGTATTGTACACTAAATCTGCACACAAACTATTGCGCTTTTCAATTATCTCATATAAGCTTTTATTTAACAAGGCCTTTTCCCTTTTAACAGCTTTCTGCAGTATATCTTGGCTGAGCTAGGTGTGTCTGAAGGGGGTGAGGAACTGTCCTCTCCTTCGAAAGAACAGCTTGATCAGGAGAAGCAACTGCTACTAGCCTTTAAGCCAGTCATGCAGAAGTTCCTTCACGATCACACAGACCTGCAGGTCAGCGCTCTATACGCTCTGCAGGTGCACTTCAACACCAACGTTTTCCCAAAAGGTAATGCAGCTACTTGTATAAAAACATGTTGCCTGACCCAAACTGTGACCTTGTGATGGGAAATATGATTTTTATTTTGTAATTTTAGGTATGTTGCTTCGCTACTTTGTCAACTTTTACGACATGGAGATCATTGAGGAGGAAGGTTTCCTCGCATGGAAAGAAGACATTTCTCAAGAATTCCCTGGGAAAGGAAAAGCCTTATTCCAGGTATTTGTTTACGTTAAGCTGTTGTTATGTATTAATCCTGTTCTCATGAGAAGTTTTTTTCCTCATAGTATGATAAGATAAAATACAGGTGTGTCTTGCCCTCAGGTGAATCAGTGGTTGACTTGGCTGGAGACAGCTGAAGACGAGGAGTCAGAGGAGGAAGCCGACTGATGAACCAGGCCAATCCTCCCCGTGCATTCTTGTATCCTGATAGATAACATGCCATCTTCTCTTTGGTCCCTTCACTTTTTGCTGTAATTAGCTCTTACCTACACTGCTGCTAGGCTCATGAATTAACCGCAAGACAAATGAATGCCATCTTTATCATATTATTTCCTTGTGCTTGCATCATAGCCAATGTCAGGTGTGTCCGTTTTGAGTTTGAGATGATAAAACCACCGCGATGCTTAATCGGTATACATATTTCTTTGTCTCCGGGTTTGGAGGAAGACATGGAGGTAAATGTGACAATGTCCCATCTTTCTTACATGTGTAACCTGGTTTGTTTTTTCGTTGTATAAGAGTGGATAGAAAACGGTTTTGTGTCCCAGCAGAAGTGAAGCTGTCCATATAGAAGCAATAGTTTGTTGTCTTATTGGAGATGGATTAGAATTTAAATTGCGAGATCCTGGTTGAGTGGCCTTCATAGGTTACGCTGTAGACGCTTTGTGTTATTCTGGGTCCGTTGCAATATCCTTTAACCTTCACGTGCATGATTTTAAAAATAATCTGTTAAACTGTAATCACTGACTGGTTGCTATAAATTTCTAGCGGTTTCCATTTCTACCTCCTTCTGAATAATCTTTAGTGCTGGCTTTAGACACTTCTAAAGTCTTGAGATCCAGTGAATCTGCATAGTCATTAAGACAATTTCGTACAACACACTACCTAAAGCCACAGCTTGCAGTAGATCTGAATGTCTAATGAAGATATGTGTTAGTGAGAAGTCCAGCTACCTGAATGAATGCCTCCACTGCCCCAGCCTTACTTATTGTCTGCTGTGTGTTCTGACAAGGTAACTGAAATGTAATCTATTACAGCAATAGTAACATCGTTAAGGCCCCAGCAATCTGCTGCAAATGAAACATCTTTAAACGTGTATCTGGTGGATTATTTTAACTTGCATTTGGATAAGTCATTAAAAGTAAATAAAAAAAAATTATTCCAAAAGAAGAAAAGGCTTCTGCCCTTGTTAATAGATGGTTTTACAACAACCGTTTATTGACAGGTGTTTTAATTATATTTGACAAAGTTATTCTTGTTTGTTAAACTGCAATCCAGTTGTAAGACATTAAATGGCTTATGATTGTCATTGTAAAGCATATTTTGCTGTATTCATCACCACTATTGCTGAATTTACAATAAAGAAAATACTTGATCAATATATTAACTTGTTGTCAGTTTTTTGAGATGCTAAGATTTTCAATACATGAAAATTTCAATTACGTTTCCTCCGTCAATATAGGTAGGATCTTTTAAATTTGAAAAATATTTAAGTTAAAGCAAACTAAATATGGCAGGTGGCTTTATTTTAATTCTGCGTTCTGATAAATTATTCCTCATCAGTGGGTATCCAGAAATATTCAACTTTTCTGCTTCTCCTTGGAAACCCAGACTCATGGGAATCTCCCATTGGTGACAGTTCACTGAAATGGGCTGGTCCTGTGCCCCTTCCAACCCGAGGTGCAGCCACTCTAAACATGGTTCTGCTGAACAGATGACAAATTGAGACAGTGCATTATTCAGTTTATTTTTTGATAAATACATACCTCCCTGAGCTCCTGTCTGAATCCTCACTGCTGGGATCAGGTGTGGTAATGTACACAGGATCTCCTTCCTGTTGAGTGCATGTTTTACACTGTTGAATAATTCAATTAATGTCTCTTGTAAAAGATGAATGAAAGGTATATTACTGTAAAGTTCCTTGGTGTGCCATCCAGATTTTTTAGAAGCTTAACCCTCTGGTCGCTCTCAGTCATACACAGGAAGTAGCTCTTAATGTTTGCTTGGCACTGAATTGAGATAAACATGCAGAGATCAATTCTTGTAATTTACATTTAATTGGGAAAATAAAAGCATATTATTTTAGGCTCTTATTCATAGACTGAAAGCATACCATTTCCTATGGATGTAAATGAGAAAAAGCACTTTAAAGGTCATTGTTACGCATAACAAACTCGTTACAAACACACTGTG
The DNA here is from genome assembly GCF_947034865.1 of Barbatula barbatula. NCBI lineage: Eukaryota > Metazoa > Chordata > Actinopteri > Cypriniformes > Nemacheilidae > Barbatula > Barbatula barbatula. The sequence goes on along the minus strand of NC_136773.1, from coordinate 18,502,423 downwards.
TACATTTTTGTCTTTTTTTGTCATTGATTTGACATCCCTTGGTCATTATATATTCTCTTTGTATGGATGAGCAGGGATGCTGCTGCATCATCCTTGCAGTCCAGGTACATATTAAACGAGCCAATAGGACTCACTGCTTTAGTTTGCCTCTGAGACTTCAGTTCCTCCTGAGCCCTGATGATTTCTGCCAGAGCCTGATGTTTCTCTCTCCAGGAAAGACACTCCCTGCTGCGATCTTCCTTTTCTCTCTCGGCTAGATTTCTTTCCTGCTCTGCATCTTGCTGGGCTTTTTTGGCTCGCTCACTGTGTTCTTCAGCCACCAGAGCTCTACGTCTGGAGTTCACCTCCCTAGAAAAGCAGAACAACAAATAAATGAATAATATCAAGTTAAATGCATTATTATGCATTTATAAAGCGTTACCAAATTATTTCTTTATGAAAAGCTCACTTTTCCATAATCTTCACATTTTCTTCTGTCAGCTCCTTCAGTTTGTTCCGTGATGTGTTTCTCTCATTTTCCAGTCCTTTGTTTTCTTCCAGTAGAACTTGCTTTTCTCCTGACACTCGGTCTAGTTTAATCTTGGTTTCGAAGTAATTCCTCTCAGTTTGCGCTAAAAGTTGCTGGACATTTGTTTGCTGTGGATGAAAGCATGCAGGGTTTCGCTGTTTCATTTGAATTGTTTACTACATTGTGTGTGCAAACTGCATTGTGATTTTTTGGGCACCTCTTTCTTCAGCTGCAGTAGCTCCTCGCTGAGCTTAATTTTTTCAGATTTCACAAAATCTTTCTCCTGCCGGTTGTCCAGTCCCTGGGCCTCTGCTAGGACTCTATTTTTATCCGCCTCTGCTCGGGCCCTGTCAGCATCCTCAGCTGCCCTGGACCACAGTGTCGCCCTCTGCTGGCTGAGATGTAGCTTCTGTTTTAACTAATAATATTTAAGAGTAACTATTACAATGTCGTTGCAGCGTGTGAATGTAAAAAGTCAATAACAGTTAACGAAGAACACAAGAAGTCAAGTTATTGGCTTGAGGGAAAATTTGTCGACTCTGAATCACACGAACGAGTCGTTTGTCGTTCCGTGTCTTATTTGCGTCACTCTGTCTAATCCAGTACCTCAGAGATGATGTATTTTTGTGGGCTAAACCGGAAGCGCCGCGCTGGTTCCCTCGTCCGAAAGCCTACGCATTTTTCCCATAGACCTTTGGAAGGTCGCAAAAAAATAAGCTCTGTGATTAAAGGTTTATGATGTTAACCCATTATGTCTATAAAGATAATCTTGATAAATGAACACCACATTGGATTTGTGCCCATGTTGCATACTTTGAGAGCTTTTTTTTATGCGTGATCCCTGCCAAAGGACTTTTAGATTAGATTAGATTCAACTTTATTGTCATTACACATACAAGTACAGTGTAACGAAATGTAGTTTAGGTCTAACCAGAAGTGCAATTAGCAAGTTCAGGATGTACAGTGACTGAATACAGAATACATTATTAGGAAAATATTATACAGTGGGCATGGACTAGGAAAATATTTTACAGTAGGTATGTACTATGAAATATATATACAGATGACTATATACTATGAACATTAATGTACAGGTGGCTATGAACAGATAATCATTTAGACTAAACAATAATGCAAGTGACTTAAGTGTGCATAAATTATTGACATTAGCTATTAAAGTTGGAGTGCAATAGGTGAGTTAATGCAGCTATTAAAGGTACGGTGCAGTAGCCTATATGAGTCAATACGGTTATTAAAGTTACGGTGCAGTATACGAGTTAATGCAGTTAATAAGTTGCAGTCCAGAAGATGAGTAAATGCTGTTAATAAGGTTACAGTGCAGTAGATTAGTTAATGCAGTTATTGCATTAACTAATTGCATTTTAGCAACATTTAAAAGGAAAGTATGAAACAATATTATGAATAAAATATTTTTTTCTATTAATTCTATATTTCTAGATGTCTTATGAGGATACCTCTTTAACTTGGGCCTGGAGTTCCTGGTTGAGGTTTCGCAGGTTCCTCATGGTTAGCTCATTCTCAGTTCTCATCATGATCCTTTCCATGTGTATTTCGTTAGAGAGGTATTTATTCTCCTTTTTTAGGTCTTCACATTCCTGGAAGACAAAGACATGTTCATGGAATGAAATAGTCCTTCGTGTAAACAAAACTTAATAACTTAAATGTTCATCTCTCATTTGTAAGTTGCTCTGGATAAAAGCCGAAGTGTCTGTTAAACGAATGTAAATGTATAATTTTTAAGCAAATTTACCAGAGAGTTCACCTTTCTATTAATGTGTGGACAAACAAGTAGGGTTGAGACGGTACCATAAACATATCTTACGTACTATACCAGCTGAAATATCACAAAACCAAGTAGTATTGCGATTCTGTGTCATGTTCATAATTAAAATCATCAAATTAGACCTAAATTCCATAATACAAAGATCTAAATGAAACTTGTTGTATTTAGTGAGATGCATTACACTGCACACTACAATGTTTGTAGTATTAACTATAGAATTTGGATAAGTTTTAGCAAATACTGTAGTAGCCTATACTTTAATATTAACTGTCTACAGATTTTAGTAACGTTTACTGTAGTAACTACTAAAGTAGTTTTTTACATGGAACTAATCCAATCAACATGCAACAAATTGCATTTATAGCAATGCTTATAAAGGAAAATGTTAGGCTTACTTTAAATGTGCTTACTTAAAATCGTTTTGTCTCATTCAACCAATTTGACATATATTTTGGGAAATTTCTCAGTGATTTTGTGTCCATACAATAAAAGTTAATGGGGGCCCAATGTTGTAAGGTTATTAACATTCTTCAAACTATCTCCTTTTGTGTTCCGCTGAATAAAGAAAGTCACGCATGTTTGAGTGACATCAAGGTGAGTAAATCATGAAGAGTTTTCATTTTGGGTGAACTATCCCTTTATACTCCCTTATTATATACTTTATAATGTTTTATTGCGCATCATATCAAATAAGGTATTTGTACATTTTTACATTTAGCTAAAATAAATTTTCTGTCATCACTTACTCACCCTCTAGTCATTTAAAACCTGTATGGCTTTCTTTCTTCTGCAGAACAGAGAGAGTAAAGAGAAAGAATGTGCCCGATTTACGTGTATTGGGGATTTTTGTCCAAACAATAGAAGTGAATGGAGGTCAGTGCTGTTTGGTTACCAAAGTTCTTTAATATATCAATATATCTTCAAGTAACTTTGTATTGGCACCTAATGTACTATTGCTCTTTGTATGACATATCGCTTATTGCTCCCTGAACTCTTTTAACAATGAAATCTACATTTATATTAAAAAACAGTAATTCAAGTGGACCACAGAAAGCACATCATTACGTATTTAGAAGTAATAGGTTCCTTAGCAAGCTTTTTAAATGTAAAATTCTCATTTATTTCACAATAAAACACAATGAAAATAACTTATATTTCTCTTTTGACATCACCTACCTTCCTCTTCCTCACCAGTTCCCCCTGCAGGTGGTTGATTTGAAGGAAAGAGCCACTAGCGCTCATGGCACTGACGGGTCGGACCGCACGCACAGGTCTTCGAGGAGGATGTGTGGGCTTCAAAACTCCCTTAAATTCCTCGATGCTCTGAAAGCGGTTGCCAATATTATTGGTGCTGTGAGAAAGAGATTTAAAGAGACCGCTGTCTGAAGCAGGGCTCTTCAATGAACTGAGAGCCTGGAGCTCTCCATGAGAACTGGCCCTCAGAGTCATCATTTCATTTAGGGCAGAATCTCCCAATTTTGACCTGAATCTATAGTTTTGATGTGATGTATTTTGCTTCTGCCGCAGAGTCCCGGCATGCAAGTGAATGCGCTGGGAACTAAGGAGACTCATCAACATGCGCCTCAGGTCAATAATTTATGAGGAAATGTTATACCAACTCACAGGGAGCAGAAACGTGACGCTCACGAATGGATTGAAACACAGCTCACCCCATCCCTGACAAATTGCAGACAGTGTTTCTCAGTCTCCAGAAGTGGGTTAACTGTACTGATAAACGAGTCAAAGAAAGAAAACAATACAATTTTTGCATTAAAGAAACGTAATAGTTCTTGTGCTTAGCTTACGGTCAAACCTGTTCTCAACATGCCACATGATATGATCATTTATGAAGTTTAATACTCAGGGTTTATATTCAAGTACTAGCAATAGGAGGCTCAGAGATGATGTATTTTTGTATGCAATTTTGAGAGATTCTCGGAATCGAATCCCAGCAGCAGATCCTCGTTTTCAAGACTGATTTTCTTTACGTCACTGAGCAGACGAAGAAATTCAAACCCCTTTACTGCAGATGTATTATTTAAGCAGAAACAAAATAGGACAAATAACACTGGCAGAATACTTATTTTTCTAATTCATTCAAATATTATTGTGACAACATTCAAAAAGTTTTCAATGTATTCGTTTAAAAAATAAAATGAGGCAGATACAACAGTCAGAACCTTTTGTCAGGGTTTGTTATTTCCTGTCAAGGAACATTTAGAGATGAGACAATAAAATCTATGAATCTGCAAAACAGGGCACAGGATGCTTTGAAAAACTGTCTCTGCATTGTAAAATCTGCCAATACTATCGTACATGTTTCAAATCAATGAAATGTGCACCGTGTACTTATGCACCATGTAGTGGTGCACGTCAAACAGGTTGCCCCAAACTGAACGACTTGTTGCATGTTGCTCTCTTTGGTCTGAACTTTGATATGCAGATTTTTTGTTTTTAATTTTCGAGTTACAGCCGCGACAATGCTGATCCACAAGAAAGACAACGGAGCTCAGAATTATAAAATAGCGTTGTGTTCTGCGACACACAGAGAAGCGGCAATTTTTTTAAAAAAATTACAACAAAATTTACAACAGAATGCATAACATCGGCACTGATTTCTTTCACATCCAGAGACAACATCCACCTTCACTAGAATAATATTTGTGCCATTAACAAGGGCCAGTAATCTCATTGATGCCTAAATATTAATTAGGTTCAGTACAAGTACATTTTTATCTGTCCGTCTCACAATCAAATGAAAATGTATGAAACAAATCACTTAAAATAACCAATCAATATATATTAACAATAAAAAGAATACACGGAAAAGTATCTATGTGCACCAATAACATGCATAATAGTGCTAATGTATTGTCTTAACAAAATATTGCTTTAACAATAAAGGTTGTTTCTATTTAAAAAGCTCTGTTAACACATTGGTTTAACATAAGTTTCCACACTAATGTGGTTGCCTGGACATTGAATACCTTTCAGACTTGTTTTGATTGTCTATATGTAGATCATTTATGGAATATGTTTAAAGTATTTGACATGACTGGTGCAGTCACAGGACATGAATGTTTTTAGTTGCCCTTTGCTCCAGCTGTAATTGGCCTCTCTGTGAAGGTCTTTATCCAGATCATCCTCATCCTCAACCTCCTGTTTCCTTTTTCCATAGTTCACCTTTTTTGTAAGAAGGTGGAGTGAGTTCAAAACTGTGATCCTTTCTGCAGCATCACCATATTTATGTGTGCAAACGTCTGCAGTTTTTTTGGCGTCTTTAATGTTGCTGCACTGATGGCTGGAGTTTGGTTAGCTTTGTGTCCTTTATCCTTTTTATTTATTTGCACACTCTGTTTAGATGTGAATCAAATTCAAGGTATGATTCTATGTCTCTATTTTTGTCTTTTAAATGTACTTCTCTTAGGATTTTAATAAATGTATGTAACGGGAAATGTTTTTGTTGTCTTTCAGTTCCTACAGATGATGGAATTTCTGGAGTGGTGTTGGTTCAAAACAAGGACAATAAATACAGTTTTAATGCCACAACAGCCAAAGAGGCGTGTAATGCTATTAAAATGAGAATCGCTACAAAGGCTGAAGTGGAGATAGCAAACAAACATGGCTTACAGACATGCAGGTAAAGCTGTAAAATATATTGATATAGCTTTTGTTGGCAGAAGATGTTTAAAAATGGATACATTGTGACCAAAATAATATTATCAGGAAAGATTGTGTGAAGTCTGAAGTTAAAGATTGCATATCACAGGCAGTTTCTGCCAATCTCATATTAATATTGAGTGTCTATACAGTAGTATTGCATATGTCGTATCTTCGGAGAGTATTTAGTTTTATCAAATTTATAAAAGAGAGATACAGCTGAACAATTATTTCCTGAAAAACACGAGCTGCTAGAGGTGGGATTAGTTGGGGATGGAACTACTGCATGAGCAAGCAACACATTATCACATTAATCCATTCGTGTTTTGTACATTATGCACGTACACGCCGATTGCCAACAAAACACAGACGATTGACTTAGTTTGACTTAATGTGTGCAGTTTATGTCCGGCATCTTTAAGCACTGGGACCACGCCATCTATCAGTTTCAAACGATCCACAACTCCAGCTTTATATCCACCGTTTATATAACATCCATCGCTGAAATGCCGTGAGCAAACAGACACACCTAAACTTCACTATCGCAAGAGTAACCAGCTACAGCGCAGATAATCTTGATGGCAAGCGGGCCACGCTCGTCGGTTGGGTTGCTGGCGGGCGCTTCTTTCGCCTTGCCGTGCTTTTCAGGGAGAAGACCAATAAATGGAATAGGATCCCTTTGACGACACAGGGATCCAGAATTATAGAAAACACTTTCCAAAACAAGTTGGAGTGCTGGGGGAGTGTTTCAAGTACAGAAATACTACGTCATGCGTCCAACTTGTTTTTTTAACAAATTGACCATGTGAAGCATGAGAAGCCAGTTTAATAGTGTAAAGAAGTCTGAATGTTTGACATAGCATGATATGAAGTCTTAAGATATAAGATTATAATGAAATGTCATAGATTTACATTTACATGTACATTTCTCACTAAGCATTTTTGTTAAGTGTTCTAGTACAAATATTTAAAGATTCTATAGATACAAGTGAATTCAAGTAAATTGATCATGATTTAAGAATTTGTGAGAAATTTATGTTTTTTAGTGTTTTTCTTCAGCATTAACATAATTAAATGTCTTTTTAAATGTTGACTTTTATTTATTTATTAAGCTTTTATTTTGTTGTCCTAAACGTTTCATTTTAATTTTTAAATACTAAAAAATGTGTTTCGTAAATAGCAAAAATATTTTGCTTTGAAGAAGAGATTTTCATCTAACATAACTTTGAACAGCGTTGAAAGTAGTTCATGATTTCACATCTGATCTGTTCCAGAACTAAGACTAAAACATTACCCTTTACATAGGTACGGCTGGATTGAAGAGCAAGTAGCAGTTATTCCACGAATTGACAGAAACCCAAACTGTGGTAAAAACAGTACAGGCATTTCTGTATGGAGAGCTAACATCAGCAGAGTGTTTGATGTTTATTGTATTAAGCCAGCAGGTATTCATGTTTATAATGTCTTCTTATGATTATAAATGTAAAGAAAATCATTTTTTACAATTGAAAGATATTCCATAGTATGCGGATACATATTTTAAGCATTATGTTATAATAACAACACAAAACACAATACAGTACTGCCTATATAATATATAACATGAGAATATGTCTTTTACATTAAACCCCAGGTCCTGATGCACAATTTGAAACATCAACGCGGCTTGAATCCACAACAGAAAGTGACAGAACACCATCAACCACCCATTCTTCTACGATAGCAATCCATCCATCAACTATTCATTCTACCTCTTCTTCTGTCACATCACTTCCTCCATATTCATCCACACCGTCCATTTCCTCTGTTTTTAACACTTCCTCAAAAACATCTAGCACTGTTAGTCTTTCTAGCTTCAGTAAAATAACTTCACAGGCAACAACAAGCCCCCAGCTTCACACGTCTCCCAGAACCTTGACCGAAGTCTTGACCTCATCCATTTCATCTTCCTCTCTTTCATTCACTAATACTGTTGTTCAACATACCTCACCTTCAACAGGCCGGGCCGATCTGTCCCAGACTGCCGGACCGAATAAACCTTCCATTAGAGGTTTGGATACACAAAAACATCCATCCAAATAACTGAATCACTTTACACCAAGTTTATTAAAGTTCCTTTTATATTTCAGAAGTTCCAAAAGCAGTTGTTATCGTTTCTGTTATGCTGCCACTGTTGTTAGCAGCCGCAGGGACAGCTTGGTATCTCAAAATGTGAGTATTTAAACAACTGTCATAAGCAAAGATAGTTTTAAGATAGTCGTCTACATTTCCCTTGCTTTGTTTTCCTTCAGCAAAAGAGGTCAACACTTTCCATCCTGGATGAGAATGAGGCCAGAACACTTTATTGAAACTGAGATGTGGCGACACGTTAGTGACAGGCACTGTACGCAAGACAACAACAGGAAATGCTACAACATCATCCTTCAGATGGAACAAGATCCAGACACAGACTCACCCTAAAAACATATATATATATATAGAGAGAGAGAGAGAGCGAGAGCGAGAGCGAGAGAGATCTCTTTCAGAATTAATTGATTTCAAACTGTACTTGACCTTTGTGTTTTTCATTTTGTTACTTTGCTGTTCAGTTATTAAAATATACACTATTTCTTTGTATTGTAATAAAAGCATAGGCTACAGACATTCTTCTAAACAGACAACTGCTACACGCTTCGAATGTTAAGATAAGCATAATGTACGCCTACCATAATATTCAGGAATCATTTATTTATCCTGTAAAAATTGTGAATAGTTAATATTACTGTACAACAAACAATACCACCAAAAGCAGAAGTCTACATAATCAACTTTCTTTAAAAAAAGTTTACTGAAGTTTACGTTGGCAAGATTTATGAACCGAGCAGCACACAGAGAAATATTCGCTAAATGCATTATTAGGGGAAGAAACGTATAAAATTGAGGGATTTCATTTAGGTCTAATTGTAGCCTATTTTACAATTTATTGCAAAGCCAAAAAAGACATTTAAGCATTTTTATTATGTAAATAAAGAAGAAAACGTATTACATAAAACCGGAAACCTATTAGGCTATGTATGACATATGAAACGTCACGAATTTGGTGATGATATTCATCAGCGTAATAAACATTCTTAAAACTACAAACGGATGTAAATACTTGTAAATTGATTACAACAGACCTTGTTTAACTCAATGCATCATTTTGGCAGCTTGTGTTGTTACCATACAACAACAAATAAACATTTATTACTTCAACGATTTATATAACTTACTCTTACGCTTTTACCTTTAAGCGTGGCGTCATGGCGATGACGTCATCGCCGCGCGTCAGTTTCGCTATCCGGTTGTTGACATCTTCATCGTTTGCCGGATGAAACAAATGTCCGCAGGTTTGTACTGATTTGATGTGTTTCAGTGGGTCTTTACGTAAGAGGCTAATGCACAAATATCTAGCGCTGTTGTATTTATTTGCGGTAAGATACGATTCCTTCCCGGCTAACCAGGCTAACAGAAGTAGCCTACAACTATTACATAAGGGAGTGTTTACAGTATAACGTTACTCGATCTGCAGAGATGGCATAACCACAGTATATGGTTATAACTCGGGATTTCTCTCTTGAAACAAATGCGTATCCGTCATTGTACTGTGTTATAACATATTTTGTGCAGTTGTTACGTTTGAAAAATCACCATCGCCAGAGGGCAGAGCAATGCAGTTTATATAAACACCTGATCAATTCGGAATAATGGAGGTTTTTTTTAGCTATTTCAGTGGATTAATGGTTTACCATGAAATAGTACTGTAAAGTGATCTTGCAGACTATTGTGAACCTTTAACGGTGTCTGTTAAAAATGTTGGATGTTTGAGATATGTCATGATTGAATAACCCATCGATAGTTTATTAAAGAATGTTGGCTTTATTTAGGGGGTTTGTTTGTTTATTTTTTGTTGTATAATTGTGTCACTTTTATTATGTCTCATGCTGATCAAAAACATGTACATGAATGTTCACATCATAAGTATCTTAGGTTCAAATTATAATATACATGTTCAAGGAATGGTTGTTCCATCATTTACTTACATTATTCACACAAAGGTTTCTCACAGTTTTTGCACAACTGTTCATTTTTAATTGCTCAAATTGTCCATGTAAGTTTCTTAAATAATATGAGATCATATTATATTACATTATGCAATTACAGCACACAACGACTTCGGAAGTGCTTCTTTAAATAGTTTAACATGTGTAGCAAAGCAGACTTTTGTCCCTGCTTGACTTATGTCAACAGTTCTCTCTCTCTCTCTCTCTCTCTCTCTAGAATCTCCAGCAGTGAATGAGGTGTAGCGGTGTAACTAAGCAGTCCTCCGTGTGGACCTGAGATGGGCCAGCAGCTTTCTGGCCAGGCGATGAGCAGACTGCCTGAGAAACTGATCAAGCATGTCGGTCTGGTGCGAGACAGTGGCTACCTCACCTATGATGAGTTCTTGGGTAGCATGGCAGAGCTCAATGATGTGTAAGCAAGATGTTTGTTCTGAACTTTTATTTGAAAACGTACACGCTGTGCTCAGGTTAATTGTTTTCTGGTGCAGAACTGCTAAACTAGCTTCCGGCCAGAAGAAACATCTTCTGTTTGAAGTGCAGACTGGATCTGATGCAACAGCTTTATGGAAAGTCGCTGTGAGAATAGTGTGCACCAAGGTGAGATCACATTTATTCAATTTTTATTTGAGACATTTGTTATTTGTTCTGTGCCCGACCTCTCAAATGCATATTTGTTTCTTTATTGTTTCTGTTAGCGCTACCTAACTGTGTTGATATTTGTTTAGGGTGTTGGCCATTGTTGCTGTTCTCTCTGTGTATCTGTAGATTAACAAAGAGGATGGAATGGTGGAGGCCTCCCGCATTATGAACCTCTACCAGTTTCTCCAGCTCTACAAAGACATCACCAGTCAGGCATCTGAAGTGATGAGTTTGGAGATGGCAGCAGGTGAATCATCAGGACAGTCGTCTTCAGAAGATCCCTGCCAGGCCAGCATGTGGATGGGCAGGTAATGCGTCAGATTTATTGAAATTACCCGAAGGATGATGCACAGTGACTCGCATGCTATTTGTGTTCTGTAACAGGGTGAAACAGTTGACAGATGAAGAGGAATGCTGTATCTGTATGGATGGTAAAGCGGATCTTATTCTACCCTGTGCTCACAGCTTCTGCCAGAAGTGTATCGAAAAGTGGTAAGAATCTGTGTCGATTTATTCATTTAGGGCAAATCATGGCACACCCATTGAGTGTTTATGATTTCTTTCATCTGCTTTACCTAGGAGCGGTCAGAGCAGAAATTGCCCTGTCTGTCGTATTCAGGTAACTGCCGCTAATGAATCATGGGTCATGTCGGATGCTCCCACTGAGGAAGATATAGCTGGATACATTCTCAATCTCGCAGATGAAGCTGGTCACCCCCACAGACCTTAAAGTAAAATACTGTGCTACTGTCTCTCTCTGTCTTCCCATTGCCTGTTACATGACGTACTGTAAATAGTAAATGTCTATGAATGTTTATTGCAGTATAATGTCATTCAAAGGCAATAACGACTGAATATTCTGACTTTTAAAACTCTTTTCAGGTTGATGCATCATATTTTCATGTGAGTAGTTTACATGCGGTGAGCTTGTGTGCCAGACGACACGTAGCTTTAGAATTTAATTGCTTTTTCTTCTTCTTAGTTAAGTGGATCTTGTGAAGTAACAGCACTTAATTGCATCTGTTTTGTAGACGCCTTGTATTACCTGAAAAACAGCGTTTCAGTATCAGCATGTGTAACGGTTTAATGGTATTGACTCTAAAAAACAGTCACATGTGATGTGGGAACATTCAACTCGCAGTTGCTTCATGAAATCTTATATTGTCGTTATCCATTTGACATTAACACGAATTGTGTTTTTTTTATAGGGATTAATTACTGACAATTTTTGTTCAAAATCCTAAAAATTAAGCTTTTCATCTCACACTTTTGAGTTTGTGTGAGAGAGAGACTGTGAATATGAGGGTTTAGGGAATTGAATTGTATTATAAAGGAAATATGTTTATAAAGAGATCAAGCTTTATATAAAGTCTATAGTTGTATTGGAGTGTATTAATTTAATTTCAGCAAATCTATTTTTTAAATGCACACAGTTTTACAGAGATGGAGTGACTAAATATTAAGTATATATGAGAAATAAACTTTTTTTCTGTGATAGTGTTGTTTGAATGAGAGCTGTTTGATTTTGAAAGTGGGATGTTCTGTGTCTAGTTTCTTCCTGTGTGTGTAAATCTGACAATAAAAGGAACTAAATATTTTGTATTTTGTTAAGGTGGCCGTAACTGAATATCTCATGTTAATCTTGAGAATTTACAGAATAGAATTTTGTCTTTAGTTTGATCACATTTATAAAAGACAGATACAACTGTACGATTATTTCCGAAAACATACGACGTGTGTGGGGGGCGGAACTAAAGCACGTACGCACCCAACATATAGCATAGTTTCACTTACCACGTGCGGTTCTTGTCCGTTTCTATAACATCCATCACTGAAATGGCGTGAACAAACAAACCCACAGCGCAACCAATCTTGATGGTAAGCGGTCTTCCAATGGCTCGCCGGTTGAAGTGTGGGCAGGCTTTTTCTTTCGCCTTGCCGTGGGCGTGCTTTTTCTGGGAGAATTGCCCAATAAGGGACTAAGAAAGGTTGTTTTCTAAACGGTTTTTCATGTTCGAAAAAAACTTTCAGAAACCTATATGAACTGAAATATTTAAAACTTAATATTTCCCATCTACTTCCACTGGGCTGCAGTGTTAAGTTCACCTTAAAAGGAAAATTCTCTCGTTCATATCATTACCCTCTTATTATTTCAAACCTGTATGAATTTTTATATTCTGCAGAATACAACAGAAGATATTTTGAAGAATGTTGGTAAGCGAGCAACGGAAGTTACGATTCACTTCTAGTGTATGGACATTAAAAAGCAAAGTAAGTCGATTTGTACTGCCATTGTTCGGTGTCCAACACAAAATATGTTCTTTTGTTTTCTGCAGAAGAAAGTCATAAAGGTTTGAAATCACAAGAGGGTGAGTAAATGATGGAATTTCATTATGGGGTGATTTGTCAATTCTATTTGAACCTTAGACAGTTTCATTAGGAATCACAAACTGGACCATCAAAAACAAGAGTTGTGCTTGATAATAGTTTTTATTTTTTGCAGTTTTTGTATATTTATTTCAGCTTCCACATATTTTCAAACAGCAATTCCGACCCAAGCATGCATACATGAAACCACACCCTTAACTCTTTCATACTTATCAGGTGTGCAAGTTCAAGTACACCAGTCTATTATGCAACAAAAATAAAGCTCCACCCCTTTAGCCACCCACAGGCTCTAGACAATCTAGACAGGTTTAAGGCCCTGTTTCTGTCTGTCTATTATATGCAAAACATTTATCAAAACGATCTAATCCATTATTAAAGTGGCACACCCAAATACTCCCTCTTATAAAAGGTAACGATTGTTTATGATCCCTTAAAAAAAGACAAACTCCAAACGTAATTTTCAAAACCATGCAAACCAATACAACAATTCACCATTTAAAAAAAAATTGATTCATAATATAAAGTGGATAGGCTATATATATCCGTCACCTATAAAGGTTTATTAATTCAGTATTACAACTGATAGATCTGTCATTTATTAGGCACAAAGTCTGCTCCATGGCTTGTTACCAAGCAGGGAATGTGCAGAGTACGCCGCGCCTCGATGGTGGATGTTGTCTGCTACAATACATCTTCTGAAGCAACACAGTTTCAACTCTCACATGATGTGTGGGCTACTTGTTAAGACCCACGGTGTACCCTATCTATCACCTTGCTATCTTTACGGGGCTGTGGTAGCCTCAGATTCTGACTTTACAGCGTCCACCAGGAAGCTGAGCTCATTGCACAAGGTCTCATGCCGATAGGCCATACGGATCTGTGCCACATTTGTCCGGCGGATATCATTTCCTTCCGGTCCGTCCTCTAAATAATTCTCCCCCAGGAAGTGCTTCTTCTCCTGCAAGGCAAAATCGACTTGTCAGTTACAATAAACATGGCTTTCAATAATAAAAAGAAAACAAAGAGGCGCAGTTACGTTTATGTACCTGATGAGACAGACCACTTTGAAGGACGCTGTTTCTGGCGATCTCACACACATCACATGTGCTCAGCTTCCACAATTGTGCTGCTATGGCATATTCCTCCATTAGGGCCTCCTATAGGTACACAAAAAACACATTATCCGACTGCTCTGCCGAAATGAGTTAAAGGGACAGTTCACACTAAATTCAAAATTCTGTCATTATTTACTCACTCTCAAGTTCTTCCAAATCTGTATAAAGTACTTTGTTCCGATGAACACAGAGAAAGATCTTTGGAATGCTTGTAACCGAACAGTTCTTGGCCACCATTGACAACCATCGTCGACAATGATAGTCATAAGTGCCCCAGAACTGTTTGCTTTCCTGCATTCTTCAAAATATCTTATTTTGTGATCAACAGAACAAAGACATTTGTAAAAAACTACTTGAGGGTGAGTAAACGAAGACCGAAATTTCCTTTTTGGGTGAACTGTTCCTTTAATGAAAAAACGTATGCAGGGTCGCTTCTGTAAAATATTTGTTGCTGTGTTCACTCAGCTACCTTTGTGTAGTGGAACTGCATTGGGTCGTCGGTGGAGAGAGACACACACAGACCCTTGTGCAAAAACTCCCTCAGGGGATTCTTAGAATACTCCAGGAATAGACTGTTGTTACTGAGCGGGGACATGGCGATTGGCACCTGGGCCAAGTAATACAGGTATTGCAGCACAGGACTCTGTTTGGAGACATTTAATAAACAAAAAAACATGAAACAAATGAAGGTCCTTAGACTCTGAGGAAATGTGAATTGTGCACACATGACAGCAGTTATCAGACAGCTACAAGGTTTATTTCACGACTTCACCTATTAAAGTGGGACGGATAGTATGCGTATTTGGCGTGCTGTCGCGGGGAACGGGCTACGAGATCGGGTGGAAACCTTATCTGCCCGTACCCAGTGAAAATGTAGAGAAAATGAAGGTAGGACAGGATGATAGGATGTTTGTTGTGATTGTTTGTAGAAAGCCAGCCGGGTTAATTCTCCTCCGGAACGTTGTTAATAAAACTCTCTCAAATATATATAAATTGCACGTGTGGTTTAATGTGTTTACAGCTGGTCTTAAACACTGACCTTCTTCAGGTTGAGTCCGTGAGAGATGTTGTCAGCAGTGAGGAAGGCAGACACCAGATGGGTGATCGATCCTGCCTCACCACAATGAGGTCTGAACTGGAAAGTATTAAGACCACGTTCTCTACAAAATAGCAAACATTCACATGGTTTGACAGTTTAATCATAATACCCTCGGTTGTAGGCTTTGGGTTAAAGAAAATAGTACGTTTTGTGATGATAAGAACGTTATCAATTAAATCAGAGGAGGATTTTTATAGTGACCTACTTGCGTAAGTTGTTGAGGACCATGATGTTGGCATACATGTGAAACAGGTAATAGGTGTAGGGTGGGTTTTCCTCTCTAGTCCATTCTTCAGGTTTTGGACTGTTGTAGGTGAACATGTGATCGCTGTGTTTGGATTCATCATCCACACTGTCGAACCCTGTCACCTGCAGGAAAATGTTCAAAACGTTATTTAAATGAACACACACCCTTTTGCCATAAAGCCTTTAGGTTTCCACATTGTACTGCAATTAGATTAGGGTTTCAACGTTTTATTTACAAAAAAGATCAGGCTTTTACAATATTTTCTTATATTTTCTTACATTTTTCCTAAAATATTTTTATTTCTTTATGGATCATTTCTCATGTTCAGCCATCTGTGATCAAGCAAATTGTTCATATGGGTGTTGTCTTTGATTCTACTTAAAGCCGGTTACTCAAATAAAAGCTTTTAATGGCACTGTTGATGAACAGATTAATAGATGTTAAATTCTGTTAAATCTGCTCTGACTGGTCTTGCCAACTTACTGCTTGCCAAAACTGTTGTTGTACTGCACTTACGTGTTTTAGGAAGACGTGCGTATCTTTGTTGTCCTGAGGGTTAACGGTGGCTTGAAATAGTGGAAGGAAGATGTTCTCTAGCATCTTGGCAAAGTTAGGAATCAGGTTCTTTGCTCTGAAAATGTCACTGAAAGGCAAAACACAAAGAAGTCAAGAACATTGTAGCATTTTGTATTACTGGATATAAGTAAGAGTAACATAATGTTTGACCAGATGGAACAACAGAAGATACTGTGAAGAACATTGGTAACAACATTGGCACCAATTGACCTCCATTGTATGGACCGGAAACCATGAAGACATTTGTCAAATTTGAGTTATGCATCCCCAAAACAGTTCCAACAGGGCCGTTCCCAAGCATGAGGCCCTACCTGGCTGGCACATTTCTGTCCTAATATCAAATCTTGTATATGATATGTAAGTGCTGATAGCGAGTAAACATATCCTGTATCAGAGAACTAAATACAGAAAACAAAATGCACGTTTTTACATTTTTTAGATCACGCATACTCTCGCTTGTTTTTGTGAAGGATCAGACATTTTTGCAGCTCACTCTTTCCACAAAGTAGACCACTCGTCCTACTCTGCTGTCCAAAGCAGTGTGAAAAACACTTTATATTTATGTATAACATACATAGCTGAGATAATTATTTAGAATAAACTCATGCTACTAAAAAACAACTAAAACACTTAAATAAACTCAAGATTTCTACTAGATTTATTTTACATTTCTTTTTTACATTTTCCCTAGAGGGCGGGGCCTGGTGCACCAGTTGCACTGCCCAAAAATTCTGAATTTATGGTATGTTGACTTCATGAATACAGGAACTTACTAGATTCTGGGTACTTGTATGATCCATCTCATGTTAGGTGAGTGCAACTTATGGTTAATAAACCATTTAGACAAGCTCCCCCACTCTTCAGGAGATCGGCCATATATGGAGAGACGGGGTTCTGCATGTTGGTATTTGCTCTCCTCCAAATCATGAGCAACCTCCTGCACAGAATAATGACCATCTGATGTCAGGCCATTTCGCTTGCTGAACAGATTTCATATGCTCACTAATACAATGTACAGTATGTTTTGGTTTATGCTACTTCTTACTTTGATGAGGCGTGCAAAATATTCTCCACCAATGTAGTTATCACCTTTGAGGTAGATTTCTCTGAGCTCATTTGCACCCACTGGGTTGTATTTGGAATTAAACTTGTCAAACCGGTGAAACGTGTGTCTGCCCTGAAACAAACAATTGTGCATTTTTTGTTTGCTGTGTGATCTGATAACTAATTTATGCCTCAAGTATATTTCAGGGTTTTTTCTGTAAAACGTACAGCGTGTACATCCAGCGAGTCCACTGTCAGGTTATACGGGTCCATTTTCAGACTGTCAAACACTTGCTTGAGGGTCATCTTCTTTCCATTCTTCTCCATCACCACCCGCTCCGCGTCTGTTTTATAAGTGTCCTTGATAAACTTCAGAAGGTGTTTCTGGTTCATGCAGGCAGCGGCATGAATGTGGGTATCAACCTGAATGTTCATAAATACGTGAAAACTAGTGGTCCTCTGAACACAAAATCAACATTGACACCAATTGAAGACTGTCAGAAATACCTTTCTGACATTGTAGAAATCTCTGTGAGGAACGCCTTTCAGTTCCTTTAACTCTGCCATCTCATTCAGCATTTCATGAAGGTAGAACTTGGACATCAGGAAGTTAAGCCTTCTGTGACAATATGTCTTCCTATAAAGAGAAAAAAGTAATGTCTTGTCGCATTATTATCTGCATAGGTGAACTTGTGAATGCAAATCTTTTTGTTTTTTCGTGAATACCTTTAATTTTGATGGTTATCCCTTCAAACATTAAAACACTTATCCACAATGACAACAATTTTTTTAAAGTCAACTCACGTTGGCCCATCTGCGATCATGGCGAGGACGTGGCTCATGTCGATAGCAAAGGTTTCCAGATCAGGATATGGCAAACTTCGCGGCTGGGTCTGTTTTAAAGCATCTTCATCGTCGTAGACATGTACGATTCCATCCTTCATCTTTAGGATGTAGTTCAGATTCTGTGGTATGTCTTCCTTACTGTAAGGATCCTCTCCCTCACTCGGACAGGGGCAGATATCTGTTGCCACGGTTTAAAACAGCTGTTGATTCCCTGATTATTTTTTATATCCTGATATGAACAGAAACATGGCTGGACCTTCACACTGTGTCTACAGCGGGCGCGACGGCACACGACACTCGCATGACCCAAATCCAGTGTGGATTTTCAGAAAAATTATGATGGGTTCTAATGCGTTCTATTATCTCTTGTCGCATCGCACCAGGCCCAGGATAGAAACGGTGTTACAGTATTACCTTCCCAACCCAAATAATCACCATACAAGAGTTTCAAGCTCTTAAGTCAATAAAACTACCTAAAATAAATACAACATAGTAACCCAGTAAACTCCTGCCTGTGTGGGAACATGACCCGAATTAACCACCCCTGACCTAAAAGTAATCTGTAATCTGACAAGTTTATGACTCACAGAGGTTGGCATTATTATTCTTTTAAAAGTGCATGATGCCAAAATGACTTACCTGGCAGCACTTCATCCTCTTCACTCCATTTCTCATTATTGGCACTCCTCAGAAATCTGCCGATGGTTCTAGGAATGCGGTGATACGCCAGCCGTGAGTATTTCTCTCTGATGAAGAGTGCTTTCAGCAGAGTTTTAGCTGCTTGCTCATAGTCCTCCACTGTTATCTGGTATAATCACAGATTTATTTATTAGTGGAAGTGCATTTATGGAAATTAATCTTTTTCAGGCAGAACAAAAATGCATGAACAATGTTACATATAATTGAATTTTAATGTATTGATTCATTATAAATGATAAGGTTAACATTTTAGCGCTGTACACAGTACATT
The DNA here is from genome assembly GCF_947034865.1 of Barbatula barbatula. NCBI lineage: Eukaryota > Metazoa > Chordata > Actinopteri > Cypriniformes > Nemacheilidae > Barbatula > Barbatula barbatula. The sequence continues at coordinate 18,483,445 of NC_136773.1, read as the reverse complement.
CAGGCTTCTTCATGATTATTGCAACACTGATCATTGTATCATAGTAGCAGACAATGCTCTTTGTTACATTTGGGTTAATGTTCTACCGTATTCAAAGTATTCCTCTCTGAAACTTCACCTGATCTCTACTGGTCATGCAAGTGCCACAGTAACTGTTTGAACCAATGGTTAGGTCCATTCATATCCAGAACAAAAATATATTAAAAACTATACACATTGGTTATACCCAGAATATTAGTCCCAACAAATGATAACGTTTGTCTTAGGCATTCTGACTTTTCATATTTGAAATACACAACCCATTTGGATTCTGATTGGCTGTCAACGTTTTACTGTTCATTAGCTGGAAAATGAAACCTCTCTGAAAGTGATGCCAAAAATATTGTTCCTCTGTATTTTTATAATAGTGGTGTGGACTGATCTGCCTTAATAACTTTGATAGAGGAATTTGAGCAACCTCAAAACCTTCTATTCTCTGTGTCCTTTAATTAAAAGGATAATTAAGAGAAAATTACCCTTGTCATTTTCCAAACTCGTATGACTTGTTTTCTTATGTGGAACATGATGTTTTTTCAAAGTGCACACTGTGTGCTACAGTCCCTTGTATTGTATGGAATAGTGTCAACATTCTTAAACCTTCTTTTGTTCCACAGAAGAAAGAAAGTCACACAGGTGTGAACAACGGATTTTTGTAGGTAAAATATCCCTTTAAAAAACCTCCTCCTGAATTCAAGTGCTAATTAATGTTAAACCCTGCTTGTTTCTTCTCCTACCCCTGCACAGTAGTCTCCACTGATAGTGACCCTCTGGTATTCTGGGATGTCGAAAGCTACAGTCTCTGCATCCGTGATAGGGGTCAGCAGAGGTGAGATGATAGACATTGCCCATTCAGAGGCGTTGGGAATCTGCAAGGACATCGAGTGTGAGCGTATCAGCTTGAAACTCTGCTTCCTTGAACGGGGCATAAAGAACAAGTAATGCATATTGAGTATCACACTGGCACCGGTTCGGCAAACTGCATCACATTTGCATCCACTAACCTCTTGATAGACTCCACTGAATTTTGCTCGGCCATCTCTTTGCGTATTTCCCATTCCTTTGCTTGTTGCAGGCCGATGGGACAGTCCTCAGGAACGGTGAACATGGACAAGGAAGTTTTTCTGTCTTCTTCCTTCAGAGCTGAGGCATACACCTTCTCTGCCATGAGACGCACCTTCTCGTCCACCTCGTGGAGCGAGATTTTGGTGAACTGACGCTGCATTTCTGGGGTGAAGGAGTGATGCTGTTATTAAGATTAATTTCAAGATGTTGGTGCTTTATCTGTGTTACTCATAACCTTGTTGTAAACAGCTGTACCCACATCCAAAATATGCAAAGAGATTTAATTATTCTGGGCAGCAACACAATCCATCATCTCAATTCACGCATTGTTTGTTACAGTCAAACAATTTATGAATTGTCATAAATCTAAAAACATTACTGATGGTCATAAAATACGGTCCAAAGACCAAACTGTGCAGAGCAGCTGAGGTAAGTCATGTTAGTTGTGCAACCTCACTGTACAAATCAAGGCTGTAAACATGTCCTCAAGTATCCGTCCACACGACTCAGGTATCTGTCTGCATCTCATGCCCGTGTCGGAATTGGGTCTCTGTGCTATGTGTGAATTAGACCAGCTGAGGTCATTCAGTGAATTCCCAAAGGGATCACTGAATGACCTCAGCTGGTCTAGTTTTTTTTGTGTAGAGTAACTGAATTTTCTAAGAAGGGAATCAAATGCTGTTTTAAGATCACGAATAAGGAGGAACTGACTCATTAGACATTATTCACAAAAAAACCAATGCAACATTTACTATATTTGCATTAAAGGGATAGTTCACCTAAAACTGAAAGTTCACCCTCTTGTTGTTTTAAACCAACTTTCTTTCTTTCGTAGAACACAAAAGAAAATATTCCAAAGAATTTTAGTAGCCGAACAATGGCAGTACTCAGTCACAGCTATTGTATAAAACAATGAAAGTCAATGATGACAGAATTTTAGTTTTTCGATGAACTATACCTTTAATGTTCGAGCTGAATTTGACAACAAATACAATGGAAATATTGTATTGAAAAATAATTGTTCTTTGTAAACCAGGACAAAGCAGAAGTTCATTACAACAAACATGCTTAACATTTAGCAAGTTGAAATGTAATATTTAGCTCTGATCTTTCAGTTCAAAAGATCCCACGTTCTGTTATCTATACTTCATCATCGGGGCGGTATGACTATTCTCACATATCACCAACAAGGCGATTGTTGAATGCATGAATTGCAGTGACAGTTAAATGCACCAGATGAGCTTTCCTGTAGCTCCGTGGTTAGAGCATGGCGCTTGCAACGCTAAGGAATGCACATACTTTGAAACAAATGTGTAGTATAACGCAATGTAATTCGCTTTGGATTAAAGCGTCTGCCAAATGCATAAATGTAAATGTTTAATAAAACCAACATTACCACCCACCCACATTCTCACAAACAGACCATCTGGGCCATCAAAACCACATTTCAATCTTGTACAGGTCTACATATAGCTTTACCCACATGTATTTCCTATATGTCAGAGGATGTTTAGATGAGGCTTAATAGGTCAGACTCTATCTTATAAACATCTTTCAAAAGCAGACAGATGCGCAAAGTCAAATTCAAGTATGACTGGCCTCCACGCCTGTTGACATGTAACTGGATATACCACAACAGTCTGAAGCACTTCAATATAGATTGACAAGCCAGTCTGACGGATGAATCGGGGTTGCTCTTAGCCCCGCCCATCTATGAAGCCTAGATTCCAGAAGTCTCTCACTGCGATCTCAGAACATCTGTGTCCTACGCTTGGATCTGAACAAAAACATCGGGCAACGGCTGCCTCCCAACTCAATAGATGGGAATCTAGACTTTGTTTTGTTTATGTTATACAAAATCTTGGAACAAAATCAAAATGCATTCATGTGTTATTGAATAATATTTAATGTAGCGTCAGGTTTAGATAAAAGTTATATTATCATTTATTCATATCATTTCAAACCTGTGCGACTTTGTTTATTCTGCAGTACACAAAGGCAGATATTTAGAAAAACGTAACCAAAACACATTGGCCTCCAATGACTTGCCATTATGTTCATATAAGTTTTCAAGGACATGAGAGTGAATAAATGATGGCAGAATTTTAATTTCGGGTGAATAAAACCTTATCATCCATGCTAATTGTAGTCTGTCTGTCATTAGGAATCATGACCCGAGCGTTCCAAATATTCAGTTTTAATATCCAGTCTTTTGACAGTCACTGACCCCTCAATCCAAATACCTTGAGAAACCCCATTTTACACAATGTCACAACATATACTTTCTCTCTCTTACCTTCAGCAGCTATTTTTGGCATGGTTCTGTTTTTCTGGATCTCTGTGAATCAACTATTGATTTTCTATGGCTTCAGAGCTGTGCTGTGATCACGTCTACGTCGTGCTTGTCTGTGAGGCGGCCTTAGTATTTTTTAGCCTTGAGTTATCTTCTCTCGCCCTATTTAAAGGTTCTGACATCATTAGGTCAGCACATAACAGAGAGCCCTGACAGGCAGTTATCTGGGGGATCGAGAACTGTACCAGAGACCCTTCGAGATGCTCTGGAGTGAGCAAGCTTTCTGGATGAGGTGCTCATGTTTCCTGACCCTGTGTGGGGTTGACAGTGTCTTGGCATCACTCATGTTCTAATAACACCACAGCCAGCGTACTCTGTGACTAAGCATTTACAGTTCCTAATACCTGCCACTGTGTGCTACATTCAACATTAAATATTTCATGATTCTTTTCAGCGTGTAGATGCAGTATTATGTGTGGTATTACTGCGGTATGTTTTTTGTAAGGGTATTCGGCACACTGGCAATATTTCATGTACTTTTAGTATGTATGTATAGTTCTTGGTTTTTAAACAAGGCCTCAGGTAACCCAAATCCCAGGCTACTCCTTTCTAAGTCAACATAATTCCTGCATACAGCGTGTGCAAACTCATGAAGTCTCTGGAAAGTACACACTGACTCTCATGCATTGCACAATACCCACAGGAATAATCTGATATCATAATATAATGTTTTTGCCATGACCATATCGCCATGGCTGAAGTTACACTCACCTCATGTTTGCATGACATCTTAAAGAGTATGAAAGAGCCCAAAGCGTTACACGACTTAAAATAAATAAGCCCATCTTACCAGAGCTTTTTTTATGTTAACAGAGCAGCTTTAAAGAAATACCTCACTGCTATGGGTGACAATGCCTCAGGACACATCAACAGCCTTGACGTTCACACATAAAGTGTTTGCTAAAGCAACTACATTACAGAGAAGAAAATTCACTCATCATAGAGGAATTCCAAAAAGAGAGATTATTGGTTTACCTGTGCTTTAAGAAGGGAACGTCTATGGGGTTACGGAATGAAAATCTTTTCCGACCTCTTCCCTGTTTGCAGGAAAACAATCGAAAGAAGCTCCACCCAACGCTGGCTCTACACCTGCCCTTCCTACAAAGCATAACACTTCCACCCCTTTCCTCAAATTTCTCTTTGTCCATAAAGAGTAACTCGCTCTTTCTTCTCATCATCTAAATATTTACATTCAGGTCCAGCCCCCTTTTGTCACATACAGTATACTAGACCTTTTGTTCTGTTGCGTTAGATTAAATATTTAATTAAAAATAGATTAGATCATTAAAATAAACATGCAAACCAACACTGGGTGTTGAATTGCATGATTTACATAAATGTAACTGATATATTTTCATTTTAATATGCATAACTACTTATATGCATCACCAACTGCCACAACTGTCTTCTAAACTTTCTTGAGGAAGTCAAAACATTTTTGAAGACAGAACTCGCAAAATCAGGAAACAAAGTTTTTGGTGTTTAATGTCACTCTTCACTTTCATCTAGACTTTATTTTAGAGTTTATTTTTAGAAATGTGCACCGCTCTTTTAAGAGCACGATATGACACAGTTGCAAAGAATGTAAAGTGCTCTCTCATGCTATGCTTTTAACCTACTTTGACTAAGCAAGGCTATAACAGACAATTTGTCTACATGTCACATTTGTAAACATTTATCTTTGTAATCTGGTCAAGTGGACATTCAACTACACATTCGTCTTGTACGTTGTCGTTTTAAAAAGAGAAGTGACAAACTGACATGACACAGCTGAGTTCTGCAAATCACCATGAAATGAACTGGTGAAAACACCGTGCTAGACTTACCCCTCCCCAAGGTGGGTGTTGATTGTTGCTTAGACAAGGGGGCTTTCTTCATTTTTGTGTAGATATAATACGATGATACCTAGAAAGCTCCACCTGAAAAAGTACAGTAAGTCTAGTAAAGCAGACATCACTATGAGTAAATGTTTGTAAATCTGTCCAGATATTGATTTATAAGACTCGAGCTAGCAGCATGGACTATTTACCTCTTTTAGTGTGCTGATAAAAACTAACTGCCAAAAAACAGGAAAAGGAAATTCTTGAGTACTGACAATGATCACATACACAGATGACATATTTCCTGGTGTGCTTTCTGAATATCCCGAGTATTGTTTTACAGCATATGCATGCTGAATTGTTCCTTGTGTTTTTCTAACATTGAAAAGATTTACACGAAAGAAACTCAATGTTTTTATTTGTCATGTTGGCTTATCTTCAAGCACACAAACTCTACGTTCAAACACTACTTTTCAAAAAGGAAATGCTGCGAAGTTAATGTAACACTACATCTCTATTCCATTCAATACGTTTCAACAGGAAAGATCAACTTTATACAATACAGGCTGCATGTAAACAATGTACACTGATCAAGACAGGACAAAAAGTAGTAGGGGATGAAGGCATAAGCCACGCAACAGGTTGAGACCTGCATGAGATGCCTGAATGTAGCAACTGTGGTCAAAAAACAGCCAACGCATTAGCAAACTGGGTTTTAAAGTTATAATAACTTACTCACCTCTGTAGACCGTTTCTCCGCAGTCTTCCCTTTCTTTTTACTGTATGCCCGTCCCCTGAGAGACACTGTGTAAGTGGTGCAGCTCTCTGGGTGTGAAATCTGTCTCAAGGTTCTACAAGCTGCAACTACAAGATAAAACTGTCACAACACTTAACCCTTTCCGTGTTGGTGGCAGGGAGGTAGAGACCACTAGAGAGCGTTGCATAGCTGTGTGAGTCAGATTTTGTGGTCCGTGTTCCATTAAGATTCATTATTGAATTTGAATTGAATTTAGTCAAGTTACACTAGCGTATAGATGGCATCAAATCCACAACACCCAAATTAAGATTTCACGGCCCTTAAAAATTCTTTTGGTTTATATTGACATTTTAATTTAGCACATGCTTTTTGTCCAAAGCAACTAGGGCATTTTGTCTAAAATCAGTTTTTGTTGTATTTGTAGTAAAGCCACAGCAACCTCAAACTTGACATGATATAAAACAATTGCAATACAAAAAACATTCTACACTTTCACTATAAAAACAAGTTTTATGTTATCACAGTATATTGTATGATATCTCTCTGGAACTTTAACTGGTTTGCTTATTGTTTACCTTCTATAGTTTAGCACATGTCTTCATTATTGACACGACTTTGGCAGACCCCTAGTGGCGTGAAAAGGTAAGATTTATTACTGTGATCTCTTGACGCAACGGATGTTTGTCTATATTTTTGTTGGTTTTCTTGACTTATTTCCCTTCTCTCGGAGCACATGTCCAAAAATGACATTTCTAATTGAACTATAATGATCGCTCCTGCTAGTAAATAGCACATAGACCTAGCAAGACAAAGTTAAAGTTAAATCGGTTGTATGCTAAACGTTAGCTTTCTTCTCCATCACCCCGCCGAGTACCACCTGTCTAAAAAACAGGCCACTAATATGGATGGACCCTTTTATCTTATGTGAGTGAACTCGTTTATTAAAAATAAGGTTCATTGTATTGGTGTTCAAGCCTGAAATTAAACCTATAAGAGCAGGACGTTCATATCTGTTGAAGGCTGATCGGTGGTTGAAGGATGTTTCGCAAGTCTGCATTTTTGTCAGCTGAACATTATCTTATCATTGCGTGTTGCAGTGACAATGTAACAATTTTGCCTATAAAAATGTGTATGTAGCCTACTAGTGTGTATACAAATTCTAAACGTTACAATGCCGTTATAAAACACCAGCTGCTTGCTATTTAAAACCATTTTATATTACTTTATTGTGTGTATTGGCCTTATTCCAGTATAGAACCAAAGTTTGGCGTTCGAATTTCTGTCATGATCGTTTTTTAAAGCGGGGTAATAACTTAATGGGAAAGAGCGCCCTCGTCTGGGTATGTGATGCATTTATTTACTCTAGATATATTTCATATTTTTAAGTAATAAAGAGATATTTTCTTTGAAAAAGGTTTATTCCAGTTTTAGAGCTTTATGTCACCCAAACACAACTTTTTTTGCACCTTTCATTTAGTTGATACAATCTTTATGTTTCACTCGCATCTAATAGCAGTCTCTCTTTCTCTTTAAGGTTATTATTTAACTGGTGTCACATTGTTTATTCACTCATGTGAGACATGCTTCTCAGAATAGTTCAACAATCTCACGTATTTCAAAATGCCCTTTTTTCTGTGTACAATAGTTTACTCTCTTAAGAATACATGTACAGTATGTGGGTATAAATATAGGAATGTTTAGCATACAAGATTTTCATAATATACCTCTATATACACATTCACATTATTAGTCGGCTACATATCCATATTAAAGTAAATTATTGCACGTCTCCCACTCTTCAAGTATGAGAATGTCCTCCTTTGCAAACAGTGCCCCGAACACACTGAGGACAAAAACTATGACTTCCAAAAAGAATTTATTGATCCTCCAGGATAACAAGGTCAGGCCCTCTGAGCTAGTTCTCTTGTTGTTTTTGTTTTTCGGTGTCCTCCGTCATCGGCTGGCAGGTAGTGTAGGAGCTGGTAGTGTCCTCGGTTGTTCCCTCATTCCTCCAGCAGAGGACGCATCTGTGCTGCACAAGAGATACAGTGTCAAGTCCCAAAAGCTCCATTAGAATGACAAGAATGCTAAATACATGCACTGAGCATTGACCACCTATTTTGATGTCGCACTGCCTTAGACCCAAACAACGCTTTAAAAAAAACTTTTTTCCCCAAATGACGGGGAGTCCTCCTTATCCCACAAGCACCCATTCTCTCTAAGCGACCTGAATCCTTCTCTGGCCAATCCATCAGGCACAGGATAGAGAGGAGAACGATCCAGTTGCTTGTACTTGTTGTTTCAACACCTTTGTGCCTGAGGAGAGTACACTAACGTTCAGACGTTCAGATGTATTTCACTGAGTAAACTGAGCCGATGTAAAGCAAAGGCTCTGGACAAACCACATAAGTGCATCAGAGATGTCTGTTAAGTCCCTTTTTGGATGCCTCGCCTTTTGAGGGTTTGGAGCCAGGCCAGCTTCAGATGGACTCCATCGTACTTTAGTGCAGGGTTGGCCGGTGGGAGGGACCGCCTTCGTCGACGACCGTAGCCTTTCGAGCCGATCTTATCAGGGGGGGCACTGTTCGTCTTGGTGCGCATAATGTTCAGCAGGTGGGCGAGCTCGTGCACCGAGCAGGTGGCCAGGTTACAGCCCGCTCTTTCGATTCTTTTCACTGAGTAAGCTGGTTCTGTCCTCTTTGCCCTTAAACTCCTGGAGAGAAATAAAAAAAAACGTTCATTTCACTCTTCCCTATTTTTGGATTTCTCTGGTACGTGGGTGTCTGTACTCATTGAGCTTGTTTGATTTATTTATTTTAGCCGTTTCATGATTGTGACACACTTTGCTCACCTGTGCTGTGGTTCATATGATTCTGTTCCACCGTTGTCCTGTTCGGAGGGCGGAGGCGTTGAGTTATCCTCACTTTCAACATCTCTCCACACCTCACCCTGAAGCCAGTCACTGAGCCTATAAGGCGACAAGAGAAACCCGCGATTGGTTAACATCCGTTTGAGAGTTTTGAATGAGTTTTAGAGGGAAATAAAGTCATCCATGAGCTTACCTTCTTAAGTCATCTGCATTTAGAGGGGTGGCACATGTGATTTTTGGTAGAAGTGTTGTCAACAGACAACATAGGAAAGCACTCTGAAACACAGACTTCATTGTAAAGGAAACCTGTAGAAGAAAGATTGAAGATGTTTTAACAATGTAAAGTATGTGCTAACTCCAAACATGGCTACAAAAATAAGGATATTAATGTTCCTGCTTGACCTCTTCACTGGTCACTAATTGGTTTGTTTAAGTAAGAAGCAGGTTAAAAATTTGCTCAAGCATGTGGTCCAATGTCTCATCATTGTAGAGAGCTTGTAGAAACAAGTGCACTCTTGGTGCTGCTTTACGGGGGTGCATCAGGACTGCTCTTCCTCAAAGTGATACAGACTAGCCAGAAAGTTCTACCTATCCATGTTTTAACCTTGACCTTTGGGGTGACACAAAAATGAGCCTCAGTTAAGAGCATTTAAAAAAAACATACCTGATCGAATCTGAGAAATGATGAAGTCCGTGATTTTAGGTATGTCCAAACTTCCAAATTTCAGTTGGTTAAGGACGAGTATTCAGCTGTCACACTTCTAATGGTCTGAGTTTCACAGAAAAACCTGAGTGCTTTATATACTTTACAGGGGGTGGGAGGGGGCGGGAGTTGTCTTGAGTGATAGCAGCCACATCCCTGTTCTAAACTAGCCAACAAGTTTACGTGTCCTGTCTTAAAAGGATGGAGTAAAATCCATTCGAGAAATAATTACTTCCACATTCCTTTAATATCATTTCAAATTTCTGATCATTTTCACATCTTCTGTATGTCTATTATTATAGGATCAGAGAGGTTTTGAATTATAGATGGACCAAGTCAAGAATCGTTTACAAGACAAATATGCTTCGGTATCAGACTTGTAAACATTTGATGATTAACTTCCTGCAAAGTATCTGGAATGCACATCTAATTGGTGACTTTATTTCAAATGATGTCACTAAGAGATGTTGTTCCTGGGATAGTGACTCTCAGATATTCCAACCACCTACACATTTTGGTATGTTAGAAATGTGGAATTAATTATTGAAAATTTCTATTGAAAACAACAAAATAATTTGTAAATTAAATATATAAGATTTTTAAAAAAGTATAATTTTTGCTTAACACAGAAATTCATTTTGGCTCAATAATGGTTTGAGGTTTTCTGTATTTATTATATTGATTATTTATAAAACATAACAGCAATAAACAAAAAAACAATTATTTTCTGTGATAGAAAAATTATAGTTTAATATTATTGGGAATATTTTTATTATTGCATAGATATTGTACATCTCTTATTATGTTTTCATAATACTTGTAAGATTTCGGCTATTTTTGAACAAACTCAGATCTAGATCTATAAATAAACATATTCCTATTAAACCATATTGCAATTTTTTCTTACCAATGCATTCTGCAGCTGCAGCGTGCCCGTGTTCTCTGCGCTCCGTTTGGTTTTAAAAAGCACTGTTCCAGCACATTACACAGGCTAGAATTGCAATAGGCTGTGTGACTATGGTTACATCACGTAAAGTGTCTGGTAAAGCTGCTGGAAATGTTCCCGTCAACGGATGATATGGTTTGTACAGGCTCAGGAAAGACGACTTTACTCCTACCAGCTTCCTTTAAGTTCAACAACCCATTTGTCTTAAGCAATCTTAAGATAAAGTATGTTTTTTATATTAAATAATAATTTAATGATTTGAAGACATAACATTGTAGTTGGCAATGTTTTTCTTCAATTGTTCTCCTATGGCACACAATGTTCATGTAAACAGAGAGGTCAAAGTTTGTTACGTGGACGTAGAATCTAGTTACATTATGCATCAGAATTCCAAAGTCCAATAGCATTATGTTATGTTCATATATAGTTTTTCAAGAGTTTTGTATTTTGTATGAATGATAGCAGAGGCCACAGCTGTAATGCATTTCCTGTGTTTTGGCAATAGAGCGAGAACCTTTATGTTTGTTGCTCTTATCTGGTCATTACCAGCTGTTAAAAGTGGCTACAGCAGGTTAAAACCAGACTTATATCAATGCTTCAGTGACAACTGAAGAAAAGGGTGCGATGCTCTTCCAAGCAGATGGGGCATATCCCCTCGAGGCATTGTTATTGCAACATCTTCAAATCTATGAAAACAGACAGCCACAAATTATTTTAAGCCTCAGGAAGAGAATCTCCTCCATGAGAATGACACATCTCATCACATCATTGTGTCATAACTTACATGCCCTCCTGTTTACACTTGCCAAGTAATGCACTGCGAAACCAGCATTCATGGAAGCATTTATGTGGCTTGACGGTGTTCTCTTTGGTTCTTCTATAATATATTTTACTTACCAGTGGTGTCTCCTCTAAAAGAAATGAAGTTTAGATTTATGACACACTCCCACAATTTAAGGTCAAACGAGGCAAACAATGAAGATTGCTGGAATTAAAGCTACCAATAATATCCAAGAATTAGTTTTTGAAGCAGAGGCATATGTCCGACTTGACTTGAGATCCTCACGTGCTTACACACAAACAAACGATAACTTCCCAACACCTACAAGTCCCGGTTTTCTTGGGAAAATGAGCGTATACCCAGATCTTAATAATCCATTCAACAGAAGTGTCTTACCGGAACTGTGGATGATTCAACATGTTGTTCTTGACTAAAATAAGCTGCAAGCGTTTCAGTTAATTATCCAGCGGCTTTCTAGAAATCATCACCTGTTACTGTACAGGTGGAAAGTATGTTGTATGGTGAAGATGTCTAGAACATTACAGTCATGGTGGAAGTTTGGCCGTTCGTGCACTTGATAATCCATGTCTGTCCTCTGGTTTGTGTTTGAGTCATTTCATCACTTCAATTCGAAGGCATTTTTGGTGTCTGGAAGCACTTATATTTAATCTGCCATGGCATATCTGTTGCTATTATTGTCTGGGTTTTTATTAATCACAGTTGCTGGTATTGCACAGCTTTTATTGGATGGTCATTTTGTCTAATATGATTTAAGGTAAGAGGCTGTGGATTCTGACAAAATCATTTATGCATCCAGCAGAATGTGGAATGAAGTATCAGGCTTCGGAGGGAATTCCTTAAGTAATGATTCCTGGAAATACAAACATGCTCCCCTGGGTGTGGTGCCAAACCATCCTTGTTTTTCTCTCTGTGTTCTTTTATCTAGAGCTGTTATAGTCTTCATTTGTTTAGTCGTGTATTCAAAATACGATACATGTTCCTCGCATGGTGTCGCAATCTTAAGGTCATGGGTTTGACACCCAGATACCCAAATGTACACCATGAATGCACTTTGTTGCTTTGGATAAAACTGCTTAACGTGTAAATATATCTTAATATGCTACAGGGGTGAATCATTCATACAAATTATAGTTTTCAAATGAGTCAAAAAGCATGCACCCTAAATTGCACTTTTTTTCTCTGTTTCTCTGCAGGGGAAGTTTATTTCATTCTTTTATATTTTACAGCATAATTTTGGTCTAGACGCCCACTGTCAAGTGCTCAGCAGGTTCATCTGTGGCATCCATTGCTGCTGAATGTATTAAACAACAAAGAAATGTGGATGCAAAGAAATGTTTGTGCAGTTTCTGCATGTAGAGTCTTACGAGGTCACAGGACTAGCACTTCACCTGCTCAGTGCTAGCGGTTAACTGGTATGTCATTTGACCTTCTGTGAATTTACTGTAAAATGTTTTCCACTGTATGTTTTAGAACTTGGTGAATCATTATATGAATGACACAATGCTTCTCTTTATGTAATCAAATTGCGGTAAAACATCAGACATTTTTTCCTGAGCAAAATCAATGAACAGATAACCTTTTTGTTTTAGTTTTCATTTTATAAAATGTTCTCTTTTATTTGTTATACGCTAAGGTATACAGTAAGAAATTGTATATTATTCTTCATCTTCCATTTCGCGTACATCAGATTTTTCATACCGTTAACATGGATGTTCTAAAAAAAGAAAGTGTTCTTTAGAAAGAATAACTTCATAGCCTGTTGCAATTTCAAGTATTAAGGAGTAATTGTACGTTCAGGGAGGTTCACCGTGAAGTTTCCTCACAAGCTAATTATATCTTATTACTAGAACACACAAAGGGGAAGTTACAACAGCATTCTGTCGAAATAATTTATTCAGATAAAAAGTTCCTTATCAATAAATGTTCAAGAATGTACTTACACAATGCATCACGGCTGTACTCTACGCTGACCTGCACACCATCTGTGTTTTCAGATTTTATTTTCCCTTCGATCATAAATAGTTGTTTTATTTCAATACAAAATCTAATTCATACCAGCAAGGCTTAATGCTGTAAAATGTTTCCAGAAAAAGCATGTTATTGGACAGCTCTGTTCTGTTGTAAATCATGATATGCGCACCCTGTAAATGACAGGGGTCACTATACCTGTGGAAGACAAAGGCAACACATGTTGCATGAAAACATTTATATAAATGGAATACTTATGGATAGCATGCATTTTTTTTCATGTCATTTCTCTACTTTAAAATTAACTTTCTAAATACACGTACATGCAGATCTTTCTTGCAGCAGTTTATGAAATAATATTTTTTCTGTTTATATTGATGTGCAGTTTTGTAAGCATCACTTTAGATAAACCATTAAATTAAAAAGACTTTGGCAAAGTGTTGCATGTAGTATTAATTGCATTTCAATCCATCCAAGAATATGCCATTTATGCGGGTCACAAAACATCTGTTTGAACATTCTTAACCTCCGACCATGAAATATGAATTAGGTCCCAAAGAGAAACCCTGAAAGTTTATCCGTCCTATGTAAATTTCAAGAATAGCTTCATCAAAAAAGATCCATTGATGCAAGACAGATCATTACATACGGTTGGCGTTTATGTGTTTACCTCCCATCTGCCTTAGTTGATTTAAATGTTTGTGTGCTGTTGCTAATATATTTGTATTTGTTCAAAACACATGCTTGTCTTGGCCCGTTTCACCAAGGGGTGGCTTCAAACACGCTTTGTAAAAATGACATTCATGCAAGCGAATTATTTTTAGCCGAGTTGTCATCTAACTTCATAATCTGCTTCATGTTAACTGTCCCTGTACTATTCTAATCTGTGACCACATTCCATATTCACATCTTGACTTAATCCAGTTCTGTCCTTTTATTTACGATCCATAACTGAATTCAGTTCTCCAGATGAGTTTTGACTCAGCACTTCAGAATTTCGTCCAGTTTGTTTAGCAAATGTAAACCGCGGTCACTTGGGGATTGAGTTTGCTTTTGAGGGTCAAGAGGTTACGCTGAGAGCATAAATAATCAGAATTATTTACATTTCTGAATTATTCAGAGCAGGTTTTTTAAATCATATCTCGGTTCTTAATTGTGACATTAATAAGATTTGTACACAAACTGAATCAGAGTACGGCCAGATGACATTACATCACATTTACATTTATTCATTTGGCAGACGCTTTCATCCAACATCAGGCAGGTTTATGCCTGAAGCCTTGCAGTATATAAAACAAATGTCACTGCCGTAGGAGGAGTATCCAATTTTCATTAATTTTTAAGATTTCACTCAATTGTCAGTCCAATTCAGATATAAATTGATGTTAAAAAATGTCTACATTGAATGTATTATTTTTTCTAACTAACTAACTAACTAACATAGTGTCTACTTTCCACAACGCTCAAAATGTTTTTCATGAAAACACGAGTCAAATATTGTTGGAGACGGCATATGAATTTGTTTACATCTTAATGAAATATGCATATTTATTGCAAACATTTGTGGTTTTACCTTCTTCCAGCCTGAAATGCAACTGGCTTTGAATTTCTTCGGTTTCTAGAGTCAGGTGGGGTATCCTTGTAATTAAAAAGCTGCATCGCACATGGACGTTTGAAATACGAAACATGTGCTTAGTGGCTATTTCAGTCATTACACTAATATGCTACGATCGCTTTGTGATGCATGACTTAGCTGTTCTGAAGATGCATCTTGTTTATCCCCCAGATATGTTTTGGCTGAAATGAGACAGCAGATACTGTTAGAACATGTGTGTCCAATCAGAATGACCTAGTGTGCGTGGAATGTGTGGCATTTATAGTGACTCTGGTGTCAGAAGTCAAATGAACGGCAAGCTGGAGCGCTGAATCTGCTTAACTCCTGCAGGACAATTTTCAAAAACATTTAATAAAGGTGCAAATACAGATAGTGTAACGTGAAAGAGATAAATACAAAGCAATGCATATTGATTAGACAACCAGTTAGAAGTAAGATGCATGATGTATGATTGTAAATCCAAATTCCAGATGTGCATTGAAATTAAATATGGTTTTAGATTTACATTTGAGAGACAGACTTTTGACAGACAAAGCGATTTAAAGTGCATTCAACTTATGCTGTTTATCAGTTCGTGGGTTCTCTGGTTTGTTTTGATATTTTGGAGCCAATGCGTAGTGACAGAACAGACATAAACTGATTTTAGAATAGAATTTAAAAGGAAGTTTTAAGACTTCAGTTGCATGATTGTTGTTAACAAGTCTTTATTAATTATACGTTTATAAGTATATAAGTTTATAATTTCAGCTGTAAATAAGTTAAATTGCTAGTTACTGTAAATCAGAGCAGTGAGGTCGTTTTTGGGGGGGGGGTGTTATTTAAGATGCACTGGATGGTTAGTTGATGAACCAAGTTTCTATCTTTCTGTTATTAAAGTTCTGTGTGCCTTTCTACAGAATTAACATGGATTTCCACTTAGTTTTCATGGTTACACACACAGACAAACAGTGACAGGAATACAAGAGGTAACTGTAATACCTGCACACCCCAAACTGGGTGCTGTTCTTTGTGATACAGACCATACAGATATTTGTGTATTGTCAATCTAACAACAGCAGAAAAAACACTTGACAACGGGCTCATACATTGATGACTCAAATACTTCACAATTATAATGTGATAAATATGCTTACAGCTGTGATCCACTGTTATTTTTAAGATTCCCTCAGTAAATGTGGGAATACAGCTGTGAACGACAGTACACAAACATGGGACAACATCTGACACCCCATACGATACCCTCTGGTTTGAATTAGACCTTCATTCCACTGGGTCCAAAGGGTGTCATAAAAACAATTTATATTTTGCCAGAAATAGTCCGGAGAATGTTTTTTTTCTGTTGGGCTGTCTCTGGAAACATCATATTGTAGTAATGCTTAGAAACCCTGTCTTTTTCAATTCTGGTCTTTTACAATTATGCGGCTGCGTTATGGGTAAACATGCAGGAAGAGCTCAGCCATAGTAATATAACGGTACGCAATGTTTCCTGGGACCTCTGGTGTGTTTTGTAACATTTTTTAATAATGAGGCAAGAGCCAGATGAGTGTCCCTTTTTCATTCCTCATATGTAATAGCTCTGTCCATTTCAATTTGTCATAGCGTCTGAGAAGCTATTTTAATATCAGTTGTTTTGGATAAGATGCTTTTTCAACTAGCAAGCTCTATTTATAAAAGTAGGGGATAGGCTAGATGATGCTGCATTGCTAAGTGACGGCTATCAATTAATAAAGATAAGTGTTTTGTTAAGGGTACCGATCATGTGCCATGTTTAGAAAGATGGAGTGACTGCCATCATTCTAATGTTTGTTAAACATTATGCGAGCCAGCTCATCTAATTCACAACAGTCCTCTGTAATCTCCAACATAATTGCTTCATCCCCCACCGTCCAAAAGATAATTGCATTTGATTTACATTAGTTTCAAATGGAATACAAAAAAAACTAAATTGGAATGTTAGAGCGACCGATGTGCTTGCATTTCTGTGTGTGTGATTCAGCTGGAATGTAAATGTTTGATAGATAAGGGGCCGATTTGGGGACTACTTAGACAACAGATAAGCCTTTAATCTTTTATTTATTTTTCTAAAGATATAGAAAATGATAAAGTTACATTTTCAGTAACACTGCACTTTACGATTTCAGGTTGTGGCGAGTAGAGCAATGATGTCATAAAGATGCTGTTACTGAAGATCAGTGTGAAGACAGCATGTGCCAAATGTTTTAGCGTGATGCATCACTATGACTAAATTCTTGGCTGAAGTAAAAGGTAAACAGGAAACGCAGATTCATTTGGATGACTTATTTGTTTTCGGGGTGACGGAGGGAACTAGCTGTCTCTGTTCAGGTTCATAGGTCATCCACTTGCTTTGCCTCTGACCCCTGCAGATATCTTCCAAAATCAATCCAAATTTCATTGCAAGATGGAAAATAAAAGAATAAATCACATTTCCAAACTCTTTGAACCTGTGAGGCCGCAGACACATTTTTCCTATTTAGAACCTCTTTCGAAGTCTCTCCGCATCCACGGCACAGCATCCAGTCCAAGAGCGTGCACACGCCAGTGTTGCGTGTTGCCTGCAAGGACTGCGCTCTGTTGTGTGCCTTGCTATTTCCATCAGACCACAGGCTTTTTTTCCCTCATTTGATTAATGCTGAGTTAATGACCCCCTATAGACCGGCGAAACAGGCAAAAAATGTTAAGCATCTTAAACCGTTGCAGCTTGTTTGCTCAAACTGTTTACAGGGCACAAGGACATGCTATAAACACAGAGAAAAGAGCGAGCAATGGAAAAGATTATGTGCACTGTGGAATGCGCCACAGAAAGTCATTTGCTTTGTTTGGAGTTCGATATGTTGTTGAATTATTGTTCGGCACCCCTGGCGGATGGGGTCCGTCATTTTTGCTACTTGTTTCTTGTTTTAGGAATGCTGAATGCATTTTATAGTGGTCATGAAGTCACTACTTGCATGCATTCAAAAAGGATCCATTCTGTAATTGTGAAATATACCTGACCCGAGGAAAAAACTGCGTTGCATCCAGAGACCTGAGATAGATGTTCAATAAAGTGATGCTGTCATCATGTCGAAGCAATGTTTTGAAAGTTGATAACTTTACAATGCATATATGTCGGCTGTTTAATTTCATGTCACACACGGCTAGTCTATTGAACAAACATGCCCTCGTGAATGAACTCGAGTTCTGGAAGACTCGCTGAGGATAGCACGTACACTGCGCTCTACTGAAAGACAATATTAATGTGGAGGTTATAAGGATGCGTTCGATCATGTTTGACTCAATGTTATCTGAGCATCTGTGTGGGAGAGGGTGTGAGAAAGAGATCATGCACTTCAATAGTGTTCAAATAGGACCATCTGGGTCTGTTTGTCATGTTCTCGGTGCATGCCCCAAAAAAACAGGTGTATGCTTTTCTCGACATTAATAACTACTTGTGTCTTTATCTCACACCTATTCAGTGTAGTCTCTTACTGTAATGTGACTCATTTTATGTGTTTAACCAGCCCGTATTGTTGCTGTAGGGCTTGAGATTTTCATTGTTTATTAGGGCAGACTTAAGCCGTTCTCTTAAACAAATGTCATGGGAAAGGGCGTAGTTCAGGGGCAAACCATGAACAAAGATTTAAAGAGGTCAGAATCATGTGAAGAACAGTAATAATTCCAGCTATCGAACAAAATATATCATTTGTAAATGTTTGTTAAATTCTAATACAATTTGCACAACAAAATGTTGCTGTGGGATTTTATCGCAATATACAGTATTATCCTGGTATAATGCATGCTTAAAAGGATACACTATATGGACAAGTATTGAAAGGCCCACTTCAAATGAACAACTTTGACTACTTGAGTCATTTCCGTACGCATACATCTTAATGCTACAGAGAATTGTGTGCTTAAAAATTTGGCGCAGGACCCTTTTCTATTAAAACATTTTCCTAATTCAGTCTAATGTGGAAGAACTTGACTGGTCTGCATTAAGCCCAGAGCTGAACCCAACCGAACACCTTTGAGCCAAAACCATCAATGACTTGTACACAGAGGTTCAGTCATTTCAGAACAGAAAAGACCCTTCCAATACTGTTGCAACAAAGATGGAAATAATATTCTTCAATATGGTATTATGGTATAGCATGAATAATTGTTTTGATTGAGATTATTAGAATAGATAAACATGTTTATTAATAGAAAATAAGCTCCTTTGATTTCAGATAAATGTAAACAATTATGCCACTGTATTTTCTGGAATTGCAGGTGTTTTGAATTGCCCACAGTAACAATATTGTTCATATCAATATCACAATAAACAGCTCTTGCAATAAACTCTCGTGACTCAGGGAAGAGGGGAGGAAGGATGTGGGTGGATGGGGGGGGGGGTTAAGCGAGTTGCAGACATGCCACGAACAGCTGACCAGGTCAAGGTGAAGTTCAGAAATAAAACGTTTCCCTTCACCAAATCACCAAAATAACATACCCATCTGGGGAATTTTCCCTCTGCTTGTTATTATTGGGGCACATCCGACATCATTTATTACACACATATTTTTGTACACAGATGTTTTACTATTACTTGGATTCAAAATGTCGTCATTAGCGAACGTTCGTCGTTCAAGTCTGTGAACAAACGTTATACTTCCTCTCCCTTAGTACTATCTGTTCACTGTTTTTAGAATTGTTGTCTGTGTGATGATAGTAAACTATGGTCTGACCTGACCCCTGAGCAGAACCCGAGCAGGTGCTGTACTGTGCATGCTAGTCCTCTGAGAGACAATCTACATTAGAAACATTTATGTAATGACCTCTTTAAGACAAAAGGCTGACTTTTTCGCTTCGCTCCCTGTCCCACGTCATAATTCTTCAGTCACAACGATTCATGCTCCCAAAACTCCTTCATTCCCCCCAGCAAGCCAAACCACAACAAAGAAACCATCTCTCTTTTACAAGCAATCAAATAATTAAAGGAAAAAAGTAAATAAGTCAATGTTAGCCAGGAATGCTGCGCTTTAGTTTGGTTTACATTGTTGTTTTCACCATTGCACGTTGAAATGTTTATCCACTTCACACAGAAACAGACTCCGCCATGTGTTTCTGATCAATTTTGCAAATGCGTATGTGTGCGCGACATAGACGCTTTCTTCACTTGCTGTATCAAGACGCCGGATTTAGATGGAAGACGTACTTGGGACTTTGAAAGACTAAACCAATTATCACCTCATCCCTCATTGCAATATTCTGTTGTAAGGATTTTTCACATTGTCTTGGCATTAATCACTCGATGAACTTCATCTTGCTCTCGTACAATTACGCTTCTAGTAATTGCCCCCAGCCATCACCCTCTGACCCTTTGTGTACCATTCAAAGACCGCCACCTCCCCATCAGTTTCTAAAAATACACTAGCTTAAGGCAAAACACATGTGTACTGTTACAGAAGAGTGCAACAGTGTAATTTCAAAGGCTGATGGATTTGAGGCAGGGGTTAGAGAATGCGCATGTCATCAGTCATCAAGCGCAGCGTTTGGGTGTATACTGGATCCAGATCATCAGGTTTGGTTCACTACCGCACCTGTCCATGCAATAAACATCCTTGGTTGATGTATTTTCTGTGTCCAGAGCTGAGAAGGTATTTTATTATTCAGGGTGTTTCTTTAGATTTTTATTACACGGCTGGTTGGAATGCTGGAGTCTGGTTGACCAGTCGCCACATTTGCAGGTTCATATAACAGATAACAACCTCTCAAAACTAATAACACACGGTATCCAGGATGCAGCAAATCATTTTGACAGAATGACAGAACGTTTTTTTGACAAATGGAATATAAATATGTCTTTTAAGAACATACATGACATTATATTTCCAAATGATTGCCTGTTCATGACTTTTGAACGTAGTTTCTTACCTAAACCGAAAGTAAAAAAAAATAAAAATTTTCCTCATGTGGCAAGTAGCCATGTTATAAGTGAGACGCTTCGGGTCCTGAACACACCGTGATAACATTATTTCTGCGATAACAACCGGCTGCATGTACATTATCACCTACATATAACCGGTATACCTATATGTTTTCCTCACTTAGTTAACATTATCTTATTTATGTGAAAAAGGCAATATATGTGAAGCAGTTATACAATGGACTGTATATACTTTATAAATACAAAATAAAACAGTTGAATAGATGATTTAAAGTGCAGGTAAATTCATAAAGATCATAATATAATTGTGCAAATGAAAACTTTTTTCATAACTAATTATTATTTTTAATAAAAATGATTTTATTTATGTATCTTAGGGTGAAAAACATAGTGAAACCCCACGAAGCAGCATAATTCTTACAGTTCCCTTCGTGATATTTTATAGTTTTGATGAGCTAACATTTCTTTCTAAAATGTGTTCTAAAACTTTTATTAATATAACTACAGTATGAAAAATGTCAAAGTTAAGTTTAAAAATGCTTTGAGTTTATATAAAAATGCTAAATTGTTAAAATTGTAGTTGCAAGTTATATTGAAATCTTCATCTTGAACCTATTATTTGAGATTCTTATCACATCATGGTTGTCCACATTTTCATAATCAACTGAAGAATGTAATTCGGGTGGAAAAAGCTGAAAGCAGGAAAAACAGTTATTTTTCATCTTTTCAGATCCGTTTGTTGTTGGTGGTAATTCAACACGTAGGTTTTGTGAGTATGTTGGAACTGGTGCCAGATCTCTACAGAATCCTTCAGGCATGCAACAGAAAATATGTGTAACGTTACGTAATGAAAGTAAACGTCAATACTGATCACCATATTCCTAAAAATCATGAACAGAATTTTCTCTATGCAGAGACGTTGAAGTAATATATCTTTACACATTGACACCTCTGAGAATAGAGGACGTGCAACGCTAAACCTGTTTGAAAATTGCAATCATGAAACAATGCCTTCTGTCTCATTGCACTAATGTCCTTTCACTACAAACTAGAAGAATTTCAGAAATCAGCATTTTCAACGGTCATCGGAATCTCATCCAACCAAACGTATACCCCAGACTTTCATCCTCAACTGGGCTGAAATTAGTTTCGAAAGGTGTTCAAGCAATCGGATATATCTGTGAGACCTTTTCGTTTTGAAAGTAAACAGTTAAGGGTGTAAATCACTGGAAGAAATTGTCCAAAAAATAAACAGTGAAAAATCATCATTAGTTTTACATACGACTTCCTATTCTGACACCGATAAAGAGTTAGATTTGTTTTTCTTGAAAGATTATACTGATCTGTAATAAAATATGGCGCCTAGATTGTGTTGACCGATGGAAAGAGTCATTATGTTTTCTTTCCAAACAGAAATGTCTGTTATGGCGTATCCAAAATGACCCTATAGGGCAAAACCCACTAAAGGTGCTAAGACCCAGAGAAACTTTTACACAGCTTGTCACGTTCAATTCATTGTTCTGTGCAGTGATTAGGAGTGAGGCATGAGTCCCTCTGTTTGTTCTCTATCAAATCTAGTAGAACTACAGCATTCTAAGCTACTATTAAATATCTCACCGAATTCATTTAGGTTATCCTAATCTCTGTTTTGAGAGGATTCAGACGTTGTAAAAATACACTTTAGGTTGGGTTTCAGTCTTTAGGTCAGCTGGGGTTCGTTTGCCTCCTGGGACTCCGTTTTGTCCTTCACTGAGGATTGAAACATTTTCACTTTTTGGTTATTTTCGAATATCGGTGGAACGTATCTTGGAAGCGTTCGGAATGTTACTAATGTAAAATCTAAATGGATGGAGGTTCAATTTCAGACTCATGGTGATATTTCACCTTAGAATAACGACGTACTGTAGTTTTGATTGCGGTTATCATAGACATTATGCAATGAACATTGTCAGATCTGTGTGTTCTACATGTGTTCTCTGCGTGACCCTGTTGTAATGAAGGTCGACTCGTGCAAGCAATTCTCCTACAACACGTATTTAAATAAAGAATAAAACCGGCACACGTTCAACACCTTTAAAAGGAATATACGTGAGACGCTGAATCACCTGTTAGCTGATTTGCAACCATTTGTTCAATTGCTTTTGGTTTCCAAAAGCAAAACATAAAATAGCGTCACCAACTCAAAACGCTGAAGTCCACTAAAGATTCTGCTTAGTACACTACAGTAAAAAGTAGTCATGGTGATAATATACTGTATGGAGAATATAGTCTTTCATTAAAAATGAGATCAATGTGACTTTAATGAAAGTATGTAGGTCACTTATTGTGAGTTCCAGCATTCGTTTGTGAATAACTATTGAAGCTTCATGTGATAGAGACAACTTACTCATTTTTCATACTTTACACAGTCGTCACTATTACACCAGTGATGACAGAGGACGTCCAGTACTGTTGGTCCGCTGGGATGGGGTCTCATGCAGAAGTCAAGCATTCCACCTCAGTTCTGACACATTCTGAGATCACATGGCCAAAGCTGTCAAATGAACAGCATATTGACACACATTGTGGTTGAAGAATTTGGATTGTTTCATTCCTGAAACATTTGAATGGAATTTTAGTTACTTTAATAAGCTTTGTGATTGCGAGTGCTCAGTTTTGGAAATGTTTAGAGCAATACACACGTTTATTGAAGAGTGATGCCAAAAAATACATCGCAAACCATGTTTATTGTTGAAACTAACTCGCATATGAACTATGGACTCCGTGTTGTATCAAATCCTCCCCTCCCCCAAACCCCATTGGAAGTATGTAAGCACCTACAGTAATTTCAGCTGGAAATCTGACAATCTTACCAAATACATCTAAGGACCCTAAAGCTATAATCATAGCAGCAGTTGTTTTTTTATAGTTTCTTCTCGCTGAAATTATGATTTTTTAAATAAACACATTTTTATAATGTTCAATATAATTCAAATACAAGCCGCATCATCAGATGCTCATCTGTTGTCTTTATTTATAGATTTATCCCAGAGTAGTCCAAACCCTTAAACTTTTTTGATAATGATGCTCTGGGTTAGTTTATAGCAAGGAAAGGTAAGTATAAATATGATATGTATTTCTATAATCATGGAACCCCCAAACACAGAGGATGCCTACCCGATAAAAACAAAGTGAGACCTCGGACCTCCTTTCCTCTATTCATATTCTTGACTGCTCCCCCGTCATGCATAAGCCGTGGGAAATGTCCTATTGGGCAATTCAACTGTGCTGAAATAGTGGGATTATAACAGAGTCTTATTAAGCGAAATGTACATATTTCTTCATCTCTTTTCTAAAATTACAGTTTCAACAATATAGAGTCCAAGTCTTATATCTATTCTAATATATGTTTCATGCCACTTTTCCAAGTTTTAATATCATTTACTGAGTAAATAACTAAATATCACTGTAAAAACTGTTGCTGTTGTTATGCAGCTAGTTGCCACTAACTGTAAGATTAATATTAAGAAAATGTATTGGCAACGGTTTGTTCAAAGATAAATGAACATTTAACATTGACAAATCTTTATCTTTACAGAAATAAACTATAAAATATCTCATGTAAAGGATTCTGGGAACCAGAAATCCTCATCAACCTTTCCCAGATTTTTTTGCTAATTTTGGTACCCAGAATGCTTTGCATGAGGTTGTTATTGTATAGTTTTTTTCTGTAAACTTGTTAATGTTTAATGTTAATTTATCTTTGAACAAACTGTTGCGAGTAAATTACAGAAAGTAAGTACAGTAAGTTACTGGCGAATTCAGATATTTTTTACAGAGCAGCATTTATTTTAGTCTTTTCCCAACTGTCCTCAACTTTTTTCGTAGCTGTCTGTCCTGTAATATTTTAAGCACATCCAGTTCCTAAATGCACTAGACCGTCTGCTCCAGCTGGCTACAGATGCAGAGAGGTCAAAGGTGCTTGTATTGAGCTTCCCTAATAATACTTCATTCGTCCAATAGCCAAAAGCATCCAGAGACCATGATATCACACGGTATTTGATATTTGCAACCGTTGCATTGTGTGGGTTTAAAGTGTAAAGTCTCATTTATACTGCCATTAATTGAATCCTTGTGATCCACAGAGATCTGCACTGCTGTTAAAACGAATTGAAGAGGCATGCGTTTTACCCTTGCGCAAGCCTGCAAAGAAAAGAGATACCACTTGGTGGTCTATTAAGATGATGCATGGGCCACACGAGGATCATTTACATCAGGAACCTAAAATGAAATGTCCACTCATAAAAGAAATGTGCTTTGGTTCCATAAAGAAACTTTAACATCTGTAGAACCTTTCTGTATTACAAAGGGAAACAAGGTTCCTCAGATTATAAAAAAGTAAGAAAGAGATGGTTCTTCAAAGAACCTTTGGCTGAATTGTTCTTCTTCTTTGTGGAACCAATAATGGTTATTATGGCACCGTTGTGAAGGACATTTTAAGCAGCTTTATTTTTAAGAGTGTAGTAATTCTGCTTCATGTCTGTTAAAACGTCTTTAACTTGCCAAAAAACGTTCATTTTTAATGAATTGTCCAAAGAGCAAATCTCTGTTTTTCTTTTCCATGTGTCCCCACATATGAGCGACAGGCAGTCCAAACTCTTCACACTGGATATGTTCCAGATATTGGCTCATGATTTAAAACTCCAGTCTCCGGACATGTGGGAAGGATACTGTTCGCTACCATTCATTAAGACTGACCCAAAAATAACAAGCTGTGCTTCTGTACTGATAACATACTTAAGACTGTAAGTCTTTCATGTAAGTGTTTTCAAACCCACCATGGTCACCAGGTCTGCCAATGTTTAACAAGTGTTTTTCATCATCAGACGGGTGCCAGATGTGATTTATTCTTTGGTATGTAAATACCTGTGCCACGGTTAAAAGTGGGCCACATTACATAACCATTGTATATGTCTGAAAATGTGGCATTAGAGCCTAAACTGAAGACGATTCCAAAGAGACAATTCAATATATTCAAGTCTGCATCAACTTACCACAATTTTGTCTTCTATTGCGTCTAAATATAAGTGACCACAAGAATCCCTCTGTCTATTCATACTATTTTCAGACGTTCAGTGTAAATTCAGTGCAAAAGGATGCTGGAAAACAATATATCTGTTGAACTCCAGATTTCTGAATCGGACCAGGCCAAAGGAATTATAAGGAGACACAGATTGTGAAGAGTTGGCAGGGAAGGGGTTAGATCCATGGGGGGTGGTTCGCATTTTTTGTTGAGGCACTCATGTTTTGTATTTGCTCATTTGTTCACATTCCTTTAAAAAGAGGTGGAGATACATGGATGAGGACGGACTGTAGCTAAAAAAATCCCTCCTTGGCACATCCATCGTTCCAAACAGATGCACAAGTCCACTCTCCCCTACTCACGCCAGGCTCATATAGGACAAGAGAGAACGAAAGGAATGAATCAGAGTTGTGGCGTAGACTTTTTTCGTTTTTGTCTTTCGCTTGACCGGTCTTTTCTATATAAACTGCTTTACAAAGGTCAAGATGGCCACTGAGCATATTTATAACCAGACAGAACAATTGAGAGGGAGGTTTAAATATCCCTCTGGTTTTCCTGTGAAAATGATCCACGTTTGTATTAAATGTATTCAGGGCTCTGTTTTTTCAATCCAGGTTCCTCAGGAAGAGGTCAAGAAAGGGGGCTTAAAATCAGTAAGGAAATGAAAGCATTTATTTAGTTACAGTATCCAATCATTACTCAGCATCCTCAGTGCATTTTGCACCAAGCAAAAAAGTAGATTACCGTTTTGTTTCATTTTACAAATGTTCTTGAATTCTTGCATGACCGCATTTTCATCAGTCTGTTGGTTTTTACTTGTCACATTAAGAGTCGCATTCTTTAACACAAAACGCACGTGAGGCGCCGCGCTAGTTTGCGCCATTGTTTATTTAACTATTTAACAGCGCCGTGTCAAAAGCAGCAACCCGGTGAACACCAGTGTCCAACAAGCTCATGCAAATGCAACCATTTTTTAAAACATGACTTTTATCCTACGTTTGAGAAGATGCCAGTGATGCAGTCATCAAGAGGCTTTTGTTTCATGTTCTAAAACATTTTATCTATGCCTTTATGTTGCAGTTAGAATGGACTAAAAAACTAAATACGTTTACAAGCTAAAAGGTAGAAAAACATATATAAACATGTTTGCATTCCGTTATTACCACAGTTTTAAGCGTTCAATGGTGTCTCACATTGTCCCACATGCACGGATTACCTGTCCCACATTTGGTTTGTTGGGTGGTGGTCACCCTTTGGAATCCCGACAAAACGGTCTCATGTGATAAAAAATGTCTAGTTTATTAAGCATTATTTTATTGCTGTAGTGTAAATTCGTTTGTAATTTAATTTCTGGTTAAATGTTTTCGTGGTAAATAATCCCAGCATCTAAACACGGCACAAAGGAATAACCCTTTATTCCAGTGTATATGGAAGCTAATCATTATGGACTAGGGGAAGAGCTGATGTTGGGTAGATGGGTGTTTGATGTAGTTGTTTAGACTGGACCTTGCCAAAAATGTAATCAGGTTGGTCCAATGCCATGCATGTAATGATCTTGGAGCTAAAATGAGACCCCAGGTTATTTTTATATTGCACTTCTATTTGTAACACTTTGACACTTTATGCATCAAATCCTCCATGCAATCCATGGCTATCAACATGTAACTAATGGATTCCACGGATGGCTGTGACGTTTTTATAACACTGACACATTCCAACGACTCAAAGAATGAACGTGAACATACAGTTCTCCAGAGGTGCGAGCAGCTTCTCTCAGGGCGCGGATGTTAAACGCCTCTCTGCGGACACCCCAGAGCCCCTTTTTACAGTATCTACGGAGGGGCCACGGACAGGCATAACCCGACGATGTATTCCAGATCAGGAATTTGATGTATTTCTGTTTCACATCATTTCTCTGGAATGTTGCGCTTGTGCAAAAGGCCCCAAACCGGAGCTGATGGATTCAAGGAAGTTTTAAAGAGGAATGATGGGATGCAGGCGCTGCTGGGGAGCGGGGCGCATCCGGAGCGCTTTGTGACCTCTATCTCGTTGCGTAAAGAGACGCCAGGCAGCTCGGCATGAACGCCGTGCATCTGGATTGCACATTTTCCAAGCCTGTTTTTTGCTCTCCGTCACTCACGTAGTATGCAGATATTTCCACAATTATTGTTAAATAAGTACTTGTTTTTAAAGGTCATTGAAAAGACATCTCAAATCTGATCCAAGTGTGGAGCGGTGATAAGTGAGGTCCGTGCAAGGTCGGAAATCGATTAGGCTTTAGATGCACGAATATGGGTTGCGATATTGCAAATTAGTCTTAGATTATTCTGCAGTTGTTCTCATTTATTTAAACTTTTTTCTGGACGTGCATGGATTTGCAGGAATGCGGAGAATCGCTCGTCTGCATCATTTAATGACGTCTTTGCTGGAGTGTTGCAATCGACCAAAGGGTCGTAGTTGAAATAAATAATGCTCTTATCATCAACTATCCGACTGCACGCAGGGACCGGGTTAAAGTAATTAGACAAAATATTTCAACATGAAACTTTCGTTTTGGACAACGGGTCCATGGCTATGAATAGGCTTACATCACGTGCTTACCATTAAAAATACGTTTATTCAACTGTATTGTTAATAGTGTTATAACCGACAAAAAAAAAAGATTTACGCGTATTTAGAAATAAGCTTACACCTCACTGTAGCGTATCTAATAAAGTAACTACAGCTGTGTGTTCGGTCCATTTTCTTTTTTATTCGGAATTAGCATGTAGTGTTCCAGTATAGCCTACAAATTTTATGGAGACAAGATTAAAGGTTTGCCCACCTTAAAACACTTAACAGTAAACACACATAGATGTAATACCTTCATATTTCGGAGAGTTCTGTGATATTTTTTTCACTTCGTTTTACATTTTTAGATTTGACTGTATTGAATCTTCAGTGTCATGTCACGTGAATAATTGTGCACCACTAACACCGTGTCCACACCGGACGCGACATGACAACCTGCTTGTTCTTAATGGGTTTGTCTCGCCACGCCGCATCCAGTGAGTAGAAAATATAAAACGATACTGGGTTCGAATGCCTTTCTAAAGTCTTTTGTGGTGCCGTGTAATGTGAACAAACACGCACCACTGACACCATGTCTACACCGGACGCCACATGTGGGATGCGACATGACAACCTGCTTGTTCTTAATGGGTTTGTCGCATCCAGTCTGGCCAAAATGCTAAATTATAATGGGTTCTAATGCGTTTCTAATGTCTTTTGTCATGTCGCGTTGCGCCGTCCGCGTCCGGTGTAGACACGGCGTTTCATTTTTTTTATTCTTCTTTTGGATTGTCAATTTTTTTTTACGGATTTCTTTCTTCTTTTTAATATCCACATAAAATAAAATAAATGCATTTTACTGTTTTTACAGATGTTTAATGTATTTTTTCAATGCAGTCAAAAATTGCAAAAAAACAGAAAGAGATCGCAAATTTACAAGAAAAAACGGGGAAATGTTATTTAGAAAATTAAGAAATTTGAATTTTTTTGGGATTTTAACAAGATTTCTTTTTTATAAATACGTTCAAAAACTACTACACAATTACAGAAAAAGACAACAAATCTACAAGAAAAAAGGGGGAAACTATTTTGTATATATCCTTATATCCTACAGGGGAAAACATATTTTGGGTATATTTCAGTTTACAGCTATGAATCAATCACAGTTTGAATCTTGTTTCAATTACTTCAAACTCTTCACTTATTACAGAGCAAATCATGTTCATTGAAAAAAAATCTTCCCCATTGAGAATTAAAACTGTATCTTTACTCCACCAGTTCAGAACTAAATTTGCTTGTTGACTATTTAGACTACGAGCAATTTTCAATCATTTATAGACAGAAATAGTTTATGGAAACTGTGAGTGTATCAGGAATCCAATTATCATATCCTCAGAGGACTGAGAGGTGGTCAACCCTTTAATAGCCTCATGTCACGCTTGATCAGGAACACATTTATGCACACTCCAGTTCAAAGAATTGTATCAAAGTACAGTTCTCCACTTGACATTGACTTTCAGAAACCACAAAAGCTGATAACATGTGTTGTCTATCATATCTTTAGAGATTGGCTTAAAATATCTTAAAATATTCAATGAATAAGCTTTGTGCACCATTTGCATTGTTCGCCATATGTCATTAGGCTTCAATGTTTTTAAAATGAAGACCATTATTAGTCACAAGCAAAGAAATCTATAGTTAATATTCATAATAATAGGCCTACACTATTTACATCTTTCTGGTAATAACCATGTGTCTCTTTAATGAAAAAGAATGTCTAAACACTGCCGAATCAATGATTTGTTTGGTGTTTTAGAGACACCTAGTGGCCAGTTACTAATAACGCTACTAGCTCGCACCTTTGTGCTGAATAAAAGGACTCCGCAGTGATAGGTGTGTGCGAGAGAGGTTTGAATTAATTTACAAAATAAATAATAACAAGTATGAAATAATGCCTTTTTATTGAATCATACACAATGGAGTCTTATATCTGGTCGTAAGTTAAAAAAACAGCAATTTGGTACAATGTTCTTCATGACTGAAACTTTTCAGGAACACACAGATACATAGTTTTGTTAAAACACAATTTGTTAATAACTTAATTTACATTACAAGTATTACTTAATACTGCAATTGTGTCTTTCTGGTGAGAAACGTAATTTTACAGTAAGATAGCATCTGATAAAACAATTACAAAAATGTCAATGTTCTGTATAAAGTAAAAAATTATATAAATTATATATATACACAAAAATGTCTTTCATTAGTCCGTTTTGTGCAGTGTTTTCAACTTCAATGAATGTGAAATGTTTTGATTCTTTTTAAAACTGTTGAAGATGTTAATTTATGTCAATGTATGATGTGGATTAAAGGTTTAACATAAATTTTAATTATTATACTTGGTTATTTATTAACCTTATTGTGTATATTTGACAATAATACAGTTTAAATCATCTTTAAAATCTCATGAACTATGGGTACAAAAACATCTGCCATTATTACCATTGGTGAAAATGCACCTAAATGAACACATTCCCACAATGTAAAACGTCTTACAAAAATGTCAAATGTATAAAATCACTTCAATGTCATGGCAAAATGACACTGGAATGTGACAGTGTAGACTGGAATGGAAGGAGATGTGATATTTTTGATCAGGCCAGACTTAACTTCACCCTATGTAAAGTCATGTAGGCCTACATACACCTACAGTTTTGTTTTTAGTGTGTTTAAAGACCAACCTCGCAGATGCTGTGTACACATTTCACTAGTGATTCTATCTACTGCAACAATGTATAAACAGGACACTCTGTGTGCACTATTGGGAGGGAGCAGAACGGCTTTTCTTTTCCTGCCAGTCTTTCTCTCTCAGACTCAGTTCTGTCTCTGTGAATGACGCAGGTCCCCAATTTGTGATTCTCTGAGGGAATTTAGGGCCTAAACACAAACGTACAAAACACCAGATCAACATCGGTCTAAAAGATTATTCTAAAAAAGAATGGGTTGTTTTATTGTGTTGAAATTCTTAAAGGAAAGCATGAAACCACATAAGATCACCTGGTTGAATGAGTCGTATGAGCCCCTCATGTTGGGTCAACTTGTCCTTCCAGCTCTTTGTATTGTTGGCTGCATCTTCAAGTTTCTTCATCACCTCCTGTTGAGGTAAACAAAAATGTGGTTTCATTACACAATTCGGTCACTGGGTGGCGGTCTACACAGCCTCATTAAACACGGTCGTGCAGCTTGTATCTGTCTCTTACCTCATATTGCTCCAGTGCACCATGTCTGTCAGATTCAAGCTGCTGCAACTGCTGCATGGCGGCCTGAAGCGCGCTTTCTTTTGCCAACCTTTCTTGTTCCAGCTCTTGCTTCTCCGCTTGTGTCTGAGAAATGGTCTGCTGTTGATACAGGTGAATCTGCTCCAGCTCTGAACGCTTAGATACCTCCTCTTCCAACAGCCTGCAGCACACAGATGCACATTTGTCATGCCATTCGATTTACTTTTTTTCTGTACCTTGTATTAAACAAGGTAATGAGCGAAAAGGAATGTTGTGTGAGGGAGAGGAAATTATGTTGGATGGCTCAATTGTATAATGTCGCAGACAAGTCTGTGCATGGGATGATTCGATAACACTGTTATGAAGTACAGTGCAAATAAAAAATGAGAGAATTAAGTAACTTAAGTTAGAAAATTTTTAGGGTGTTTAAAGCAACATTGAACCTAAAACAGAGCGAAGCATTTTATACTTTTATTGATGCCAAACTGCATTCGTAAGCCACATGGTAAATGAATGACCTAAAGGAATTCACACTGGTTATCAGTCACTATCGATGTTTCATTGTCTTTTTGGGTATGGTTTTTGTGTAAAGTGATGAGCTGGCGATGGGTCAGCACAAACACAGGAAGAGAACTTGGTTTAAGTAGGGTGAGACAGGGAACAGGAACTGCAGACTTCAACTAACTATCAGACATCCTCGTGTGTTTGTGACGTTACTCACACTTTCCACATGAAAAGGAAACAGATAGCCATATGTGGAATGTCATGATTCTAGGTGTAACATGACCTACTCTATGTCTGTGCGGTCGTGTCTATAGTTTTAAAAACATGGGGAAAAAAATCATAGATGTCAATCATCCTGCATCAAGGCTTGGAAGAAATGACATTTATGAAATCTGTATACAATGGATGTGGCCACTGCATTACAGAATAAATCAATTTATGAGATGATGTTGTTCGCACTGTGTACTATTTCCCAGATCACTTCCAAGGCGCATGTTTTTGTTCTATTTTAAATTAAGTTATTGTGCATTGATGTACATAAAAATGTAAGCTCACCATTGATTGAATCAACACTGATACTTTACGTTGAGCTGTCAAGTCTTATTTCAAAGGTAAAGTCCGTTTGACATCATTTAACTTCAAATCACGCAAAGCTGCTGTCCTTCTGAAACAACGTATCTCCATATTTCGTGAATTCTATTTTTTTAATCAGTATTATTACAAGTCATCCTTTCTGTTTGTGATCTTGATAGAGAGGTTACAGATTGCTGTTTTAAAGGCTCAGATTCTAAAATCCGAAACTATATATATATACATGTTCAAAACAAAAAAACACGGAAGCTTGATGACGCTTTTAAGGAGCATGGAATAATGGGAACTGTGGTCTTCAACTCCGCCACTAATAAACAATCCGAAGTGAATGAGAAACTATGTTATTAGAGACATTCAAGGTCCGGAGGAACAGTAACGGCCTACGCAAATCATGCGAGGCACCTCAGCCAATCGTATAACAGCCTCTGGTCTCCTTTCCAGCATTCTGCTGAAGGTTGAAGGCTTTCCATCTAGTGTCTTTGGTAACGCGAATATGATGCCATTGACAGGCGACTGCCAGACTGGGTCCGTATCACTGGTTAAAATGGCAATTTCCTCATATTTCATCAGATGTTGAAAGTACTCAACTGAACAAAATACATAACACTGGCCTAGTGGTTATTGGATATTTGACTGTGATAAAGTACAATATAAATGATAAATTAGGGTACCTGGCTTGAAGTTTTCTGACGGTTTCCTCATCCTGTCGGGCTTGTCTTTCCTCTTCAAGGGCTTCCTCTAGGCTGTTGTACATGGTTTCTAGTTCATGCACGCGTTGCAGGTATTGCTCTAACTCGGTGGACTTTTGCGCCACCTGTTCTTCCATTTGCTGGCGAACCTGTAACATGCACACAAGAATTAAAGCACAATGGCTGGGCACTAGAATTCCATACAATTCATACAACCACAAAATATTATACATTTGACATTAAACAAAATTGTTAAGCAGGAAAATAAACTGATCACCAAAAAAGAACATGAATTCTATTGTTGAGATGGCGTCACTACACGCTCTCGTTTATCTATTAATGTGAGCACTAAACATTGATATCTCTGTGCGTACAAACATGTCCACATTGTCTGAGAACTATTTTCTGCACACATTAGTGCGTAACTGTAAGCGAATGCGTCCCATTGTGTATAGCACAGTAGAAAGGGGAACTCTTTTTTTAAGTGTACTTCCTGTAACGTTACCAATATGTAGATTTAGAAGTCATCTAGATGGCCACATAACCTAATAGCTAAAAAGCCACCAAGCCCTGGTGCAAAGCAAACAAGTACCATTTTCTCTTTCTCCATTTCTACCCTGTACAGATCCTGTAACTCGTTCTGGGTCTGCAGACGTCTGCACTCCTCTTCTGTGGCGTTGGCTGCAGCGTCCTCCAGTTTCTGTCCAACACAAAATGGATTTGAAAACATTAGATTAATACTTAATGTTAAACAGTGTAATGTTTTTTTAAAGAAGTCGTCAGACCACTTTTTTACGCATTCCGTAGTGCCATCATAATTCAGGTGGTCAATCTGGAATACGGTCAGTAAAACTGTGTCAAACCCACATGGATCAGAGGCATCCAACCAATCAGGGCCTATTCTCAAACTCAACGCAAATAAACCACCGACTCGTCCATCACACCGTTTACAAAAAAGTCACAACTTGTCTTCCTACTGTGGTTTTTTATGCAACAATAAGAATAGTCCTGTTGTTATCAGTCACGATACAAATGTGAATATATACACCTATTGCTCTCCAAGTTAATAGAGAATGTGGCTCGTTTATGCTTAAAACAGCTGAGCACATCTCACCCCTCAATCACTTCTATTTGCTCGTGGTCAGATGACAGCCCCTGTAAATTGCATGTCAACATTGCAGGTCAGTGTGAGTTCCCAGCTGGCCAAGCTGAGTGACAGGGCAGGTATTGTTTCAGCATGGACTCCTCTGGGCTTAGAATGACCCTCACTAGCTCGCTCTCCAGGCACCTATTGTCCCACTCTGTATTAGAGGACGGGGGGAGAAGCCCTGAAACATCAATGGAGGACTGTTCTCCATTCAGACAACAGACACAAGACACAATCGGTTTAAACAATTAGACAGTGTTAACTGGGAATAATCATTATACAGTCTGTACTGTATCAGACTGGTTATTCGGTTTGTTTAACAGAATGTTGTGTAGTGTGTGTGTGGGTTATCTACTGTTGGCCAGATATCAGGGTTTGGAGTTTAATATGGGATATAATGAAAAATCTGTTGTTATTTACACTCCCTCTTTTCGTTTCAAACCTGTATGACTTTCTTTTTCTGCAGAAGATATTGAGAAAAGTGTTGGTAACAGAAAACCGTTGGTCCCCATTGACTTGCACTGGTTTGGTGTCCATCTATACTGTAAATTAGAAGTCAATGGCGACCAACGTTTTTTGGTTACCAACATTTTTCTAAATATCTTTTGTGTTCTGCAGAAAAAGAAAGTCATACAGGACTAAAATGACAACAGGGTGAGTCAATGATGACAGAAGTTTCATTTCATCTATTCCTTGAATACTACAGAAAACTACAGAGTGTCCTTCAAATTTTAGACATGAAGAGTTTCATAAAATTCCATTTGCGCAACATAAAAAATGCTGTTAGGTCCGCCAAAACAGTAATGCTTATTTTACAGATTTAAATCCACCGACTGATCACAAAACTCATTCATCTTAAATCTGGCTAAAGCCTTATTCCACAATATTTAAACAGTCAACCGGAAAAGATTATCAGGATAACGAGAAATGTGAGAAAGGAAGGTTGAGAGGGGTTACACAAGAAGTCAGCATTCTCCAAACACTCAACCCCCTACATTACAACCCTGCCATACCTCTTTACCCTTTCCAGGGTGTGAAACAACACACGCCAGCTAATCTGATTTCAACTTTCTGTACTGGCCATTAGGATAAAGCCAATTTCTTCACAGGTCATGCATAAGGGGGGGGGGATACTTGAAAGCAGAGCTGATAGCTTCAGTAAAACCAGCTGAACATCACTGACCTTTCTCAAGGCCTCCAGCTCTCTCTGTTTGTTCTCATTGGCTGTCTGCAGCTCTCTCATTCTCAGTTCAAGCTCTTCCTGCTCGACCTGTTGCTTCTGCCGCATTTCTCGCCGTTTTTCCCTTGACTCGTAGTGTGGAGCCGGACGGCTGACCCTCATAAGCGTGATACACGTCTGAATAGCTGAGTGGGTTAAATATTATAAACTTCTATATAAATATAGGTTAGGGTTAATAACATAACAAAAATAAGTAGTAGTTAAACATTTGGACACAACTACTCATAAGTTTTTTCACAGTTTTAGAATAAAAGTCATCAGGATAATGAAAGGAACAAACTATTTAAAGTGATAGTCCACCCAAAAATAATTTACACACTTTCGAGTTGTTGCAAAGCTGTATACATTTCTTTGACTACCATAGTAGGAACATTTATTTTATATATATTTTAGTTCTGTTAAACACAAAATAATATATTTTGAAGAATGTAGGAAAGTAAATCATTCTGGGGCAATTTTGACTACCATTGCAATTTTTCCTACTATGGTAGTCAATGGGGTCCAAGAACTGTTTGGTTACAAGCATTCTTCCAAATATCTTTTTCTCTGTGTTCATCCAAAGAAATGTATACAGGTTTGGAACAACTAGAGAGTGAGTAAATAATGACAGAGTTTTCCTTTTTGGGTGAACTGACCCTTTAAATCATATTTGAGCTTTTTTTCCTTCTCAACCCAAAAATTCACACTGAGACAATATATACTGAAGCATCAAATCATAATACTTTAGGTATAAAGGTCTGAAAGCTCACGACAACCAACATTAATTCAAGTGTATTCATATGGTGATGTTTTTTGGCTGTAGAAACCGCATCACAATGAATAATGTGAATAAATCACATCCCACCTTGAATCCACTCTTGTTTTTTCTTCTTATCTGAGGCACTGATCTCATAGCTTTTGTCTGAGCACTTGACGTAGAAAAGGCACTTTTTACCATCCTTATCTGGTAAAGACTGCAGAAGAATGTGTGAGGTCATCAGAAAAGAAAACATGTAAACAAGACGAATGTTGTTTCACCACATTTTAATAATGATACAACTCCGATCTTACCTCAACACAGCAGTTTCCATCTAGCAGAATATCCCCCTTTTTCTCTGTAAGATCTTCACTAACATAATATGAAATTCGATTGGGCTTCAAGAGGAACCATCGTTCGGTCCAGTTCTTCCTTTTGTGACCCTTCTTCATCATGTAGCCCTGTAACAGGTTACAAGAACACGTGTTGACTCATTCATACAGAAAGCACCGCTGATGGGCCCAGCAAACGGAAGCAACTCTCAAATGATCTATGAGTCATTCTGTGTCTGACACACACAAGCTGTTTAAAATCTTTGGATACTCCATTGTGACTCACAAGTTGTTTTCTGTTAAAAAGGAGTAAGCTGCATTAGCCTGTTTGGGTTAAATGGACATTTCACACCATGTAAGTATTACATCCTATCAACTATTGGTTTCCTACGACTAGGTCTTTGTATATCTGTTCCTGTCTGTGTATATGCAGCTGGCCTTGGCACCAATCTCTCTCTCTCTCATTCACAGTCTAAGCAGAGAAAAACAGCGATGCCAGTGTGTTTTATTTATTCTGCTGTCGGATAACCAAAATCCACACAGATATGGAAAAGCAGGTGATATCACTGGTGACACATCTGTAAGTCATTGCATTTCAAGGTTATACGCATATAAAAGCCAAACTGCATACATTGTTAATACGATATTAACATTCCAGGTTTGACCTACTTTGGCTGAGCATGAGGCCTTATATTGGAACAGGATTGGCAACACTGAGACAGAATTTGTGTCACACTTGATTTTTTATTCAAGTACGAGTGTAAATACACAGTATATATTATCCTGGAGACATACTTGTCTTACCTGTTTGAGCACATCCAGAATAAGTTCCTGGAAAACTTCATTGATGCCCATGGAGAGGGTCTGGCGGTCCATGCCTTTACTAAAGTGACCCTTTCCCACCAGTTCGATCAGTTCCCACACGCTCAGACACTGCTGTCTGGTGATCACCTGCATCTTATATTCTTCAAACTTTTCCTCAATCCAGCTGCCACCCATGGCTTCTGTAAGCTTACGAAGAAAGTACTCTATCTAACGGAGAGGACATAAACACATGAATATGTCACATTAATATGTCAATCGCATGTGGCGTCGACGGTTGAAAAAATCTCATGTTGTTCTTGATAATACCACAAAAGAAAACCTTAATTTAACAGAGCAAGCTGGGAACTTCCCTTTTAAGATACTGATCACAAACAGAACCAGAAAGAAAGACAGACCATGGGTGTAAAACAGAAGTTAAAAAAAAGAAGAATATTTATTTTAGATTAACTTGTCATAGGAAATTAGAAATAGGAAATCAACCACGATAAATCAAAAACATTTGAGGAAGTCTTTTGTTAGACAGGAAAATATTGTTGTATATTAAATATATACAATATTGGTTTAATACAACAATTTCGTCTATAATGAATCACCAATATCTGACTTTCACTATCTCTAGAACTACAAATTCATTCATTATTGGATGAACTGTCCCTTTAAGTGGATATCTTAACACTTACTTCACAACGTCTTGTTATACACTCCCTCAGAGCAATAAAAAACCCGACCTAGCTTGTCAAAAATATATGCATGCGAGGGGTTAAAAGGGTCCAGTCCCAAAACTAAATTATTCTCACCTCTTCTGTGACCATGACCAAAGGATATTTGTCATCGGAGAGAAAGTTAAAAATGCACCAGATCTTGAATGCATCATCATCCGAGATAAGCAGGTGGCTTCTGTTGAGGTTTTTTCTGGCAGAGAGAGTCCAGCACATCTTGTTAAAGTCCATTCGGTCAAAGTTGTCCTGAACCTGCAAAACAAATCTCACCATCATCAATACATCATTCTAATAGGAAGATCACAGAAACAACAGAATTACAGAACACGGCGTTCCAAATGTTGTTTACAAGATCAGGAAAGGCCGAAACCTATTCAAGGCACACACAGCACTACAAATAAGACATTTTTCCAGCAGTCCTCAACTAGCGTTCCCATGGATACCTTTAGGAGCATTCTGGGCACAATTTAGCATCCAGTGCTCATCGGACTAGTGCTAAACATTCTGATGGGAAACTGCAAAGCTGAATGGCAAACCTAATCTGTAACGCATCAACCAAACCTGATTAATAAGATGACCAAGTTAGTTTTAGTTAGCTATTCATCAGGAAGATTTTAAATGATAAAGCACCAATAGTTTGTAAGTCTGCCGTAAACAAAGAAAAGATCCAGGTACAGGGAAAATCACTCCCTAAACAAAACTCATTTTTGTCCTCCACCATTTATTACAGTAATTCCTTTATATGAACACATTTACATTATAAGATTAATAAATGCGGTTGTTTGCACATTATGGAACACTGTTAAGATTCACTCCTTACAAACACGTCAAAAAACCAAACCACAAGAAACTGAGCTGCAAGCGTGACCTATCACTGCCCTACACTATTAATAGTCCGAGTGTTTGAAACAAAAGGAGAACTCCCATGCAACAGTGCGTCATCGTAATTCAGCAACACAAGCATGTAAAACAGTCTCGGCGTAAGCATGTTTGTATTGAAATGGCAGCTTCACGAGTATGTGTGGCAGATTTCATCTCTCACTCACACACTCTCATCGTGCCCAGGCTTTATCCTGGAGACTCACAATAGGGGCCTTGTGGAGACCTGAGCGGCCAGTAGAGCCTCTGTTTTACACCAGATGAAGCTCTTCATTTGTATTCAGTGGTGCTCGGGCTCCATCACATTAATAAATAGACCTTATCACGCCTCTGAATAACTGCTTTCTGTAACTGCGAGGACGCAGAAGTCTTATGTTATAGGGTAGGAATCGTTTGGCATGAGCTAGCTAGACGGTGTGGATTCTGACTGCTTGAACTGAATATACTGCAATCAGTTTTTTGTGTGTTATTGTGTTTTATATTCCAAATTCACACAATAAAATAGGCTGCATTTAGATGTATTCACACATTTTCATACATTTATGAAAATGGAATAAATCAAATCAAGTGAATATCACTTGCGCAGTGGTCGAAGTGTTAAAATATTTTAAGGGGGATGGTGTGGTCAAACATTTGACGATTTACAGACGATTCGCATTATAAAATGTATATTATAGTTATTAAAATTGTATTATAAGTAGGATGGTAAGGGGGGATGATGGTTTTACAAAGAGGATGCTTGTTGTCTTTTTTTTAACAAGGTGGGATGGCATCCCCTCGCAAACTGAGACGTGATAATAGCACAGCTATGTAGCACTACCGTTGCCTGTGACAATAGTCAATCATTTTACACAGTCAGATTGTGACCAATCAAAATCAACAAAGACATAAAATATACTGAGATATATTGGCATTGAAGCAAAACCCTATTATTAAATGGGTATAAACATCTTTGTTCCAAATGGATGAATAGTGAGAAAGTTTTTTGGAGGAATGCCTGTTGTAACCAAGCAGTACTTGGCCACCATCGACTACATAGTTACAATGGTAGTAAAAAATTACCCAGAATGGTTTGCATACCTACATTCTTCAAAATATCTTCTATTAAAAGAAATGTAAAAAGCCTTTTTTCCTACACTGTTAGTCAAGGGTGGCCAAGAACTGCTTGGTTACAAGCATTCATCCAGACATCTCAAGAAATGTATACATATTTAGAACAAATTGAGGGTGAGTAAATGAAGACAGAATATCATTTTTGGATGAACTGTGCCTTTAAGATTACCCAATCATTACGATATGTTATTCTTACAAGCTATTGGCAATAAACTGAAGCTGGTAAACAGTCTGCAACATCAATGTACAACATAACCACAACACATTTTTGGAAGAAGTAGATCACAAAGCACTACCCAGTTTTGATACTGTCTCTCTATTTTGGTCTTGTGCTTTTTTCCTCATTTGACATACTTAAAAACAATGCAATGCTGGAATCGTAATAACTGAAAGGGCGAGAAAGATTAAGGTGCATCATTTAGACCCCGAATCTCATCTAGTCTGTCTGCCTGTTTTCATTCATTCATTCTTCGAAGCTCAAACTAAAGAGACACAGAGTGGCCGGAGGTGCCTTGCTTATTTGTGAAAACAAGCGCACACAACAAAGACAATTTTGTTAAAGAGTGATGTCAGGACCGTGCAAAATGCAATAAAGTCTGTTTGTTTCGAGACATAATTAAATCAGTTTTTCCACACCCATACTGACATACCCAAGTGAAGTATTGGAACTTGTTTTCTCCCACTGACCAGAAGTTAAATGACTTGGCTAAGAGTCAGAATGGAGTGCAGGGAAAGGGGAAAGGCGGGTCTCTTGGCAGGGTGGAGTACATATTTGGTTAGTCACACAACCATACGAACGTACAAAAAGTGATTTAGTGGGTAGAAATGTAAATCTTTTTTAAAAGAGTTGGACAGTAAATAGGCTTAAGGTGTAACATTTCTTCCATTCTAG
This sequence comes from Barbatula barbatula, assembly GCF_947034865.1. Lineage (NCBI taxonomy): Eukaryota > Metazoa > Chordata > Actinopteri > Cypriniformes > Nemacheilidae > Barbatula > Barbatula barbatula. The sequence goes on along the minus strand of NC_136773.1, from coordinate 18,442,028 downwards.
GAATTTGAAGTATTACAGTGTAAAAATGCCAATGCACCAACAATAGTTGCAGTGGGTTTGTGGGAAATTGTGAAACCCGTTTCTTCCCTCATAGATTTCCGTTTGCACAAGAAAATGAGAAATCACAAGGAAAGCAATTCTTCCTTGCTTTCAACATCATTTGTCTTTAAAAACGGAACTCGCAAATTCCCATGCTAAGAAGATTTTCATACCTTTATCTAATCTTAAAAACAGATAAATGCTTCGGTTACATTTTATTGTGCAAGTACTGAGTACTAAAAAGTAACTACATGTACTCACTATAGGGTTAGGATTAGGGTTTGTTACATGCAACTATGCATAATTTATAGTAATTACTGCAGTAAATACATATATCAAGTGTAGCAAGGGCACCGTAAAATAAAGTGCAACAAATGCTTCAGTTCAAATACAAAGTGAAGACCATGACCTTTTAATATTCAAAGAATGAACAGCTAAAAACAACTTGCGGCATTTCAAATGAATGGCTTGTTCACAATATAAAGCCACCAATGTCTCAAAACATTTTCTAAACAATGGTGTGTAGAGTTTATGAAGAAGTATGGAATTAATAAACACAACATCATAGAGAAAAACCAAAAAGGTCTACCTGCAGAAATCTACATTTCCCCCAAGATTACATTTACATATAGTGATTTTGCAGACGCTTTTATCCAAAGCGACTTACCCAGCGCTGACCCACAACCCTGTGCCACATGAAAGCCATGTTTGGACAAAGATGCTCACCTTATCCAGAATGAATCTGTTCAGGTAGGGCATGTATCCCTGATTGGAAACCGGACCTTCATCATCATCTCTAAAGTGTTCCTCTAGTGCTACAGGATCATGAGGGATCTTCATCACCGTGCAGAGGTTATGGGAAAGTACCTAAAATATAACAATAGAAGATTGTGATGGACACTATTAACAAAGTTTGAACGTTTTAGCGAAAGTCCGAAATTCTAGACGTTACATTATTTTCTATATTATCTTTCGTGTGTGTTTAACTCGCGTTGTTTTCTTGTTTCTTGCACAGCTGCTTCAATGCAATGCAAATGATAAAAGTGCAATAAAAATAAAATTGAATTAAAGTATTTCTCACCTTTGTCGTTAATTACCAATTTGGTAGGAAGAAACCCTTGGCGCACGATCAAAATTCATTCTCTCTGCATAAATATGTCTACTGGATAAATGTATAGAGGTCTTTAACAAAGTCACCGTTAGTGAACCTTTTGAAACCTCAAGGAAATGATATAATTGAATACTAAGAATGTTTAAAACAAGCAGCGTAAATATTTTGCAGGTTGCGGTTACATATTAACACTCGCTCTTAACATACAACTCTAACAAGTATGTTCGCTTATGGATTGAACTTGTCATTTCCACGTCTTAACATAAAGTCCTGATGTATTGAAACGACGCCTACATTCCGGTTCCCACATTTATAAGAACAAGTTAACTTAGCTAGAACAAACCTTCAACTGTGATTTAGACACTTTCCCACTTTTATCCACATCCAATGCTGTAAATGCATGCCAAATTGCCTTAAGGAGTTCTTCTCGGAGTCCCATATTTAGAGCTACCGGATTGCTGACTGTCGACGCGCTTGATGTGCGCTGTTTTCTCATGAAGTTCTACAATAGACCGCTCACGTGACCTCAGAACTACTGTGTGCTAACTTCGAGCACCACTTAGCGACGAGCGGGTGCTTCGCGAAACAACACAGGACTTTCCAGGAATGTGACATCACACAAAGTTGTAAGCAATCCTAGTTTCCTCAAACGAATGAGACGTGTCAAATTAAGGTGAAAATTTTATTAAAAGAACATATTTACAGACAAAATGATGGTTTCGTGGATAAACGGGAGCAGAATCTGACAGTACCATTTTTGCTGGTGGAGAAGAAGTAACACAAGTCAAAATAATTATACATTATTAACTAAAGACATCCAATGAACAGGACGGGGATTGTTTAATGCTACAAAGAGGGTTGGAGTTTTAAGACATGTTCATAGAAATCTTCCAGTTTCACATGAATTTGTAACATGGTGAAATTAAATAACTGTCAGGGCTGAACGAAGCAAGAAATGAGAGGCTGAAATTGGCAAATGACAAAATATAGCTTGTTTGGAAGGAAAAATGATGTTGGGCATTTAAAAAAAGCTAAAATCTTCCAACCCTAACTGGATACAGACGAACATTAATAGCAGCAGGCTTTCCGTGGCAAGCTTGCCATTGCCTCCAAAGTGCTCATTTTAATGGCAATCTAACTTAGGCCCCAACATCCACAGCCCAACAGGCATTTCACAGGCAGTAAGGTGCACAAATCTTTGATCTGGTACATTCACATATCAGGGCTGCATCTGGGACACATATCTCCCATTTGGTAAAGCCTGCATCTTCAGAAGCAAGTGCAGGGAGACCATGTTGACCCCTTTCAACGGAAACTAAAGCAAAGATTTTCAAAATGTGTCAATCGTAAGGCAAATGTTTCTACATTTCGAGAGGGCAAACCTAATTGGTAAGGCAAATCTGCATTATGTACACAGAGGCACATTTATTGCAAATACAACGAATGCAGGGGAAGCCAATCTTCAGTAAAGGCTTGAGTCCTTCAGTTCACCCCATGGTACTTGTACCAACAGTATAAGCACTATAAGTCACAGGACAAACGTGGTTATCCTTTCTGATCAGGCATACAGTCTTTTATCTGCAGTTCAGTTAGTAAATGGTGAGGCTTAGGGAGCGGTTCATCTTTTTTCCGATGAGCCGAGACGCTTTGGAGCTGGATTGGACTGTAGAACGTGTAAGAACTCGGTCTGTGGTCAGAACCCTCTCCTCTGCTGCAGCCTTTGCCATCTGAGCTTTCTTTAGCTCCCTGAGAAACCCCCAAAAAAGAATGATTAATTCAAGGCACAGACAAAAAACGTATCAAGCCATTAGAAATAAATAACAGCCGACATTAACACGTATACTGCATTAAATGGCAGATATTTTGAGTGCTCTAAACATTGTTGGCTTATATAAAGTAATTTGTCCCCTAACATTACGTAAAAGCACATACTTTTGCAGAAGTGCATTCTTGAACCTCTCGGCATTGAGCTCTACACGAAGCTGGTCGGCACACATTCTGGAAGCAGTCAGCAGAACCGGATGCCTCACAAGGTCAGAGGTGGAGGGTCGTCGAGTTGGATCAGGGTGGATCATAACCTGTAAGGAAGATTCAATTGAATCAATTCAAAGCCAGAACTAAAGTAAATTCTTTTATAAAATAAAATTTAGAAAATTATTTTGAGAACAGAGCAATAAAAACTTACCTTTAACAATCCCAGGAATTCTTGAGAGAGTACTTGTGGGATATGGGGCAGGATACCCTGTCGGATTTTGTGCCACTTTTCCCCATTAGTGGGAAGGGGCTCCGATCCAGATGCACTGATCACGGTCAAGGCTAGAGCAAATATATCTGCCTTTTTCAGGTTACTGTAGTCCTGTGAGCAGGAATAGCAAAATTAGCACATAGCACAAAAACACCATCATCTACTAGGAATGAGAAAAAAAAGAGAATGGCTTTTACCTCCTGAAGCACTTCATTTGCCAGGTATCTACTGTCACCTTCTTCAACTTGGGGATTGGTTACTCTTGTAACATGACCTAGGTCACCTAAAAAACAAACAAAAAGTAATATTTAAAACCTTGTATTTTATGCCTTTATTATGCAGGGTATCATCAGAGTATACAGACTCCATATGTTTTACCTATTTTGTAAACCACACTTGTGGTAGGTCCATCTTCTTCATCTTCAAGTTCCTCTACACTAGCAGCAGGTTTGCATGAAATGAATATATTGCCTGAAAAGGATTGCCAAACTTATTAATACAACTTTTACAGAAAGAACTACAAAATACCAAAACGTTATAAAATAATTTACATAAGAGGCTGTAACAAGTAAATACATACTTGGCTTTATATCCATGTGAACAAGTGCTGTAGAGTGAATGTACTTAAGTCCACGTGAGACTTGAAGCAGCAGATCCTTCAGCTCAATCTCAGCCATGAAGTGCATGCGTCTATTGTTCTCGGCGATGACATCAGACAGTGTTCCACCATTACAGTACTCATTCTGAATCAGCATGTGGTCATCTTCTGCCCAAGCAGAATAATACCTCACGACATGGGGGTGCTGCCCAAGAACTGCATGTGCGTATACCTCACGAAGTGCATTCTGCCTGTTAGGAGACAATTCATATGTAACGGTTAGTCAGAATTTTCATTTAGTTAGTGACATCAAAATACACAGGATACATAAAAGGTCAAAATTTCACTCACTCGTCCACAGAGCCTGCCAGCGGCTTTTTAGAACGTTTGATTGCGTAAATACAGCCGTCCAACCTCTTGACACATTTGAAAACCGACCCAAACTCTCCAGAGCCAATCTTCTCCAGCTCATGGAACTCGGATGCATATCTGGACATCATGTTATTCTCCATCATCGTGATCCTCTGTTGGGAATAATTAGAAATGTTTTATTTGAAAAGAGAATTCTCCATATTAAAATAAATAATTTAACTAACAACTATAAATGTATTAAACGTTACCTTTGATGGCGGAATGAGCTCGTCCTCAATCTCTCCATCACTTGCTTCCATGTCCTCACCACAAGAGCTAAACAAAGGCAAGCCAGTTATTAAAGGATGCAAACAAAATTATAAACACTAGGGGGCATACGAGAGGTCTGACTAAGCACATGGCGTACATAGTGTGTTAACACGAAGTTTTTAGTTCATGGCCAACTTTGTCAGATTAAGTTAACATTTACGAACAGTCCTGCAACCTGTACCATACCTGTCCGACGTAGGCATAACGTTTCAATGTCATTAAGCTCTTATTAAAGCAGCCATGACGTTATTTGTTTACTATTAAAACAGGAAAATCTTAAGAGACATTTGGTGAACTTTACAACTATAATGCACAAGCTTACTCATTCCAGTGTGACCGTTTTCTGTTGTTTCTTTGTAGTGTTGATGACTGCACGAGCATGGAGTCCGGGGTGAAGGGGTTGATGTTTACTTGAGGTGTCTGGTTTCGTCTACCGTCCAGACAGGCTTTGCTGGTGGAATCCACATTCTTGAACAGGGCGACTCTCCGGCTCGTCGATGCAGTCGTCCTGGCTTTCGACAATAAGCTCTGTATATTTGGGGAGAACATGCATAAGATCAGATAACGCGAATGACAAAACCGGACATGGCAGTATTTGCATCACAAGGACCAAAGCTGATTTTAACTTAGTCGAATTTCAGTAAAAACGTTCAAAGCGGACGCAGTAAACACATTTTTACAACTTACGCGTTTTAAAAGAGTTGATTGTGTCAATTGACTGATTCATTGGTGTTGTTACGCAACTTGGTACAGTTCAATATATGGGTCACTAGGTGAGGTCATCGACTTGGGAGGAAGGCGAGGCTGCCTTTTAAGATTATAATTATTTACTTTCAAATATCTGACTACTAACATTACATGGCAAAGAAAACAGTTAGGAAAAATCATCACATTTTAAACCTGAAAACGTGCTCTTGTTATAGAAAGTTTGTCATATCTGTGCAAGCACAAGTCGATTTTTCTAAAGTAAACAGAATGGTTACAAACCTTTGGGGTATGAGGGGTATCAAACAGACGGAGTTTTCGGAAAGTTTTGTGGGGTGGTGTATCAGGACAGTCCGGGACAGGGGAGCTCGATCCGTCCATGTCATCGTGAATATATCCCCTCTCGGGTGAACTGTCGTAGGATTGGGGACCTTTCCGTGGCGATGGGGAGGCTCTCATGTAAAAAGTTGGTTTTAAGCGAGATGGTGAGCCGAATCCCTCTTCGTCCCACGACTCGTCGTCTTCTCTGGTTCGGCTAAGGGGGCTGCTGCCCAGGTCCTCCGGTCTCTTGTCCACGCTGCTGCGGCGCACGGAGACGGGAGAATCTAGCTCCGTAAAGCCCGATTCTGCTCCGGTGCTGCTGTTCGCGTCTTCTATGCTGTCCTCTTCGCCATCGCTAGCGGCAAACTGTAGCTTTTGGCGGACGGGTTTAAGATTGGGAGACTTGCCGTGCCTCCGAACGCTGAAACTCATCTTTCCAGCAAAAAGTTCCGTAAAAGTAGGATAAACTGTACACAAAGTTGTGTAAATAATAAAACAATAAGCCCAAAACGGCTGGCAAACCAGTCAGATGCTGTATTTTAGATAAACATATCTAAAATCGACCGTACAGTGCAAACGGAGCGATGAGGAACAGTCCCGAAAATCAGCGAAGGGAGTTCCACTTTTTCCAAGAGGGAAACGTCCCGATAGATGTTACCTGAGCAAAATCTCCTCTATAAATATATACCTGTTAACTGATATCACCGTGACAAGTCCGAACAAGTTACACGTAAGTTACAGACCCCGATACCGAAGTTAGACGTGAACCAGCTTCCACGGCGAAGTAGTAAGTAGCGATGAAGAAAATGGCTGCTCCAAAAACTCCCAACTGGTATGTCAGAAATAAAGAACAAATAAAACCTTGCAGTTGCGATCACTCTGACGCGACAGATAACCCTCTCAAAACATGTCAAAGCACCTAAAATAGTATCGTTTAAGACAATAATGTTTACAAAAGTAGTTTGAATGACGAGCTACTCCTCCCACCAACAAGCGTGGTCAAAGTCTTCCCGCGACCGTTGGACATGTGACGTGTCATGTACCAATGAGCGCAGACTTTCAAAGTTTAAAAGAAAGGCGGTCCCCCGTGTGCTACGTTACAAGCTCCTCCTCCAAAACTGGTGACTGACTGCGACTTCAATTTGGCGCGAATTTCTTTCATCTATGTAATCCCATCGTTTCATCCTTTGAGTTGATCAGAGGCCGGATTACTGAAAATGGGCGTCGTTACGGCACATTGTTATTTGTCTTTGGTCACGGAAGAACACGTTAAATTAAGTAAACCTGATGAGATTAAACGTTTTATGGCTGTTTTCACGAAAAGCGTGGGTTGGCGGTGTAAAATGAGCCACATGGTTTTGTTTATGGTCTTCTACAATAGAAATGGATGACAGGTAATCAGTAACCAATACCCATTACTTAAACAGGCCGTTAGTTTCACTAATGATATTTGCATCACAAGACCTTGTATTTGCAAAACACATCTTAAAACTGTGAGTTAAATATAATCACATCTTTGAAAGTAGCTACTCAGAATTATCAGAACAATTAATTAAACATAAAAATACAATAAAAACCACAAATTCTTTTTCTAATTATAATTCTGTTCATTTTATCATCAGATTGCAAAAAATATCTTCATCAAATATATACAGAAAAAAACTATAGTCTTAAAACAGTTATGTACATATACACACAAAAATATCTTCAATTTTTCTATAACAATCGTGATGTCAGCATTTAAAAAAAATATGATGCTTGACAGGTTTTTAATACACACACACACACACACACACACACACTCAGACACAACCTTGATGAGTTTAGTTCAATGAGGCAATAAATTAAAAAATTTAATCTTCCATTCCAGGGGTTTCTCCTTGCTGTATTCTTGATGCTATTCTGATGGCCTCTTCTAGGGAGGGTTGATCACTCAGCTAAGAGAGGGAAATGTTTATTCATTAGAGGTCAAATTTAATACAACTTTACCCACGACAATACTTTGTCCACACTTACAATACATTAGTTAAACATTTGCATTCAACATGTTCCCCAGCAAGCAATCCTCACCACCCACCCTCCAAGTACATGGTCTCCCCCACAACGACTCACTTTTTTTACAATAACGGCTCATTAATCAGAATAGATGGGCAAGCCAATGTAAAGATAAATACATAGTAGATTGGACTACACTAAATTGTTGTTCATCAACTATTGGATCCATTAAATACATCAATAGCTCAAATCTATAACTTAAAGGTGCTTGATAAAATGAATTAAGTGTATTTGGTTTAAAAGATATAAAGCATATAACAATCGCCATTGATATAGTTATGCAGTGAGATAAACAAATTTTATCAGGTTTAGCCTGAAGTCATTATACAGGACATTTGGAAATCCAAGGATCTCCATAAATTAGACCTACAGAACTACACCCTTAAGGAGGGAAGGACACAACCCCCAACAAACAGAGTCATTTATAAAATAAGTGGATGATGCATCCTTAAATAAGCTTAAAGGTTTACAAACATTAACGGCATGTTTTACGCACAGCTAATGTAAATATACCATTTAAGGTTACCCCTCCCTCCCATTTCTGAGTGTGAAAGACAGTGTTTGTATTGTGTGGCAAGTATCCATTCCATACCTGGACAGCAATGTGTGTGCCATTAGAGGTAGCCAGCAGAGTGACTGGGTGTTGGCTTGTGGAAACTATGTGCTGTTCCTGATCCTGCACAAGCTCCACTTCTTCTGTCTGGTACGCAGACAGGTCTGGTGTCACAATGGCTACCTAAAACACAAACAAAGTTAACAAAATAAGACCTTACATATTATAATATGGAAAGATCAAGTGGCGACCCCTACCTGTCCCTCCGTGCCGTCTGCAGAAACCATGGTAACAGAATGTGCCCCTCCTGATGAAAGCATTGCTTCATGCGCTGGGATAGTTATGGTGGTTCCCTCTTGTGTTACCATGGTTATTGTGCCACCCATAGCCTGCATATCTGCCTGAGAAAGAACCTAAGCGTCCAAAAGGCAAAAAAATAATTTGTACAATCTACAGAAAATGTACGTAAAGGTCATTAAGAATAATTCAATTTGGACCACTAGATGGTGCACTTTCGAAACAACAACAAAAGACTAAGCTAAATTATGTTATGTTGGAGAGTGGAATTATGGGACATGTCGTTTTCACCATCCAGAGGCGTATGGAGATCACCCATCATGCTCACGGACGAGGTAATGAATTAATTAAATTTATGTCATCGTAATGAATTGGCTTGCAAGAAACATGTTGTCTAATGCTACATTAGCCCGCGAATGATATTGGACTTCGTCAATTGATTTGGTAGCGTGATGCATACTACGTTTACGCTTTTTCAAGTGTCCTTTACTCGCCAAAGAGTAATCGTGATCCATAATAACAGAACAACAGATGCTGTGTCCCAGATGCTGTATAAACACTTCCGCATTTGCATCTTGCCGTAGTTTCTACAACCGGAAACTGAGGGTACTGCGGAGCACCGGATATTAAGTCAACAAATACAAGGGAGACAAGGGACAGACCATTTCTCTGGATTTGCACATTCTTGGGAACATTTGGGATAATTTAAGAACACAACTGCATGAAATATATCACACTGTGCAAGTGATTTGGGGATATTTCACAAGGACATTTTTCCATATTGTGGCTTTAATAAACTCTATTTACCTGTTGTGTACCATCCTGGGATATAAGAGCGACATGCTGTTGTCCTGTGACCTCTGATCCACCCAATACCTGCTCGGACCCAGAGTCATCCTCCACCTCTGTAGGTGTATACATTAACCCAGGATCATCAACGGCCTCTGAAAATGATGTAGATTTCAATTCAAGTTAGGTAAAATCTAGAATATTATTTCCTTTCCAGATGATTCTGTGTTGTCGGACAATTCCAAATGGAACTAACCTGCAGGAGGCTCAAAATAACCTTCTTGTTCTTCCTCTATGGGCTCTGTGTCATTGTGAGCTGTACGTTTATGCATGGCCAGGGTGGAGATTTGCTTATACGTCTTTCCGCAGTGATTACAGTTGTAGGGTTTGCAGGGTGTATGAACCACATGGTGCTTGTACAGGCTGGAGTACTCTGTGAAGCGTTTGTCACAGCCGGGCACAGTGCAAACATAAGGCTTCTCTCCTGGAAGTGATCACACAAATACAATTCGGATCATTGTGATCTCCAGACGTGATTCAAAGATTTCTTACAGTTCTGCTTGATTTCGACTTAATTCTTTATTTGATCTAAGAGAGACAAAATATGTACAGCAGGTACCTGTGTGAATCCTCATGTGGTTTTTGTAGTTTGTGGCACTTGCGAAGGCCCTTCCGCAGTTGGGCTCAGAGCAGTAATACGGCCTCTCACCAGTGTGAGTACGGATGTGAACCTTGCGAATGTTGGACGTGGTGAACGATCTTCCACAACCTTCAAACGGACATTTAAATGGCTTTTCACCTACAAAAACACAAACACGCAAATATAACAAACACATTACATTTGCTTTTGTGAATGCCTTTGTTGTTATCACTGTATTAGCACCTAATGTACAATTGCTCTTTGTATGACATATCACTTATCCCCGAACTCTTTGTAAGTCGCTTTGGATAAAAGCGTCTGCTAAATGTAAATGAAACCTAATGTTGGCCAGCCTGGTATGAAACATACCTGTATGTGTCCGTGTGTGTTTTTGTAGGTCTCCGGATGTTTTGAAAGACTTGAGGCAGTTGAGTTCCTGACAGCGATATGGTTTCTCTCCAGTGTGTGTTCGGATGTGACTCTTAAGGCCATAACCTAAAGCAAGCAGGGAAGAATCATGATTAACCCAATCAAAATTTATGGAGAAACGAAAAAATTTGACTCAAGGCAAAATAATCACCTGTTGCAAATTTCTTTCCACATCCTATCTGGTCGCAAATGTATGGCTTGTCTCCTGTATGCGACCTTTCGTGTACCTGGGAACGTTCAGAAGGTCACACACAATGTCAATTTAAGATCACATCTACACAAAAAGGCTTTATGGAGCACTATCTATCTATCTATCTATCGTATGCAACATATGATGTGATTTTACCTTTAGATGATGAGCAGTGGTATAGAGTTTTCCACATCCTTCATGTTCACAGCGGAAGGCTTTTTCCCCAACATGTTGAATTCTAAGTGACCTGCTGTCCTGACCCTGCAGTACAATCTGAGAACAATGGAATAAAACAGTTTAAAAAAAAGAAAATTAAAAACAAATAGGAAAACGAGTATCTGTTTGGGATGGAATGAGAAACCTTACCTGCATATGGACGCCATCAGAGTCCCTACGACCGTGTAGACCTGTGCTACATTCTGTAGCCTCCATCTGTCGAAAAAAAAATGTTTTTTTACTTAAATCTTTGTTCATTATTATCAAGGACACCAATTGTTAAATGAATATGATCCTTACCTTTGTAGAGTATTGCTCCAGCACACTGATGGTCTCCGCATCAATGGTACCCTCAGTCTGCAAATCTGCTACGGTGCCATCTGCCTGGATGGCTAAAATGGTGTTGGATTGTGGCATATGCTGTATATATGCAGTGGTGCCGTCCTCTAACTGAACCGCCTGTAAGCCACCCTGATCGTACGTTTCTAAAAAGATCAGAATTGTGTTAGTAATTTGTACTAAGTTAGTAATTAGTTAGTAATTTGTACTAAAAAAAGTATCTTGAAACAAACAATTCAAGAGCGCAGAATAATGCACAGAGACAGACCTTTAGGGGCATGAATGTAGGCAGTTGTTCCATCTTCCAGTTGCACAGCCTGTCCATCCTCTAGCCGTAATCCTTCTCCACCTATCAAGTATTATTTATGAAATACGAGTACAATTAGACATGTACGTGGCTACTTGAAATATTTAGGCTGAAAGATCTGCTCCAGACAGACACTGAAAACGAAGCTGCTATAACAATGACTAGGCCCAGTACAGTTTCTTTTGGTGAGATACCTGTTTTAGACATTGGTAGATGCTGGACATATGCGGTAGATCCATCCTCCAACTGGATCAGTTGTCCTTCCATTATCTTGTTTTCTGAGAGAGAAACTATTAGGGCAAAAAATGACTACACAAATTCAAATGACTACACATTCACATGCAGAAGAATACTGCTTAAATGTTAAATACCTTTAGGGCTATGTTGAATGTATGCTGTGGAGCCATCCACCAGAGTCACTGCCTGCAAACTCACAGTATCCATCCCTTCGATGTTGTCCTCTGTGTGGTAACAGTTGGCTATTATAGATCATACTGTACTCTGCATACCGTATAATAATAATAAAGCAGATATTTTCTCACCTGCTACTGCCTCCGTCAAGCAAAGGGTAACCTGCTGTGGGTCCCCATCAACACATTGAAACTCCATGCCCTGGGTGTCTCGATTCACCTGGGCTAAGAGCATGATCTTCCTGTGCAACTAAGCAACAAAACTAATGGTTTTATGTTAAAATCCAAGGTGGGCATAAACATGTAACAACACGGTCTTATTGTAAGGCAATGTAAATACACAGTATTCTGCATTGAATTGTAAAAGCTGTTGCAACTTATAAACATTCTGAAACATTTTATAAACTGCTGTGCATAAAAACTCCCCGTCAAAAATCTATTATGCATTTATTTTTTTAAATTTACATAAATATTCATTAATTGAAGAAAAGTTTTATTTATAACCTCGTGTTTTTCTATTTTAACTTAATGGTAAACAGATTAGCGCTACATGTGCAGAACTGTACAGACTTGCACACGGTTTATTTTTCCGTAAGAACGTCACATTTATTTAAAGAATTCCGCAAAAGTAAAACCAAGTTGCGTCCATCAGTGGTTGAGTCTCGGGTATTTAAGTGATAGTTCAAACATTTTAATTCCGTCATCATTTACTCACCCATGCATAAATGATGAACAGAGAACGATATTTGGAAGAATGTTAGCAGTATACAATTCAATGTCATCAGTATACAATTCAATGTCATCATTGACTGCCATAGTAGGAAAAATTAAATGGTAATCAAAGGTGCCCTAGAACTGTTCGTATTCCTAAATTCTTCAAAATATCTCACTTTGTGTTCAACAGAACAAAATTTAAAAAATCCCCTGCTATTGTATTGGATCTCAAAGAACTGAAAATTGCTAACATTCTAATAAATATATTTCTTTGAGTTTAACAGGACAAATAAATGTATATAGCTTTGAAACAATCTGAGGGCGCGTGTATTATGAGAGAATTTCTATTTTTGGGTGAACTATCCCTTTAAATGAAGATAATGTGCCAACGCAGGCATTTCCTCTCGTAACTTCCATTTTAGCCAGGAAGCTACAAATCGATACATATTTGTTACATTTATAATACGTGTATAAATAATAATTAAGGTTAAACAACAGAAATGGTAAAACAGCCTGATTAAAAGATACTATTTATATTGTTGAGTTGACAGAGTGTATCATGCTAACGAGTAGCATATGCTAAAATTAACATTCGTGTTTTACTTGTGCAGTTTGATAGTTTTGCCATAATGTAGCGATCGTTGATATTCAGATACAATATGAACATCACTGCATCAAAGCGCAAAAAACATTTTATTGCCGTTGAATTATAAAGAAACGACCGCTAGCCCACATTCAGTTGCTGCGGTAACTTGACAATCACAATCGGCACGTTACAATGTTGCAATCGACTACAACCCCGAGTCCAACTGGCTTTAATAAATAAAACATTGCTTCCGATGCATTTCCACTATTTTATTTCTTTCAGCTTCCCACATCGACATCCACGACACTTCCATTCCCACACTCTCCAGCTAAGTGGCGTCTGAGGAAATAAGGCACACTGGGTAAAAACACATTTATATACTAACCTCCGAAAATTTTCCAACAATCCCTTCGTTCGACCGCCATGCACCAGGGCAGGAAACGATATGCCGACAACACAACCCCGGAATATGAATAGCGCCAGCGTTTCTCTGCCGGAGGCCCGACAGATTCTTAATACACGAACGTGATTTGCTGAAAAACACTGCTGCTGAGCGTCTATTGGTTCATCGTCATTCCGTGAGAACGCGCGCAGTGTGAAATTCATGTTCAGGGGCACCTTTGAGACGCCATTCGGGTCTGTTGGATGTATTGTTCGAGCGTGAATAAGCAAATCTATCAGAGTAGTTTATGGACATGATTTGGTCAGTTTGCGGATAGGTGTCGCTTGTTTTGTGGATATATATTTGAACGTCACAATGCGAACAGTGGTTTTACAGTTGATGTAATTTATATTTTATACGGTGTGTCAAAGAAAAGTTGGTAGCCATTTTGAATGGCTAACGATGTCATGGCTGGAGTGAGGATGTATGGGCAATGCAGTGCAGTAGAAAAGAAGGCTAAACCACGGGCAAGCTTTGCTGTTCTGCAGTGGTGATCAACTATAACGCAATTTGTTGCTGTATTAAAAAGATTCAGACCCATAAAATTCTTAATGTTAGTTTATATGTCTACATGTACATTGTTGTATGCAGTTAATCGATATAATAGTTATTTTATTTTAGAATATTTTGATGATATGGATTCTACACAGATTTAATAGGTCCCCTTTGTTACTATTTTAACTAAAATGAATCATCTGTAATGTTTGCTCTGTGTGCTGTATTATACAAATATTAAATATCTACTTTTGATAACTATTTCAAACTGTCATTGTTGGGTTTGTTTCTCAAAACATTGTCAGGTTTTCTCAACGTTTGACATTTGAGCTTCTGTATAAGAGAACCCAATCTTTATCATAACTGACTCTCATAACAAGACTCAGGTTCATGTGGTCCATTCTGGTGAGAGGTCTAAAAATTTCATTTCTGTCAAACACTTCAGACACGTTTTTGACAGCTTAAAGGGACAGTTCACCCAAAATAAAATTCTGTCATATTTGACTCAATCTTGAGTTGTTCCAAATCTGTTTAATTTCTTAATCTGATGAATACAGATAAATATTTTTGGAAGAATGCTTGTAACCAAACCGTTCTTGCCACCATTGACTGCCACAATAGGAACACAGATTCTGTAAGTTATGGGAAACTTGTGTTAAATAAACGTTCACCCACAAATGAAAATTCTGTCTTCATTGACTTACCCTCGTCATTCACAGCATCTGTTGCGATATCCAAGCCTTTGAGTTTTATATTGACAACATCATCTTATTATAAATTAATATAAATTAAATAAGTCATACAATTATTTTCTAACATTCATGTGTAATATTAAATCTGATGTCTTCATTAGATGCTCTTTACCACCACTAGATGGATGTATGCCATTCTTGTTCAAGGCTGGTCAGAGACTCACTATGGCAACCTCAGTACACAGTGGAAAACAGGATCTTTGTTCGGTGGATTACAGGGCACAGAAATTGCTACAGTTTGTGTTTTCTAGGAATCAGGAAAGGTTTGAATACTTATTTAAGTCTGATTTTACAGCATTTATTTACTGTTCAACGACTTATGTTGCCTATAACTTTACAAATGCAACTTTATTGCAGGTCATTCTGTCAGAGTGATGTCATCAAATCCTCAGGTCTCTTATAGCCAAAGTGTCCTTCCCCTGTTTATGGGTAAAAGCAGAAACACCACGTTTGTTCTGGACACCTCTTATGGTATGAATGCCTTTATGGGACCAGTGAAGAATCTTATCATCCAAACCCTCATTACTAAAGCATCACTCAGAGACTCGCTCTTCAACATTATCAGCGTTTCATACAAGGTAGCCTACATTTGCAATAAACCACTCTGAAAATATGAATGCCACAAACGTGATTATCAGTTTAAGAATGTAAACTGTAAAATGTAGTTTAAAATGCAGTTTCGTTTATGGGTAAATGGAAAAAGGGTTTATTATCTTTAGTATTGTAATTATACATATTTTATATTTTCTTTAGGCAACTGCATGGTCTTCTCACATGTTGCTCTGCACCCCTGATATTGTTTATCAAGCCTTGAACTGGATTCACACATTACAGACAAGTCCTGGCAGAGACCTCTACACTGCTCTGGCCTTAGCCTTCTCTGACGCTGCCTGTCAGTCTGTCCATTTAGTGACCAGTGGTCTCCCAGACAACCCCACACAATGCCTGGCTTCATTATCAACCCTGGTGACTCGCCCTGTGCATACCTTTCACATAGCTGACAGTCCCATTAACAGTGACATCTCAGACTTCTTGCAGTGCGTCTCTTCCACCACTAGAGGAAGCTGTTACAACATGTCTGTGAACTCAAGGAATGTTGTGGAGGTATTACATTTTACACCCCTAATAATTTTTGTTTAAAATTTACTTCTCTTGCTCATCTTTATTATGTTTTATGTTGTAACAGATCAGCTTGTTACATTTAACGGATCACCAGATTCAAATGCCATCATATCTAGAAGACAGATGGCATTCAGGGGGGGATTTCAATCATGTCCCATACTACAACTGCACCAATTGTGTATGTTCTGCACCATACTGGTATGTTTTCTGTGTGTTTCTTTTATGTAAATTATGTAACATAAACATTTACATCAATTTCATTTGTTGTTTACAGGTGTCCCCCAACAAATCATTTTAATACCGTATCATGTATATCTACAAGGGTAATGAGAGGTGCAGAGTTTTATCCTGGCTGTCGTGTTTTAGCCAGAAGTGAGAGAGATGGGCTTTACTACTTGGGGACAATTATACATCAGGTACCGAAAGAAAAACCTAAACATTGTTATGAATACCAGCATATTCGGAAATATTCTTGAATTGCAAAAAGCTATTTTAATGCATCATCACAACTATTATTAAGTCTATGCTGTTCTCTAGGGCAGAGGAAATGTTTATATGGTGGAGTTTGATAAGGTCATGGGACCTTTAGAAAAGGCCTTTATGGAAACAATAAATGCAGTTCAGCAAACTTACCAGCCTGATATGGTGAGTCTAAGCATAGCACATGGACACAGTATAGCTCCAGGAGACACTGTTCTTGTTCCATGGGAGCCAGACCTGAGACGATACGGACCTGGAAGAGTCATCTCTGGTATGGAGCTAAGAGACTCGATAAAAGGTAAAGTTTTCATATGCCAAGAAAAAAACATTTGAATAAGAACTGAATAAACTTCAGAAAATTTGCTGATGTGTGTTGATTTGTCAAAGGTGATGATGTAAGCATTGGACTTGAGGTTCGCTTTTGGAACGGGATTACAATGCATGTCCCCAAAGATCTTGCAGTATGGATTCCAGTCTCTCACCATGAAAAAGTGATTAAGGACCTCCAGCAGTATTTAGCACGGCCGTGTTGTTGTAGGGTCTCCCATTGTAGCAGTTGTTTTAAATTTCCAACTCACCGATGCATACATCAAAGTCCGTCTTACATCCCACCGTGCCAATGTCCAGTTAAAACATGCTGGCCAATGGTAATGTCACCTCCACTACGGAACAACCAAGCGAGAGAAGACTTGGAGAGAAAAATCAATCTCCAATTGAAAGAACTACAGAGCCTACATGTGTCTTCAGACTCGGATGACAATGAGGATATTGCAGATGAAAAACAAATGCCCTCCAGGTCAGAAATGGTGAGCAGCTCAATAAACACTGACATTTCCTGCCTGAAAAAGCCTTACACTCAGCTTGAGGTCAAGCCAGGCTGGAGTTACTGGAAAAGGGGATCTCCAGAACCACAGCACAAGCAACCAGGTAATGACAAATACTTGCAAGTAAGGTTTTAAAGATGGACAAACTCCGGACATAATAATCTGTTTGCACTAGACTAGGAAAAAAGTGCCTTTCTACAGATACAAAATGCCAACCAGGTACTTTTAGCCTTTAAAAAAAGAATGTCACTTAAATAATCTTTATTGGTATTTCAGGAAGAACGGTCAGATCTTCTCATGTTAGCTGTTCTAGCCCTAGACACATTTGGCATTCTGGAAACTCTACAGATGACCACTCCATGATGACCAATCACAGCTCTTTATTTAAGCTGGTACCAATTTCACCGAAACGAGGAGCCTCTGTCAAGGAAATATTTCAATCAACAGATCCAAAGTCATTTCCTAAAGCTTCATCTCCAATAGTTCTGGCAATGACCAAAAGGCCAACAAAAGTGATGCTATAGTTTCACAACCCAAGTGTTTAGTTTTCCAATAAGTTTGAATACAATAGACCAGTATGTAAAAATGATACAGGCATCAATTAAAAACGTTTAATCTGTATGAGGAATACACAAATTAAAAGTACATTTCACAGATCATTATGGCATTCATTCCTAAAAAAATACATTTAAAAAAATAATGTATAAATAAATATACGATTAGAAAACAAGTGCAAGGTAAAAAAATAACTATGAATCAGATAACAAGATTCATCGTTTACAATTTCAGTGCAATAATTGTTATGGCTGTCATTCATACAAAATTCAAAGGGGATGTTGTTATTCAAAGATAGAACCGAAGACTCTTGCTTTCCCCGGCGGCGATGCGGACAGTTTTGGTTGCTGGCCTTGCGTCTTCCATGGCTGCTGTGATGGAATAAGTTCCTGGAGACACTTCAATAAAGAAATCCTCTGATGTACCCTTTTGTAAAATATGTGGATTATTCACTCTGAGAATATGATTTCTAGATCAATGTTTAAGTAACAATCCCTAACAAACTTAATACTTATCTATAGTTACATACACAACAACAAAATCTTAAAGATGTCATAAAGAAGGTCATGCTTACAAAATCTCTGTCGATGGTTTCAGCATCATTCCGTTTCTGGTCAGAGGTTTTTAACATGTCCTGGCGATGATAGCGACAGATATGTTCTCGCTCGTTGGGCTCAGCCTGGTGCACAGACTTGTGAAACGCCTGTTGAAAAGACACCAGTTCTGGTTTTCAATATTACATTTTAAAATGCAAAACAATTAAAAAAAGTGAATAAATAAAGCATTGTTCACCTTGCACTGTCTTGTAGTTTCTGCCATGTACTCCACTATTGTTGCAAAAGCATGGTCCAGGTTTGCATGTGAAATGTTTCTCTGAAAAATCAAAGCTTTATTTTCATGGGCAGACTTTCTTCATAGACTGTCTAGCGTTTGACTAATACTAGTGCTAACCTCTAAATCCTTCTTGTGACTGATCATGGGTGATGGTTTTGCACTAGGCCAGTTAATGGACCGTCTCTTCGCTTTCTCCAGCACATCCTGTCCGAGTTTTGATGAACGGCGCAAGGAACTCTCCATACACGACTCACTTGCCATGTAACACGCGTCGCAAACTACATGCGAACGACACAGTATCATTAACACTCATTACACTCCCTGCGTATAGAAATATGAGATTTGACATGCATGATAATAATGTACCTCACGACGCCACATTTACGATTCCAAGGACTTGTCGCTCGAAGTTCGTTGTCCCACTTGGTCTTTGAACGTTAAAAAACGGGTCTTTTATTGAGTTCAAACTGTAAAACAGACAGTAACAAAACTTGGGCGTGTGCGCTGAAGTGAAAGTGTGGCCATGCATTTCCGGTCTCATGCCTTCATGGGAAATGAAGTCTTTGCGGTAGCGCAACACAAAAACGAGCAACTTACTGCACGATGGGCGATTTCCCGGACAAGGTTTAAGACTAGTCCAAGACTAAAATAAATGTAAGAGCTGTCTAATAAGAGCTGGCATTGTTTTGTATGAAAATGCACACGTCAGGTTTTAAGAAAAGCATTTTTGTATAGGCCTACTTTAAAAAGGGCTAGTCCTGGTTTAAGCAAATCCCTGTCCGGGAAACCGTCCCAATATGTTGAAAAGACATGACAATGTGATGTGTTCTCGATTGGAATTGCACAGTATGCTTAATAGACTTGGGAGTAGTAACCCGTATGTCTTGGACGTTTGACCAATGACCCGTCATTAAATCATTTGACCTTTTTCACCAGACAGTTTAATGCCTTTTAAGATCAGTGGTGGCAAGTTTGCGATGATAAGCAAATCAGATGTTTACCATAGGATGGATAACCATGTCTGACGTAAAAGTACACAGTACAGTAGGGTACAGCATACTGTTTTAAAATAGCCTGTAAACATTCATTGGATAATATCTGATGTTACTGGAAAAACGTCTGTCCTGTGCCTGCTTTGGATTTATGAAAAATTAATAGGGAATTCTACAAGCAAGACCATTGCTTGAAAGGAACTGCCCACATTGGGAGACCATCCTATCATACCTTGTTTTATCAGAGTAAAGACAGATATATAAAAATAGTGCCACTGTTACCACGGTTTCAGAGTAATGCAGAAAGGGATCCTCCCAATAGCATTTCTCTAACACTTCCCACATAGTCTAACAGGCTCTCCACACTGAGATTGAAACCCACAGTGCTCATCCAAGTGAACAGAATTCACACCACAGTGGTGTTTGGTCCACGTGTCATCTTTAAACACCATCTGCTACAAAATGAACGGATGCACGAATGCACAAACCCTTTATTATGCTTGAGGCTTCGCGAGAAATAATCCATCGTACATCAACAAATTGATTTGATGATAGAATATAAATAAATAATATGCTGTGTGCCTGTCGATCTACATCCTCTATTTAGATATGGCACAAACACTCACATGCACATCGCCCTAATTCATCCATGTCAGTCCTGAGGAAGAGAGCGAGGGTGCACGAGATACTGGAGAGATGAGATCAGGGATTTAAGAGTGCACAAAATTACATCCACACATGCACTTCATGTTATGTAAGAGCCCCTGACTGTTTCGCTGTGTGCTGTAGGATAACAGAGGCAGTGAGCGGAGAGGCAGAGCAGATGCTGGATGCACACACGGGGAAATCTACATTTTCACTGAAAGAGAGAACGAGAAGAGGACGCACAGAGCTGCCATTTTCAGGCAACATGGACATGGCTCGGACGGAACGACATCTTTAGTGAAAACAAATGTGTTTCTGTGACATTCTCTCGTTTGGCAGAATCAATGGATTATGGTCATCTATATTTTACTTGCTACACAGATTCCTGTAATAACCTGAAGACATATCTGCTTGTTCTGTGGCCCCTGGGGGGCTTTTGATGATGACATCAGTGTGGCGCATGGTGTGGGTTGTGTGTGGACTGACTGTATGGTTTCCCCACACTCACGCAGCCTCAGTGAGCCCCATTCTGCTTATGACCACCTCTGCTTCATCCACTCCTGCTTCATCCACTGAGGAGCAATCAACATACCCAGAACATCAAAATGATGTTCCACACAACAGCAACAACACAGGTATGTATTGATTAACTGAGATAAGAACTAAAGTTAAATGAATGCATTAAAAATGGGCAGATAAACCGAGGGATGGATGGTTATTTATATTTATTGGCTCCTTTGGTCCCCAGCATTGAATTGTACTAATTTGTGCAGTGCAGTTTATAATTTCCTTTTGTCAGCACCAGCAAATTTGTGTATAGGCATAATTTCTTAACACTCAGTGTCACTCTTCTCACACAGCCTCAGTAAATCCCATTCTGCTCGTGACCACCTCTACTTCATTCACTGAAGATCATTCAACAGACCATCAGAATGACCCTACAGGTCCACCCAACAACAACAACACAGGTATACATAACTGATGGCATAGAATTATGGATAGAGTAATGAAATTGTATTGTTTTTGTCTGATTTGCAAACTTCAATTAATCTGACAATGTAGACCACATCAGAAAACGCGAATAATGCTAATCCAACGCTGGTCCAGAAGAACTTCATGTTACAGTTTTTTAACACTACACAAAGTTTAAACAAAGTACACCCAACAGAACATGTATTGCCGTGTAAAATGTGTTAACGAATATCTTTAAGATTTATTTTTATATGTAAGGTACAAATAATTTTTAAAATAATGAATCTGAGGTTCTTTTGGCAGTGTTTACATCTTGCAAAGTGGTCTATATAAATTGTAATGTCAAATACAAATATAAATACAAACTAAAATAATGTCCATATTTGACCCAACCATGGGCTAAAAACAACCCAGCATTTTTTAGATTGATTGCTCAGCACCAGTGAAATTAAGCTCTAGTAATCATTTGTGAAAAACTCATCTGAATTATCCCCACGCAGCCTCAGCAAATCCCATTCCGCTCATGACCACCTCTGCTTCATTCACTGAAGAGCAATCAACAGACCCAGAACATCTGAATGACCCTATAGACCCACCCAGCAGCAACGACACAGGTAGGCAAAACCGATGCCCACATACCAGAGATTATTGGATAAATTGGAAATAGCCAGTTAGAATGATGTATGAAGTAACCCAATAATGGGGTATGTTCCTTTAATTAGCTCTTAAATGTATGATGGCATCATGTGCTACTTCCATCTTCACACAGCCTCAGTGAGCCCCATTCTGCTCATGACCACCTCTTCTCCATCCACCAATGAACAACCAACAAATCCAACAGAACATCACACTGACTCTACAAAACCACCCATCAGCAACAACACAGGTGAGAACATCAGCAGAAACTGATGCTTGGGATACCAAACAAACAGATCGAAAGCTAACAACAGACAGAAATATAAAAACATAAATTTGTAATCTAATACAACAGTGTGGTGGAAATATCCAAATACTCTTTAAGGCCAGATCGATGTATAAATAACATGTGTGCACAGCTTTT
Organism: Barbatula barbatula; assembly: GCF_947034865.1. Classification (NCBI taxonomy): domain Eukaryota; kingdom Metazoa; phylum Chordata; class Actinopteri; order Cypriniformes; family Nemacheilidae; genus Barbatula; species Barbatula barbatula. Next base: position 18,419,630 of record NC_136773.1, on the reverse strand, counting down.
AATGGAGGCACTTTCAGCCTCTAAAGAGATAGTTCACCCCCAAAAAATAATTTAATCACTTTAATGTTGTTTAAAATCTGTATATGACTGTCGAAGATATTTTGAGAAATTTCGCAGTTATTTTGTGTCCACAAATCAATGTTGTTTGGTTACCAACGTTCTTCGGAATATATTATTTTGTGGTCGGCAGAAGAAAGAAAGTCATACAGGTTTGTAATGATGTAAGGGGGTGAGTAAATGAAAATAATCGTCCTTTTTGGGTGAACTATCCATTTAAGCAAAAGACTTTCCTCATCTGTCTTCAGAATGCTTTGACAGAACACATCGGCTGTGTAGCCTAAGTGCACTTTCACAGGTTCAAGATAATAGAAGAACCCGGTGAAATAAATCAATATTTGATAGAGGACATAATATTTATTTAATCAGATCCTTTTTCAAAAGGTCTCCGGTGCCGACAGATAAAATGGAAGGGGCTGGACATTAAAGCTGGCTGGACATACTGTATAAGACAATCGCGGCGCTGATGACACTGAAACACATGTACCATTTACTCTCAGACCACCATGCAAATAAAAGACAGTCATTTACACAAAAATGAAAATTTTGTGTGGTGACCCACAGGATACAGTGATGTGTCACAGACGAAATGTGTGCCTGGCAGTATATACCTTAGAACATATGCAAAAAAACAAATGGTGTCACTTAGTACAAATCGTTAAGTCGTAGTTTAAACTAAAGGTTTTTTTAGTTTAAAATTATCTCAGCTCTGAGATTAGTTTACTTTACAAATAAAGAAGATTCTAAAATATTTCTCCTGACAATTGATCTAATGTAAAATGATGTACTCTGATCTCATGTGAGTGTTTGTGTCTACTCATGTCATGTCATGTCTGTTAATTTATTTCTCTCAGGACTAAAATGTATGTCTCTACTGCCCCCTCGACGGGGGTCATACTACGTGGAGCATGGGACAAGGGTGTCTCTGGGCTCCATGCTTGTATTCTGGTGCAGGGAGGGCTACCAGCTGGTGGGCCATGAGAAAATCACTTGCCTTCTGCAAGCAGGTGTCCCTCGCTGGAGCAGTTACCTGCCAGTCTGTGAGAGTAAGACAGCCATTACATCATCATCAATAGAGAATACATTTGTCTAAATCCCTCTTATCTGATTTGATTTCATAGTAAACTCTGTAGATTGTAGAATGTCTGTTACGTCTTTTGAAAAAGCAACACACTTTTTTCAGGTATCCCTAGACCAAATGACCAGGGTCTTCACATTGCTTTGCTGGTGTCTGTAGTGAGTGGGGTGGTCATTCTCCTCATGACTGTGTGCTTCATCGTCTGCTGTTGTCAAGAACACATGAGCAAAAAGAAGGAAAATTACCGGACAGGCAGGAGCTGGTAAAGAAAAACAAGAGCATCATCTTAGCATGTGAAAGCAACAGGGCGGTGGCCCTTTATGTATGTCTCTTTAAGAACATGTGCATAACAAATGCACCTGTGCTGAACTGCACCTGTGGTTATTCTGATAGGACAGCTGTGAGAGGGAAACAGACATGTGAAGATGGCTCAAAAATTTTAATATCTATCATCATATATTTGCAGATGTCACTCTTTTTCTTCAAAAATGTTTTATATACATCTTATGTGTGGCATAAATATGAAAATATGATTCATTATTCATTAGAGTTCTGTTACTAGTCATCCTTAAGTAAAATCAGGTTATTAAGATTTTAAAATCATGATCCCAAAACCCTTGATTCGGTCTTTGCTGACTCTTTAGGAGAAAAGCAAAGCGGAGCTCTAGATTTCGGAGGAGCCCATCCTGGTTGGAGAGAGAACAAATAGACTGGGAGGCATTCCCGCCGCCTAAACTCTTTAGCTTGTCCCATCGTCTTGATCGACCACTGCCACCTGGAAGCCCTGTTTATTCGGAAGTCATCAGATCCTATGAGAACAGAGGGTATGAGAGGTCAGAAGAGACAACTTCATGAACACATTTGGTTAACACATCTTAACTTGTTATCCATAACTCATTACAAATCTTACACTCTTTAAAAATGGTGCTTCAGAAGTTTCTTCGCTGCAATAGAAAAACTTATTGGGTCCATATTAACATCTGAAGAACCTTTCTGTTTCACAAAAGGTTCTTCAGATTATAAAAAAGGAAGAAAGAGATGGTTCTTTGAAGAACCTTTGACTGAATGGTTCTTTATTGAACCAAAAAGGTTCTTCAATGGCATCGATGTGAAGAACCTTTTAAGCACCTTTATTTTGAAGATTGTATCATGAAATTCTCTGATATCTACCCAGGAGTCAGGAGAGCCTGATGAGGAGCCAATGTACTGCACAGCCCACACAACCAGCCAACAGCCAAATCTATCCAGCCCTTGTTTTCCAGAGGGTCCAAGCAGAACCAAACCCAACTACCTCCTCCACCGCCCCAGTATACGTACAGATTTCAACTCCTCCCAAAAACAAGACTACACTCAGCCCTGCAGTCAACCCATGAATTCATTAAGGGGGGATCCAACCTCATCAGCAGCACTGAATGTGGCCAAAGTGACAGAAAACACTACTAAGCTATAGAAACAAAGTTTTATATGGCCTTTGTGATTAGGAGAAACAATTTGATATTTCTGCAGTAAAGCTGTACATTTTCTGTAAATATTTTCAGTTTTGGGCCTGATTCTTCTTGAATATCTTTAACAGACAGCACAAAAGACACTGAATTTATCTAATCTGTAAATAAAAGTTTAAATGCCTATGTGTGACAATAACCTAGCACTAACCAATATCTTTTGTTTTGCACATTTGAAATGTTTTACAAGGTGACCACAGGTTTTAATTCATTCTTTGCTGTAGAAGAGCAATACATACTCCTTGTTAACACTCCAGAATTTCCTACAGTTTGAAACTGAGCCATTTGTTAACTTGCAATCGAACTGTAAAATTTGCACTTTATATGCACTGATTCATTTGTAATAAAGTGTTGTGGCAATTTATTTTGTGTCCCCATTCAATCTATTCTGAATTATATACGGTAAAAACTTTTCTTGTTTTTAAGAAATTGCCCCTGTTGATTTGGGTAAAATTTGCTAGAGAAACATTCTTCTAAACCAGAAAAAAATCTCTCATTTTCATTGGATGGTGGACATCTTGTGGCTAATGGTCCTATACAAATATTCAAATAATTATGTTTCATTTACATTGACACAGCTGAAAGAGATGAGACCAAAGTATCTAATACCTTTTAAACTGTATGTCCAGAGGAGAGAAGAGACAGCAGACGCATAAAATAAATGAAGGTCAGTGTATACATACATCTTTAGACATATTTACACTTTATTCATCTGTATAATATGTATACAATATACATTTATATAAACATATACACACACACACACACACACACACACACACACACACACACATATACGTGTACATATGCATTTACACATATTTACAATATAAATATTATACATATGTACAGTATATATATATATATATATATATATATATATATACAGTATATATAAAAATATGCATATGTCCATAAGGTGATTTGAATGATCATTGCAATACCTTTTTGCCATATTTTTTTATTAATGCAGGGTTTGTTGTTGTTCATCTACAGTGCTGAATCAAAATGGAAATCAGTATAACAAATAAAACTTATACCAACACAAGCTACAGTAACCAAACACGTCACTGGAGTGTGATATTTCTTATGATTGTGGATACATGCAATTCAAATGATGCTTCTTACATTCGTTTGCCACTAGAAAGCACTTCTTTCTTGCTGGGCTTCCCATCAAATATGGTTCTGTTCTGGTTGCTGATGAGGGGCAGCAAAGCCCTATCACCCTCTGAAGTTTTGGGGCTAAATCTCGCCTGTCTGAACATAATCTTTTGCCTCAGTCTTCCAGCCGATGTGTATCTTTCAACTGGGGTACGTTCTGGACTGTTACTCTTAATTACAGAGGCCATCTCTGTTCTCAACATCTTTGGCTGTCCTCTTCTCCTGACGAGCATGTGTGTGGAACGCTACTTGGCTGTAGCGCATGCAGTGCTCTACATGAGACTAGCAAGTAAATGGGAGCATCGGGCTCTCTGCTCCATCCTAGTCTGGATTTCAACTTTAGCCATTGCAGGGTTGACCTTCCATCAAAAGCTTCCCACACTAGTAATATACTTGTCCTTCAGCCTTGATGTTTTCTTGCTGATCATGCTAGCATGTCTGATAGGCATTATGTTGGAGCTGTGCAAAAAAGGTCCAGGTGCCGGTCAGACTGGTCCTGGAGGAGGGTCATCCATGAAGATGAGAGCACTACAGAACACTTTACTGGTTCTGTTTCCTTCAATTATAATCTATGGACCACTCTTTGGTCTAGCTCCTTACATAATGACATTTACTGAAGAGCATTTAGAAGTTACCAATGCAGACTGCGATATCATGCATCTGTTACATGTCTATCCTAGTCTTGGAACCTGCATTGGGCCAATGTTTTACATATCCCGTGTAAGACAACTTCTCTGCCACAAGAAACACGATGGTAAAGAACAATCATCTGCTCAAGAGACACAGCAGCCCAAGTGAAGGACTCATTTGCTCCATTAGGGCTTAATCATCTGACACATGCTACTCCATAAAAGTGCATGACATTAAAATAATTGTTGTTATCATCATAGATTGCTATTATTATTATTCTTAGGTTAGTATACTGAAATTAATTGATATTTTTAACTAAATTCTTTAAATTGGACTTGATTCTTGTTTTTAATGTGAAATTTATCCAGACTTCTTAACTTTTTTGACTTCTGTCTATTATCTGTTTTGTATTGCTATAAAAACTGTGAATTTACTGTAAGATTGAGTGGCTGTTTGTCATAGTTGTTTTTTACTATGCTTCAGTTAAAAAGGCTTCTGCAAAATAAATTACCAAAAGCTTAATGGTCTCGATTTATTCTGCATTTGTGACTACAGAATGTTCACAATAAAAATAATTTTAATAAGTTTAATTTTTCTTTAATATTAATATTCACAAAATCAATGTTTTTAACAATCACGGTAAGATTTAAACTATAGACGGTTTAGCAGCAACAACACATAACAAAAGTGATGTGGCTCAAACGGTAGACCTCCACAAATAATTACTGTTGAGTAGTTTTAATTTACTTTAATAGAACTGCTATACAATAAAATATTAATAAAAATGTAATATATAATAACCAAACACATACTGGAAGTTAACTCCGGGCCAGGTGCAAATGCAACCCTCTTTAGTTTTTTCAAAATAAAGATTAAAAAACTTCCCAGATTTTAAATAACACAATGCTGCTTAAGTGAACATTCTCCTGCAGCACCTTTAAACGACACATTTGTGGAATAAATGTGAATTTTTAATAAGCATATTTCCATGTATGTTTTAGGTAGAGCCATTGCGAGAGAGAGTTGCGTCAACATAACTTCCTGGAACTATCTTTCACGTGACACGCGACAATCTTGAACTTGCGTTGTCCCGACTCAAGGTAACAGTTAAAGGGATATTTCACTAGCAAATAAAAATTTCCCCATGTTCTACTCATCCTCAAGGCAACTGAATATGGTTTTCTTCTGGAAGAATAATCCAGTCAGAGTTATTATATCACGTATTATTTTGCTTCCAAGCAGGGGGGCTGCCAGGAATTTTGGGCCCCATGACAAAAAAATCGAATTGGGGCCCTTTGGTGCAGCTGTTGGCACCACATCTCTAGGACCTAACTGTCCAATCAAACGTTTTAAATAACTCTAATCAAAGGCTTGCAACTGTCTTGCTTCTTGTAGTTCAATACTAGTACTAGCAAAATATTTACTGCTGGTGATCTGTAAATGCAAGTATGCATACAGTATGCAGTTCACTATTGATGCGAGATCAAAAGCCACCATACAATGTCCATTCTCAATGTATTTTTACTGTAAAAATATTGACAGATTTAAAAAAAAAAAGAAAACACCTAAATATATATTAGCTTTTAATCAAAATAAATTAACATCATCATTTCAAAACAATGAAAACAGCTGTTTTTTTTACTTAACTGCACATATATGACAACAACTAATTTCCACATCAGGGTTATTATAGCGCTACAAAACAGATCAAGTGATCACTAAATCAATAGGTTTTTTAGGTTTGGAATATGGCCATAACAAAACTAACAGTACCAGTGAAATCAAATGAAAAGGTAAGTTAACATGGTACAAATAAGAAAAATGGAAATATATAGCAATAAATGACACTAACACTACAGAACATTGACCCAAATTACCTATAGTTCTGTATTATCATCACTTGATTACATACATTAGATATGATAGATGTGTGCAAGCTTCTCAAATACACTGCCCTTCATGGTGGGAGTAATAAGGCCTGTATCTATAGATGTCATTTAACGGCCAAAATTCAGTCTAAATGAACGCATCAAACTGGATTATTTTAATATTGTCTGTAACTTGCATGCAGGTTGATTGTTTCTAAATGCATCTAATACAGACAAGAGGTTCTTTTTGTCATAATGGTCATTATGTGAGAAAATACTTTGTGTTTGATTTCTGTCATTGATGAATATTCCACTTTCTTTTTTTGTTATGGTAAAGAGAACCCCACATATTACAGTTACAGTGCAGTAGATGAGTTAATGCAGTACCAGTACACAGTTCTGTAGTGCAAAGGATGCAGTGTGTGTATGTATATCTTGCCTGAATCAGAATCTACTGCACTGTAACTGTAATAACTGCATTAACTCATCTACTGCACTGTAACTGTAATAACTGCATTAACTCATCTACTGCACTGTAACTGTAATAACTGCATCTATTAACTTTATGAGAAAATGCTTTGTCTTTGAGATTAAAACGCCTTATCAATTTGGTATTTTAATTAGTTGTCAGTTATAATCATCACAATTAAAATAAATAAACATTTGAAATATATCAGTCTGCGTGTAATGAATTAATATAATTTACCAGTTTCACTTTTTTGAAGGAAATAGTGAAATGCATCAACTTTTTGATGATATTCTAATGATATGACCAGCACCTATGGTTTCCGTAAGCCTGCCATCTAGTGGTAGTTCTCATTTTCAGCACGGTTGCGCATGGGTCTGCAGTTGCGTGTGTGTGGATTGTCCAATGCAAAACCGCGTAAAGAAAGTCTCAAAATCCAAATGAACCGAACAGGATGTATGAACGCGCGTCACAGGATCCACAAATGCACAACTTCTCATTGGTATGCGCAAAATCAATATACATGAACACAAAATAAAACATTGCGATCACAAATCTGCCTCTATTTGTACAAACCGCTTCGTGTTTATTCAAATATAAATTTCACAGAATCAAATCAAAAGGCATTTGTTTGTGAATCGTAAAATACAAATGAAACGTGTATCACGTTCACGGATGACTGTGCGTGCATTTGTTAATCATTTTGAGTCGAAATTCATCCCATACGTATCAGATAAAACGAACACTTCCGGTTTCTTTATCCAGCCGGCAGAAGTCAGTGGTTGTATGAAAGCAACTTACAATGGAGGGCGATTCATTTTTAAAACAAAGTGATGAATATCGATTGCTTGAGGTGTATGACCAGCAGAGACGAGAGTCCAAAGTCAGACAGGAGCGATGTTTCTACGCGCAAATGCGGGCGCCAACAACAGGTCACAATCCTGCACATGAAGTTTGTGTTTCTTAGATGATCGTGTCTGTTGTGATTGAAATGTATTTTATATGTTAGGCGATGAAGGTTTCCGCGATGTGGCTGATAAACTGAGCCAGATCGTAGAGAGCGGGTCTATCGTTGGAGATGATGATGGACTTGAACATGATGGACATAGCGGTAGGTAGAAAGAAAGATGGTAGATATAAATGTTATCCATGTCAAGTGATATTGACTAATGTAGGCTAAACAAAATGCAAGATGTATTTGTTTGTCTTTTGTAAAACGTATTGATTATTTATGGTAGAACTGTTCTGTGTGCTCCCAGATTCAGATGTTGATATAGATAGGCTGGTTGAGTTACTGAAGGAATCGGGGGATGAGCTGGATGAGAAGGTAATTCTGAGTTCATGGAAGTCTTTAACATTTGATTATTATGTTATTCACTTGTGGCAAAGTAATCATCCAAAAATGAAAATTCTCTCACGATTTTCTCCTGTCATCCCAGATGTATGTGACTTCGGTTCAATCGAAGACATTTGTTAATAATTTGTTGTCATGTTTAACTTTAATCCAAACTACTCCAGTGACTTTACAATTGTCGTCTTGAGTGAAATGTGAGGTTTGTGTGAAAACTAGTGACAAAATAAATGAGAGCGAGGAAGTGGTATCTGACATTGTGTGAAAATGAATAAATTATGAGAAAATATAAATATTTTGGTTGATCTATTCCTTTAAGTCGCCTGCACAGCCTTACAACAAAAACCACGGCAGTGAACATCAGATCAGTTTTGCTACTAGTTATTATTATTTAGTCATTATTGTTGGATTTGACTGACTAGGCTTTAAAGAAGCAGAAAAGTTTGTGACCACATACAACAACAGTGAAAGGCTTAGGCTATACATTATTTTGTGTGACTGTGTGTTTCCTGGGATCAAACCCAGAACCTTTTCAGGTTAACCCATCCAAAGTCCATCCCCGTTTTTATCCTTGTGTTCTTTTCTCTTCTTCAACAGATAAAGAGGAACCACGTGCTTTTAGAATACCTGCAGAAATCTTTCACTTACAGCATGTTTGAAAAACTAACCACAACGTTCATCAAGAGTGCGGTGCCAGAACATCAGCAAAGTGTTAGAAAACGTGAGCAGATTGCCTGGACGTTTGAGGTCACCAGCAGACTCAAGGCCCTGGACCTACACCCCATGAGCAGGGTCATGGGATTTGGAGCTAAATACATCAAGGACCACTTTACTCCCTGGGTTCAACAGCACGGTGGCTGGGTAAGAGTTAATGCTCTTATTCTTGTAGTGTTGAATGTATATATAAAAACAATGTAATGGAATGCTAGTTTCTAGAGAACATTGTGAGATACTTTATGTTATTACAATAGGAGAAAGCCTTTGACGTCCATGATGATGATGATGAGGAGGAGGTCCATTGATGCAGGACTGCATAAGCATGCCAATGGATTGGTTAACCTTATACTCCTATAGATGGTTGTGTGGCATGATGTCAAGTTATTTTTAATTTTTTATAAAAAAATTCAATATTCATGTGTATATGTACAGCAGAATATCATTGAAAATAATTAAATCCTACAGTTTGATAACTTGACAGTTTACATGAGTCTACTGTGTGTTTCTGTGCGATATAAATTATGTTCTTGCCAAACCCTTTAAAAAACGGGCCAACATGTAATGCTAAAATATAATGCTTTATTGATCAAGTTGACATTGTTGGCAACAAATTAAGCACAGACTCCTTACAAATACAATACAGCATTGAAATCAGAGCAGTGCCCACGATTTTGACATATATTTTTCATTTTAAGTACTGTTTACATTTCTGGTAGCCTTCCTTGCTACAAGCTGCAATATTGTTTTGGGAAAAAAACACTTCATATATTTTGTCATATAAGCACAACATTACGATTATCAGATGAGGCACAAAGAGGCAGAATTTGATAACCAGAAAAGACTTGAACAATACTACATTTCCCATGAATGGTTCTTCAACATCCTGATGAAACTAGTCACATTGTTAATACAATGGCGTCAGTATGATGTAATGTTTGATAATGAGTGCCAAATGATGGTTATGTTTGCAGTATTTAATGTGCTGTGTTGATAACAATGCAAGACGATAATAATGAATTCAGCCCAGAGAATCAATATCAATGTGATACTTGCAACTGTTACAGTATTTAGTTCATGTCAAGTGAAATAAGTCATACTATACTGTGAAACTAAGTTGCATTTGTATTCATAATGCATACTTGACTAAATAGCGGATGAATCCGATTGGCTCAGATGCCGAGGTACGTGTTCATTTTTCCCAGGGCGTCACAGACAGTGGTGAGGTCACTGCGTAGCTCTTGCACCACGTTTTCAATGCTTCTGGTATCCTTCAGTAAATCGATGCTTTGGGTGTACGGGTTATAGTAGACAGAAAAAGGCCTCTTAATGGTTTTGGCAAAATCCCTGTTTAGAAAAAATTAGTTTAGACTATTATGTCAGATAATGAATTCTATGTCCATTCCTAAACATTTATTTTTTACTCCGATGCAATCTGTGACATTTTTTCTTTTTTGTCTGAATAAATGTATATTTACCTCATTTTCTCCTTTGCCTCTTCAAAACTTTCAGAGAAAAAATAAACGTCTTGAAAAGTTGTAATGAGACATTCTTGGTAGCATGTGGTTTTGGGATCAAACATCTTCACTGTTGCTTTGTCAGATAGCGCATGCTGCAGAATAACAGGATTGAGGCCGTTATTATGTTAAAATGTAAGAACATGTACTGCATGTTATATGTGTAGTTCATCCAAAAATGAAAATTCTGTCATCATTTACTTGTCATTTCAGACCTTGGAGGAAAAATGGCATGACATGAAAAATGACTTTCTTCCTTCTGCAGAACACAAAAGAAGATATTTTGAAGTGAGTTGGTAACCAAACAGCGTTGGACCCCATTCCCGTCTAGTGTACAAGATACAAAACCAAAGCAAGCGAATGGGTGCCAGTTAACGACATTCTTCAAAATATCTTCTTTTGTGTTCTTTGGAAGAAAGAAACTCATAAAGGTTTGAAATGACATTGGAGTCAGAATATTTATTTTTGGGTGAACTATCTCTTAAATGACAGGGTGTCGTACCCTCAGCTCTCCAATCGAAGACAGCAGACCTGCTCCATAAGCTCTCAACTGACCGTCCTGTTTGCACAACCCAAACTCAATTGTGAAGAAATAGCACTGCCAAAAAAGCACAGTGGTTTATTGCATGTATACGAAACGATAGTTTGCATATATTAAAATGTAAAGGCAAGCATAAATATAATCAATATACATAGCAAGCATGCAAGGAACTATCGCCATATCCCTAGAATTCCATCCACTCTGTTAATGTTGCTTCAGGCCCTTATGAGAAGCACCCACTCATATCCCCAGATCTGATTGTCTCGCGCTGCGATCCCCCACACAGCCACTGATCTCATTTAAACTCAATGCAAATGCATTAGAGAGATCAACACCATAGATCAACACCTGACAGTAACATGCTGAATTAAAGCCACAAAACAATCCTGTGACCTTCTGGCTTTTGTTATCGATAATGTTTCGAGCCTGCCAGTCAGGCCAGCAATACAGAGCTGACTTTTAATAATTCGATTGGCTTGTATCAGACTTACGGTTGCCAGTTTTTGTACGTCCTCATCAGAAGCCCCTAGAGATGCGAGACCAATCTCCTGTGAGAACTGAGCAAACTTGGGATCTGCCAGCAGCGGTACATGACCCAGCAGTTCATGGCAGGTGTCCCTGAAACCAGAAGCAATTTAGAAAAAGAAACATGTTTTTGTACATCAAACATTTGTATGTGGCTTGTACTCACGGTTCTGGCGTGTATAGAGGGTCTGTGCTATGACGTACATACTGAGTGCAGTTAAACACTCGGTAAGCCAGACCGACCAGAAAATCTCGTGGTGACAGATACCCTGCAACGGGTCGCACGGTGAACCCTGACCTCTCTGCAAGAGGGTAAAAACTAATTATTAGTTGCATGAGTTGGAGTTAACTTTAAGAATACCTTCACGCTTATCACTTTACCTCTTAGGAACCGAGAAACATCCTCCAGCTGTGGGATGTTGTCCTCTCTGTACCCACAATGCTTCACAAGCAGAGGGAGGTTTTTCAAGTATTCACGGCAGGCATGAGTGGGATAGAGTTTAGTCAGCTCTCGAAACACAACCCCCCACGTCTTCACCTCCTCAGGTGTGTACTCTATGAACGGAATGGGCTGCCCACTGTTAGACGAGACGTATGATTCATAATAAAATAAAAATGGAGAAGGTTCACTTTAAAGTCACTTCAACTGTTGTATATTTAGGATCTTTTTGTGTTAAGTACTCATTTAAACTACATTTCATGAATGTATGCATTCTCTGAGAATGCACTACCAGAAGAGATATAATCTATACTTACAATTTGTAGTTCATCGCAACCTCCACAAAGTACTTCCTCCTCTGCCTGTAAACTTTGTCTTTAAAGCCCTGTAACAGAGAGCGGAGAATCTCTAAAGTCATGACCAAATGAGCCGTTCAACGAATAATTACAATTAATGGCATCCATAAAAGCTGTGGCCTAGTGGTTAGAGAGTTGGGCTTGTAATCAGAAGGTTGCTGGTTCTAATCTCAGTGCCAGCAGGTCATGACTGAAGTGCCATTGAGCAAGGCACCATACCCCTGATTGCTCTGCAGTAATGTGTCACTGTAGAAAACTACTTGTAAGTCGCTTTGGATAAAAGCGTCTGCCAAATGAATAAATGTAAATGTTTAGGAAATATTTGAATGTACTGTACATATACATTTTGATGTATCATTTAAATTTTATATAAACATTGATTCATTTTTTTAATTTTATATTTTTCTTAAAGATATACATGTAGGCCTATGTCTATGTTTATAAATTGAAGCACAGTGCACAGACATACAGCTGCGGAAATAAATAATTTTAATTTGAAATTAGGGCATCGCATAATTTATGTACAAATATGACTGTCTTATTGTGAATATGAACTTGTTTTCTTTGCAGTATTGGAGGTTTAAAAAATACAGAGCATCTTTTCTGTTATTTTCACCTGTTCGTTTTCACCTGTTCATTTTGCAACAATATTTTTCTTTGAAATTTGGGAGAAATGTTGTTAGTAGGTCACAGAAAGAAAGAAACGAAAATTATAATTTTGCCCAACACATACCTATAAATAGGTCTCTGAAATCGTCTCTTAATTATTTTGTCATATAAACACAAACTTTTATTATGGATGCGATTAATCGTGATTAAGCGCTGAACAGCCTTTATATGGAAGGTACCATTTGACCGTAGTTACTTACCGGGTGATCCGCATCCAGTTCTGAACCATACATTAGCACTCTATGAGAGCATTGGTCCAGCTCCGAGATTTTATGAGGAAACCAAGGTATTCCTCCGCCATCCGGCAATCCACCCAAAACACACACACAGTCCAAGCAGTCTATAGCAAAAAAACACAATTCGGGTTGATCTTATGGTAAGAATTCCTCAGCTCAGTATGTGTCAAATAACTATTAACCAATGTGATTGAATAAAATGATGAAGAAAAACAGCATGTCAGGATTCCAAATACAGATTGCTATACGAAAGCAAAGGTTTGTAAATAAATGAGAGACAAACCGGTCTCTGAAGACCACACATGTTGAGGTGTGTTGTACGACACAATGTTGACGTGATCTTTCAGGTGTTGAACAAGCTCATTAAACTCTTTCTTCGTACAGCTGCATTCTGCATATATCTCCACTTCATTCGATATTCTCTTGGATCTACGAGACTCAATGTGGGCCAGATTCACATGCTTTTCCTTTTAACATACAGTCAGACGTCCATTAAAACTCATACAGCTATAGTGTTGTCATTTAATGAAGTGTACTAATAATCCACTCTGCTGAAGGATGAGGTTCACTTACCTGAAAGAGCCTCAAAGCTTTCACAAGACAGCCTACTTCATTCTTCAGAGAGAAAATCAATGCTAATTTCCCAGGGTCAAGGTTGGATTTCTGTTCTTCTTTGTCCGGTGTCTCATCTATCCGATTAAAGGATGTTCTCCGGAGCTGCAGGAGGTGTTTAAGGAAAACACATCTTAAGATGTAACCATGGAAATGCTAAGTTGGAGAATTTAAACCCAGACACTCTGACCTTGGCACATAAACTTGATTGAATGTGCGACCCGCTAATCGGTTTTTAATCACTTTGACCCAGAAACATATTTAAAGTATGACACAAAACAAACTGCCTGAGAACATGATCATGCTTCCATTTTAAACTACTTTTGTGATGAAATACTTTATTTGTATTATCAGACTTTCCTTTTCCCTTGGGTAAAACTCAACATTTGAGTGACTGAAAATGATGGAGCAGGTAACCTAATCACCAACAGATGCACAGCACAAAACTGATTTTCTTGCATTAAATTTACACACACTGGGTAAACAGATTTTCTTATTATGTTACATTTTGTCTCACATTAATGATTTAAAATATGTATGAAGGTAAACATACAAATGCTGTGTTATATGTACCTTGAGTTTATCCTTTGAGCAATAAGGAAAAAGAAAAATATACTTTATATATAGTTTTCAACTTGATTATAATATCTGTGTGTCAAAATTTTATTAATAATTTTTTAGTTTTTGCATACATTATGATATTTGTATCTTGATATAAGAATTTGTAGATATTTGTACTGAAAAACAAGAAAAATGAATACGACACAAACTGTAAAAAATATTTGTACAAATCTTTAACTCATCAAAATAATTTATTCAATTTCAACAGAATTTTTCAGGTTATATAAACGTTTCTGGTTCTAGGAATGAACTCAAATTTGATGTTTCTTTTAGAAAACAAGACTCATTTCTCAAGCAAATTAATCTTGAATTAGCAAGAAATACTAGTAATTGCAGGGTATAAATTTATCAAAAGCATTCATTACTTACCATGGAGGCTCCAAGGTGCTGCTGATCAAACATTGCTGAATCTAAAGACAGACCTCGCCGAGCCCAGTACTTGCTGGAGAACATCATCATGGCAGGTTGCATCTTTGGAATTGCTTGTTGCCCCCTTTTCCTAAGAAGACCAACCGGTGATTTGGGGGCTACCAGTGGTCCCTTCTGGTTAGGCTGCAGTCCAGAGGTCATGGTTTCAGTCTCTTGAGACGTCTTCTTTCCCTGCATTTTATATGGTGAAGCTACTACTAACTCAGAAGATTTCCCGTGGAGCTGCACCTTTTAAATTCATGTAGCTCTTTAGCTGTGCCACGTCCCTGACACTCCTTCACCGTCAGTACTGGAGCCTGGATTATATACCGTGACGAATGACGTTGATAAGCGCTGCTCTCACGTCATAGGCGACAGCTCATTTTCGCTTTTGAGGGGCTGGCACCTTCATTAAGACAATCTGACACACCCAACTCCTGATTGTAGTGGATAAGCACAGTCATCATCTTACCTCTAGGAAATATGAAACCCAGAGCAAAATAATTTGGATTTCAAGAAATGTTGATTTATTTTACTTCTAAGAGATGGTAAAAGAGATCAGAATCAACAATAGTAAATGCCACAGACTACCCAGCATTTCTGTGAGATAGGAAAGCCTTTGTACCGTGTATCCTGGATGCAGGATTTAGAAGTTCAATTAAACCATAAAAAATGTATACAATATATATGCTCTTACAACTGATACAGTGTAAGAGAAGCCTTTTTATTCTAGTGAGAACTAAAGCACCATTTACCATGGTAAAGCCCTCAGTCCACATTTTGGTTGTCCTCCTAATAAAACACCTGTTTTGACTACTAGTCCCAAATGTGTACTATTTATGTGGATTGGTCAGATTAAAACCACTTTAATAACTGGCTTTCACCTTCTAACTTTGACCAGTTAAGTTTAGATGTGCATTAATTAACTAGTAAAATATCACCAAACAAACATAAAAACTGAAAGAAGTCTGTTCTCTCAGAAAGTATACATTGGTGGAAATAGAGCAATGCATAAACTTAAATGTCAGTATCAAGAAACATCCTCATGGTGTCTGCGGAAAACAGTCTCAGAGCTAAAAAGGACAGTTCACCCCAGATATTATAAATATAACCATTTACTCACCCTTGAGTTGTTTCAAAATCTGTATACATTTCTTTATTCTGATATTTGGAAAAATGTCAGTTACCAAACAGTTCTTGGACACCATTGGCTAGTCAGAAATGCTGCAGAACTGTTTGCTTTCCTACATTCTTCAAAATATCAACAGAACAAAAACATTAACCAGGATTTTTTCTTTTTGACCATGGTATGATAGTCAATGGAGGCCAAGAACTGAATGGTTACAAGCATTCTTCCCAATATCTTTCTCTGAGGATGTAAACGAAGTAAGAATTTTCCTTTTTTTGTGAACTGTTCCTTTGAGGAGTGACGCATATTATTTACGCCTTTTGCTGAATGAGTGGATATTTGTCAGTGCACAGAATATGCTGGCTTTTTTAATGAAAGAGAGCTTAGGAGAGATAACATTACGCTGGTAAGCAGTGAGCTATCAGCTGCCTCTGGGCCAATTTCCTGTGGAAGAGGAAATGAAAGAGATGGAAGTTGATTTTGAGTGGCTTTGTTGTGGGCTCTGCTTACTAGTGGATAAAAGACGCAAATGTCATGGTGGGCCGACTATGTATAATCTCCACCATTTCAGAGGCCACATTTATACATGCTAGCTGGATCTGTTAACTTTTGTTTACATGGTCAAGTAAATTTTCAAGGGGGCCACATATATTTTTTCCTCTCATTTACACAAGAGTCGCTTTGTTTCTTTGGCTCTTTGAAAATCTCAAGGACTCTCATCTAATGCAATCTTAAGTTGATTATGTAACACTAAGTAATATTACATCATGATAAATGACTCGCTTCGTTGGGCAAAGACGCAAACAACAGCAGGCATTAAGACTACATATGAAACATTTTGCTTTAAATTTCATTTTTTGATCAATTCCTTTCCACCTTTTTTATCTGCCATTACCTAAAAACATATTTCCAGCCTTCAATTCTAAAATATAACTCACAGGCCAATGGGAGCATTTCAATTTAAATCTGTATTATTTAGGAAAAGAGTAAATCATAAGAAAAAAATATTTTAATATTTAACAATGGAAACCCCACCTCATTATGAAAACTCTCTCTATACAGTGAGAAGGAATGATTATTTAAATGAAAGAAACCATGGTACAAGAATATTACAAAAATAATGTTTAGGATCCGTTTAGATCCTAGTTTTACATTCATATATTTTCTCTGGGATATTTTACAATGTAGCATCATTTGGTAGCAAATATCTACACGATACCCAATACTGTTCATCTTTCTGGAATACGGGGCAAAAAAATCTGTACTATACATCATATAGGGCTGTACACTAGGAAATGAAGGCTACTTTGCAGCCATTGTGTGTGGTTTCTTTTAAGTGACTGTGGCCATTGGACACGACCTGATCTTGTCTGTGTATGGATCTTGGTGAGGTTTGTGGCGTCTCAAGTATTCCGTATTCACTGGTTTCTAATGCTGCTGAGCTTTCAGTGACTGTGGTGAGACCCAGTATCTCACCCACTGAGTGGGGTAAGTCCTTTAAGAGAATCAAAACAACATAAAAACATTAATAAAACAAACAGCACAATAATTCACCTACTGCTGCAATGCATACAGAAAATAACGCCGTCTGCAAAGCAGCTCATGAGACCTACCTTGCAATTTTTTATCTGCATACAGATAGACTCAGATTTACTGAGAATTTCTTCTATGTCCAATTTCATAGAGAGTTCATTTATATGCTGTAACGATAACACAAATAGGTTAACTTTACCCAAATAAAAAGTGATCTACATTAGAATAAAGTTGCAGATAACCGCTAACCTTTAGGATTTCATTGAATCCATAGTTTCTGTCCATTATTTTTTGTTTCTCAGAGTCTAAGATGGCACAGCACACCAGAAGGTGTAAATTTTGGCAAGGCAGTCCGGTCCACATGACCTAATGGGCAAAATATCAAAGAAATGTGTAATCAAAGTTCTGATTAAACAGATCATGTTGGATTTATATGTATGTATGTGTGAACATAAGGCGTTATGACTGTGGTTACAGCACACCTCCCAAAGGCGAAGGACATCCTGAAAAGGCAGCTCTCTCTTAAATCGGATCAACAACCATCGAAAACAGAAATACAAGTAACCAGAATCCTGTGCCTCTGTAATTAAAAAAACAAAGCAAACTTTAGTCACAACGATGCAGAATACTGTGAAAAATCT
Source organism: Barbatula barbatula (assembly GCF_947034865.1). Classification (NCBI taxonomy): domain Eukaryota; kingdom Metazoa; phylum Chordata; class Actinopteri; order Cypriniformes; family Nemacheilidae; genus Barbatula; species Barbatula barbatula. Next base: position 18,401,576 of record NC_136773.1, on the reverse strand, counting down.
GAATGATTTATCCTCACCGAGGTAGTTCCAGAAGGCCAGGTCTAGTAGGCGTAGCAATGTGCTGAGCTGAATCAGCTGGGTCTTCATTCCCTGCATCTGTTCCTCAAAGTTTTCGTGCTGTAAGACATTATGAAACTTATTTTAAATGCAGCTTTTATTTCGGTTACTCCATTCAAAGTGCTTGCATGTACCAGCGCAAGGACGGCAGCATGCTTTATTGATGTCGCCAAATTATCTCAAAGGAATTCATATGCAACCAAGTGCTAAAGTGAGATGAACAAAATGACACTTACCATCTCATCCATGAGAGAAACAAAGCACCAGAAGGCATCAACTTCATTTTCCATCACAACGAGAATGGGAGAGAGCAGATCACTCATGCCCTGCACGTAACCTGTACAGGAGTATCAAACACGCTACATTAAAAAGCACTTGGGCCCAATCCCATTTCTAACCCTTAACCCTACACTTTTCTTCGGTGTGTCGATTCTCTTTTGGTTGGAGGGGTAGGGGCCATATAGCCCTTCAAACGAAGATTTTTCGGGACCTCAATTCAAACGAAGCGGTATGAAATTTTCCAACATGGCTGCTCACGAGTATAATGTTAGCCTTTGGTTTTGGCTTTAATAAGGATTTAAACAACAAATAATCATCTTGTTTATGTGAAATTTTATGTTGTGTTCAGTTTCTTGTCTTGAATACTTGAAACGTTTAAAAAAAGTTACAAAACTGCAAAAAAGTCATTGTAACCAGGGCCGTCTCACCGGGGGAAGCAGAACGTGATCTGGGTTGTCTGTTTGTGATCGCCCTCCGATTCCCCGCCCGGACAGAGAGAGATACACGGAATGCGATAACAAATACAGGGTTAAGCAAAACGTGCTCCGACTTCACTGGCCCACTTGCAACCGCACTCCGTAGACAGAGAAATGGAGGGGTGTTTGGTGAGCTGCTTTAGACGAAACCGTTCAAGGATACGATATGACTCCAGCTGACAGCAGCATCTTAAACATTGGCGCATCTCCGTAGGATCAGTGACGTATTATAATGATGTATGACAGTATAGTAGTGTGTCCCATTTCTTAGGGGAATGTTTTAGCCTTTTCCCTTCAAGGGGTAAGTGAAGGGGTATAAAATAGATTTGGGATTGGGCCTTAAAATTCTCATCATAATGTAAATAATTCAATGTGCAATTCAAATTAAATGACATTAACCCCAAAATTCTAGGTAATACCTAAAGCAAGGATTTAAAACTCAGTACAAGCATTTTAGAACACATTGCATAACATTGATTCAAATAAGTTTAGTCAACTTGCCCAAATCAAAGTCGTACATGCAGTAGGTCATCAGAATGTCATGTAGTAATATCAAGCCAGGATTGTCCAAGCCTTCATAAAACTTGTTATTGCGGTCGGTCCGGTTCACATCTTTTTCTGCAGAGATTCAACAATCAGAAATGCAGCGTTATTACAAGCAAAGACAATGTTGCATTATTTGGACTGCTTTACTGGACTTAAAAATGAAACTGAATACACACCAATAAGGCTCCTGTAATCTCGCAATCTGGAGTTTCTGCGTTCCTGCTCCTCGCTGACCGATTTCCACTGCAGTTTCATTCTGAAGTATTCGTCTCTGTTGAGAAAAAAAAGACACACTTATTAATACAACTGATAATCAAGCTATGACAACATCAGTTATGGGACACCTGCATACGTTTTTCTCTTCTGGACGTCTTTTCTTTCTTCATGGGTGCTGTTCCAGGGGAAATAGCGAAGCAAAAACTTCCAAGCCTCTTTCCTCACTGCATGACAAAGACCCTGATAACAATAAAGAAACAAATCACAACAACATTAATGACATTTCTGTTCTAAATAATTTGAGAGATATTACAATTAGTGTAATTGTGTAAAATGCATTTATTTCTTTGAAATCCTTTGGAACCATTAAAGGTACAGTGTATAAAATTTGCAATTAACGCTTCACTCCACCCCTCCCCCCTTCAAAGCACTACGGGGGGTGACACAGCACTAAGATGTCGTCACGTTTTCGCTTTTTTGATGAAGGAGATAATGTATTTACGAACACGTTCTGTAGAGCAGTTTGTCTGCTTAGGGCTACTGTAGAAACAACATGGCGAATTCCATGTAAGGGGACCTGCGGTGTATGTAGATAGAAATAGCTCATTCTAAGGTAATAAAAACAATGTAATGCAACGTAATTGTGCACGGTATATTATATTGCATTTCTGTCAATAGATCCTCTAAAGAAATAACACTTGGGACCTTTAAAACTAGCATAGTCGTACCCCTTTAAAAATGAGCTCCTTTATGTGAGAAACGTTTGTTATTCTTCCTTCTGAATCCTGGTTCTTTGTCCATTCTTCCATTGTAACAGGCCCCTTCCTCTGCACTTCTGGTCGCGGTCCCAGATCAGGCTGGAACACACACACACACCTCAACTACAGTTTTTTCGTATTGTATGTCCATTTAAGATGGAATTAAATTTAGATGTACATCCACTTACTCTGGTTATGACTTCAAATCCTGGTTCCTCCTGTTGGTTAATCTCTAGTCCAGGAATGAGCTCTCCCAACAGGTCAGTAACCTCCTCGGCAGGCCGCTGGTGACACTCTGAATCAGGCACCCGAAATGCATCAAAGATGTAATTGGTGACTTTGGAAAAGCCGCCTAGTGTCGTTGTATAGGGATCCTTCTTGAATTTCTGTTCAGACAATGAAAATTGTATGCGTCGCTTTTATCTGCTGCAACAAACTCTGATATTCAAAGTACAATGTTGATCCGAAAATTAGCCATATGAACGGCAAGTGACTTAACAAGATAATATTATGTTCTTGCTATAAATGACATACCTGTACAATGCCATAGTTTACATCATCCAAAAGGTTCTCAAAAGACTGTGAGAAAGCTTTGCTATAGGTGCTGACAAACAGAATGCTTTCATCATCAGGGCTCCTTAAAAACAAGTCCAGAGCATACCGACATTAACATTCATTGCATAGTCCCAGCAATGATTATGTAAAAAAAAAACACAATAAAAAAAAAAAGTATTTAATGAATAGTAAACAAATGACATCATTGATCATATCGCTCCATGCTTTAAATGACAGGAGAAGCTAAGCCAAAAAAAGCCCAGCCTACGTTTCATTATAGAGGCCGAGATAAGAACTTTAATAACAAAAGCTATCTGTTCCTCAGCACAGCTGAATTCAGAATGCTCAGAGCGGATTTAATCTGCCGTGATATTTAACGCCGTTTCTTTCATAAAGCCTTAACTCTAAACGCACAGCTGCTGTTCGACTTTACACGAGTCACGTTCACGACCTCTCGCCACAGAACACATGCCAGACTTCCTCAAAGACACGAGATGGTTGAGCAAAGTGTTTTTTCCGCTTGCATCCGAATCGGGTTAGTTTTGATGTGCTCTGTTTTAGAGGGGAAAGTCTCCAGATGAAGAATTCTGATTGGTCACACTCCAGGGTCTTAGAGAGTAAGCTTATTGCATGTTGTATTTAGTGAATTAAAAGGTCAGGGGTCAGTTTTAAAAATAAGGACGGGACGAGTGAAAGCATTACGACATATTCAATTAGAAGAGGTCTGATATTAGATATGGTTATGTAAAAACATAATAATATGCCAACTAATGTTCAGGCTGATGTAGGTTTTGTTATTTATGATGAAAAACATAAAATAGGTCATAAATCAGCCTGCTTTGAATCTATAAGAGTTGATAATTTTCAATGTTTGGATACATAGTGTGCTTTTTTGTAAAAGAAACCCAGAAACATTAAAAGAGCATGTTCCATGTGGCAATAGTCATAGTTAAACTGGTGTGTAACTCTGCGGTGCACTCTACTGGTCCAATGCAGCGATTAAAAAAATTCACAATTGCACACATTGTAAAATCTGAGACTATATCTATATCAATAGATTTTAAGCTTTTTTTTGCCTACATCTAAGCCAAGGATGAGGCTAAACCCACTTAAGATGGAAAGTCAGGCACTGATACTTCACTTACTCGCTGATCTGAACTGATTTCCTCAGGCTATCCAGAAATTCTGTGCTCCCTCCCTGGTGGAAGTGAATGGTTGGCAGTGCTGTGCCGTCCTTCAAGCGGAAAATAAGGTATGACCAGCCCTCCTGTTTAACTGTGATAGACCTGAGGTCACACACGTTGAAAGAGAAGGCCCATTTGTTGCGGTCATTTATGTGGTTGGATCCACCTGCCATAAAAAATAACATGCTTGGTTTCAGTTACAAATTTGCAGCTTCTGATTAGGGAACAGAAACCTGACCTGTAATTCATTGGCTGATGCATGACATTTACAATTAGGTACTGGAAGAAAATACATAGAGAAAGCAGTCTGATACAGAAGTCAGTTAAGAAAAGGTCCCACAGTCAATTTCACATCATAAGATTTCTTGGTAACAAAAAAACAAGTAAAAAATAAACAACACGAAGTACAAATTAGTTTCCAGGAACTGTTAAAACAAAGAGGCAAAGAGCGTCTTTCAAACAATGACCAGAAAAGACAGTTTGCTTTGTTGTAAAAGCAAACTTAGTTGATAAAATTCAAACGACAAATTCAACAGAAAACAGAAACATTTACCTTCTCCATGACTATGAGCTTTCCTTCTGAATGAGACCGCATTGATCATGTCCCATTCTGTTTCATAGCTCAGCTGATGTTCAACAGGTCGGTGAGGTTTGTTTTCGGAACTCTGAGTCCACTCCACTACTGAACTGGAGTCCTTCACATAACAATCAAACAAACATAAATCAGGATATCCATTTAATATAGTATGAACTCATAATGAGACAAGAGACAAACAAACCTTGCAGGCACACAGCATGTTTGAGGGATCTGCGTCCTCCAATGGTTTATATTCCACAAGAGTTTCTCCATCCTACAGTTGAAGACAAAGTCCATAATAAACATAATGGAAGAGACTTGTTAAATGTATTTAATCCTTCACATCTGCTGAAAACGAAACAGTAATGTAGTATAACAGCTTTCAAATGAGTAGTTCACCATAAAAATTTAAATGTTTAAGTCATCATCTACTTACCCTCTTGTCATTTCAAACCTGTTTGACTTTCTACCTTCGCAAGAACAAAAAAGAAGATATTTTGAAGAATGTTGTTACCAGCACCCATTCACATGCATTGGTTACAATAGAAGTGAATGAGGGCCTTTGCTGTTCTGTTACCAACATTTTTCAAAATATCTTCATTTGTGTTCTGCAGAAGAAAGAAAGTCATACAGGTTTGAAATTACAAGAGGGTGATTAGATGACAGAATTTTCATTTTGAAGGTGAACTACTACTACTACTAATTCAATTCATGTTGATTTCAGAAAAACGTAACACGCTCGAATAAACATTCAATAAAAAAAAAAGAGGACAACCTCACCTTATCAGTAATCCTGAGGAACCCTGATATTAAATCCTGATCTTCACATTCATTTGGAGACGAGTGTATAAAAACTCCCTCATGTTCAAATACCACCTGCAAAACAGATGATAGTACACTGTTATACATAATAAAAGTAGGTAGAAAAAAAATAATATATATATACAGTGAGAGAAATAATTATTTAATCCCCTGCTGATTTTGTACGTTTGCCTGCTTACAAAGAATTGAAGGGTCTATACTTTTTATAGTAGGTTTATTTTAACTCATTGAGACAGAATATAAAAGAATTAGGGGAAAATTATAAATATGTAGGTTATAAATTAATTAAATTTTTCAGTGAAATAAGTATTTGATCCACGAGCAAAACCCTTGTTGGCAAGCAGAGAGGTCAGACATTACTGATAGTTGGACACCTGGTTTGCACATGTGTCGGGATACATTTTAGTCCACTCCTCTGTAAATCTTTAAGGCTTCTTGACGAGCCAGACTGACTGGGGCAGGAGGACCTTGCGGGCGCTTCAGGATTTCAATCTATTGTGGCATAGCGTGTTACCAATGGTTTGCTTGCTAACTGTGGTCCCTACTGTCTTGAAATCATTAACAAGTTTCTTCAGTGTAGTTCTGGGCTGATATTTAACTTTTCTCATGATCATCTTTACCCCATTGGGGGAAATCTTGTTAAAATCTGTTAAAATAAACCTACCAGAAAAATTATAGACCCTTCATTTCTTTGTAAGCAGGCAAACTTACAAAATCATGTCGCACATGCTACAAAAAAATCTGTCTGTGCTAAGAATAAATTTACCTGTGTAGCACACAGATTTACAGTTTTTTGTTTGTCGGGGTGCTTGTTTGTGTGAACATTGTAAATCAATGGTGCACTGCTATTCCATATTTCCATATTTAGAGCCCTGTGATTTCCAGATTGTGGAAACAGGTAAGGGATAGTGGAGGAGCTTTCCGGGTTATTAAAGGTCACCTGCTTATTTTGTGTGTACGAGCTGCACTGTTATGGTGTGTTCCCACCAGACGTGAATGAAGTGTTAAGAGCGAGTGATTAACATGTTAAGTCAATTTAAAGACACGATAGACATCCTGCGGCCCGATTCGAACTCAGTTGAACAATCTGAACTTTGGTGAATGCTGCTTTAACCAATCAGGAGCTTGCTCTAGTAGTGACGTGATTACGACGTAGCTAGCGGAGGCAGAAATCTGAAACAACAATGATATATTGAGAGAATGTTCAAGTCTATGCCATTTTTCAGCCTTCCATAGCACATAAAGCACACCCTCTCAACAAAATTCATGTCAGCCATTTCGCAACGATGCTGGAGCCGCCCCTCACACGACGCAAATTTGCGTGTGTTATGAAGTGATTTTCTCCGGCGAATGAAGCAAATTTTACATGCGAATGAAGTGAGTAAACAAAAAATCTTTAAGCGTCCAAAAACGAGCGAATGACGCAATTTATTCGCGCAACTTGCGTCAGGTGTGAACGCTCTATTGGGTCCAATTGACATTTGCGTCTAAAACCGTGTGGAAAACGCGAGCCACGCCTTTTTCGCTCTTCCAATTTCGGCACTCTGAAAAGGTGAAAACTACTTCCAGCACGACGCGTTCGCACATTTTTCTAGGCATGCCGCATCGCCCCCTTTTTGTGCGCGCCTGTCGTACTTCAACATTTATACTGGGTTCACACCAAACGCAAACAATCGCGTTCCACGTTCTTTATCGCCATGATTTTGAGCAAAATAAAAAGAGTCAAAAGGAAAGTGTAGCTAGAATGAAATACGGTAAGGGCTACATTTCTTGATGTGACTTTTAGTTTGGAGGCGGAAGTTTTGGGTTTACGCGTCTACGCGCAATTACGCGTCCATGCATCTAACGTCTGTACACGAAATTACGTCTTTAGGCGTCTGTACACGTTACGTCTAAAGACATTTTTGCCTAAATGGCCTTCCATACTAAATGAGCGAGATGCTCGTGCATTTGTCTGCTTCTCTGTATGAGGATACAAACGCATGAATTCCATCTCCAGAGCTGATCTGAGAGTTTATTTAATAAGCATTTCACTGTTAGAGAAAAGCAATCGTCAATCACACACTCTTTGCGACGACCCGTCAAAATAAAAGTCTGTTAAACTCGAACATCCAGATTAAAAACACTGTATTGTATTATAATACAATAACAAATTGTAGTATTCTAGCAGTGAATTGTATAAACTACAAACACTACAGTATACTTATATTATTTACTATGCATATTAAATATTAATTTAGTAAATATATCAAAAACACCATTCCATCTGCAAAATGAGGAATTTTACTGCAGTGTACCATTAATATACAGTACACTACGGTATCCGGACACAGATACTACACATATAACACAGAAATCAGAAAAACTTAAACGGAAAAAGTTACCAATTGGGAAAAACATTATGACCCTTATTTACCCAACTGAAAAATTAATGTAATTTGTTCGTTACCTGCCTATTTATTACACATAAATATTTTATTATAATATAATAGACGTTTTATACTTGTGCTACAACTGTTTGGCCTGTACTACAAAAATTCAACCTCTGTAGCACCAGTGCTAATGTCCAGCCATATCAAATGTCCATCAAAAGAACATTGTGCCTACTGGCTATTTGAAAATCTTGAGACAGTCAAGTCTTTTATAGATCAGCAAAAACAAACATTTTAAGATTACGTTTTGGTATTTGTTTAGTGCAGTTTAGCCTGCTTTTAGAGGAACTGAACTGACAGCTTCTGTCATCTAGGGACACAAACAATAACCATTATCTATTAATGAAAAACCCCACTGAATGGAGAAAATACACATGTGTATGAAAAGTAGATGCATTTCTCTCATATTTATGTCATGGATTCCTGTTAATCATGGCTGTATTTTATGAGTCTTGTGAATATAAGATTTAATGTTGGTGAGAAGAGGTAGAATTAAAGAAAAGATAACATGTGTTACAATACTGCAAACCACGTGGAACAAACTGACATGCATTAAATAACCTCAGACATTTTATATTAATCACACAAGAAATTCTATATTTACACAGTATTAGTTTACAACTATGGGCAGCCTTATGACTCAACACCAGTTAAAGCAACGATACAACACCAGTTAACGTTAGACATTTTTTTATTTTCAGACGACCCATTCGTGTTGTATATTGCCGACGTGGCGCTTCTGGCGATCCCACGGCTAGCATTACTTCTAATGTCCGTGTTTTCGTAGTTTGAACTGCTGTATTCCACTGATAGTGTTAGCAGACAGGCTAACTGTTGCTAAGTACAGTCATTTACTACATTAGTATATCATCTACATTGCTCGAATAACTAATTAAGCAGAACATCTGCGCCAAACCCTAACGAGAACCACTTGAAATGCGGAGCTATTTGTCGTATTTCACCGTGTATTTACTTGAAAAGCAGCATGCTCAGTACCTTAGGAGGAGTTGTGGCCGCCATGTCGACTGCTAAATAGACGACGTAGCACTAGCGCCTCTCACGTGCCTGTCAGCGATCCACAACAACAGTGACGAGTCATCTTCCGCATGGCCGGCGCCACGCATGCGCATTCACATTTGGAATAAAAATAATGTTTAATACAGATGATATTAGGGTTAGGGTTAGTAACAATTCAAAACAATCAAAATGCGTGCATGTAAAATATATTCTGTCCAATATTCTTTTAGAAATCATTAATAAGCTTCTTCAGTGTAGCTCTGGGCAGATCTTTAACCTTTCACCTTTACTCCATTGGGGAAATCTTGTTAAAATCAGTTAAAATAAACCTTTTTCTTATATACTTTGCATTTTAAACTTGTTTTCCTGCAGCATTGAGTCCAGTTCTGGAACGAGCCCTGTGATTTCCACGACGTGGAAAAAGGGAAGTAATAGCGGAGGCGCTTTCCGGGTTATTAAATGTTTAACATTGCGCACAATATGCTTTTATTTTTCTTCATAGTTTGCCTCAGTATTACTTCTACTTGTAAACGTAGTTTTGTACGCAACTTTCTGCGATTATTCTTGGCAAAATACCAAATGCACCCTCGGTGTCGCTTTGGTTAAAGAGAGTAACATAAATACATATTGTATTGCTTAGTGCCTGTATACTATTATTATTAGTAGAAGTATTATTACCTTTTATAAAAATGTGATTTGATTCGTGGACAAACCTCGAGCGACCTCTAGTGCTGTTCAAAACATATACGAGAGCAGAACTTTTATTTTGAAAGTAAATTTCAGCTGGCGCGAAACTTGTGAGTCTGCTGAAGATTCTTTGCAACGGAACTATCAGACTAGTTTATGACAAAAGATAACGTGCTTTTTAAGGTGAACTATATATAATAGCTTTTGGCGACGTTTGACTGGTTTCGTTTTGTTTCAAGAAAATAAATTCAGCAAAACAGGAATAATTTGTGTGAAGTTTGAATCCTGATTTAGATAATCGAATACAATAATGGTTCAAATTGTCATATCGAGGTAACGTTAAGCGTCGTCTCAATACAGTTTTAACAATTAGTTAATACTAGTGCATCTTAATTCAACAAAACTATTTGCATTATGTTTTGTAGTAATGCTGGCGAGGGTCCCGCTGAATGGCTTCTGGTGGAGCTGCAGGGAGAAATGGTGTCCAGGCAGAACACTGGACTAGCTGGACATCTGATGGGAGACCTTCATTACACCAAAGAGGTTTGTCTGATATTGGCTAAGAAAATTGGTTATATTGTAACCTGGATGTAGTTCTTTTTTGTTGGATTAATTTTTCTCGCAAAGGATTATAATCTAATGTCTGACCACATGTTCTGTTCTTTATTCAAGGGTGTACCTGTGTTAATAGTTGGACATCACATTCTCTATGGTAAGCAGGTTAAACTCGAGAAGCCCTTTGCTGTTCTGATGAAACATTCTGGTGCCTCGCAGGATGCTGAGGAAACCATGGAAACCAACCAGGACAGACCAACTTCTTACACTGTCTCGGCCTTCATCAAAAAGAAACTCATCTTTAAAACCCGACCTAAACCAATCATCACTAATGTGCCAAAGAAAGTGTGACAAATGGCCAGAAGTCAGACTGACAGATCGAGCATGAGACCCGTCAAAGGGACACCGGAGTTTGTTCGCTCTTCTGCTGGATTTGCAGTGGTCTGAATATGTATTTATGAGTATTGGTGAACAACTCATAGCTGTACTGTTTGAGGTTACTGTGTGCAAACAGTTTGGGACTATAAGAATGAAATGAATGTGGTGGATTAGTATTTTGTGTAGATTAATTGTCAACAGATGCTGGGGATATACTTGTTTTGGAGAAGTGAAATGTGTTACCCCTTGTTTGATTTTGACAACGACAAAGAAAAAAGAGATTTTGAAAACAATTTTATTATATCAAAATCATTTACAAGTGTTTGCAAAAATAATTACACTGGATATGGCCTCAGTATCTGACGACATACTCCAGAGTTGATAAATGCATAAAATTCGACTAGACCATAATTGCCATTGTTTGGAGAACACACACTGTGGTTTTCAGTGACCCCTGAATAAATGGTGCTGAACGTTTAATGTACTTTGCTGTTTATTCTCTGTATGTACTGTATGCAAGGCAAGCTGCCAATTACATTTTTGTTTTAAAAAAGATTAACTTCCTTTGTATGTACCATACTGGAATATAAATAATTTATAACTCCCTAATTGTACAGTATCATGATAACTTGGGTACATACAAATACAGTGTTTTAGAAATAAAAGTAGGCTACCCTATGAAATGTAGATAACATTGATATGCATCAGGATTACTGATTGTTTAAAATATCTTACAACTTTACATTACAAAAATATATATTACTGGACCATATATTTGAGTGACCGAAGTAAACCTGATATTTGCACAGTTGAAAAAATAAGATTCACCACCCACAAAAATATGCCTAAATAGTCCATTGCATTGGTTTTGTACAGACATTTCTGTCTATGAAAGGCAACAGTGCAAATCCGTTGTTGTCTTTGCTCACACCCAATTCATCCAAATCTCATTTAAAAGGTTTCTGAAGTCTCTCAATGGTCCTTGTGTTCCTGAGGACCATATTAGTTAAACAATTTGGCACCCAGTCTGCAAAGGAATGGCATAAAACAAAAATGTGAACAGTGAGATTTCAAGTTTGATTTAACTTATTTTAGTTCTAAACTCAATCCTGTCAATGTAAAGGAACAGGCTCGCAGGAAACTACAGGTCTATATTAAGCCATCCTCTGTGGGAATTACACATGTAAAAAAAGACACTCCTCACAAAACATATTCATGCACAAACAAACACTATCCTCAGTGTTTACATTTCTGCGCTCCAAAGTTTGTGTTTTTGAGGGCAAGTATGCAATAAAAGTTAGCTTTCGCATTCATGGAAACGTGTAAATTACATAAATGCACAAACTGTTGCATTTAGGGAACTGAGTGTGGAAAAATCCACCGGTTTTTGTTGACTGCATGTCGAAATACATGATGCAAGGTAAACTAAATCCTTTATGTTTTAAACCACCTACCACACTGTAAATAAGTTCAGTACACGTGATTCCCATTTCCCTTGCTAGCAAACATTTTATTGCCATAACTACTGGGAATTTTTTTCTATTTATATGCTTAAAATTTTGTATGAAAGGATCGTAATGTCAAGGTGGTCAAATTCTGTAACATCAGGCTAATATGCAATGCTAACCCCTACATATATGTTTTGCATGGAAAACAACCCAAGAACAAATTTATGGGAAAACTTTATGGGAACTATACTATTTATGAGAACTGAGTGTCTTGATACATATGTAAACATTTTATAGAGTTGTATAGTATGGTGGTATATCATAAATATCTAAATAAATTAAATGCAGTTTAAATGTCCTGTCAACTCAGCAGCACCACAAAAATATAAAACGGTAATGTTCAGATTTATGCTGGATTTTCATATACAAGACGTTACATAGTGACTTTCTTTTTGCAAAAACAACTATAGTCTTCCTCAAGCATTGGCACATACTTTACTAACCAGATGGTTCAACTAAAAATCACCCTAGTTTCATTCCAAACATATATGACCTAGTTTCACTGCATAACAAAATATATTTTGAAGAACGAAACCAAACAACATTGAACCCCATTGACTTCTATTGTGTGGATCTTCGTTGGTGTTCCACAGAAGCAAGAGTTGTATACAGCTTTTGAAGGTTAAATAAATGTTGACAGATTTTATATTTCAGGTGAACTATCCCTTTCAGTTCACGTTCAGCATAACTCAGAGTTTCAGCATGACCCCTTTAACTGAATGGTCAAGTTTGCCACATGTCACTCTAACTTCTCTCATCACTTGATCGCTTTTGGCTAAACCTTATGCGTTCTTGACTAGCCCTCGAATGTGTGCTTTATAATCATGAGATGCATCATTTCTGCTTTCACCTAATGTTTCAAAACCAGGATATGGCCACAGGTTGAAACTATTCAAGTAGGCGTACCGCTTCAAACCATCTAACACCCGGGACTCACATGACCCATAATTCAGCACCAGGTTAAGATGGGTTCATTTGAAATGAACCCAGATAGCTTGTCCTGCAGCACCATTAAAGTTGGCCACGCTAGGCTTCAGAATATGATAGGTGATACTGTTCCTCTCTTTTATTACAGCGTTTGGCCACTATGGCCAGGTATAGCACCAGGAGTATGAGCCAGTAACAGGCGTAGAGTATAGTGCCAGTGATGAGAAGAGCCTTCTCAGTCTCGCTGAATGGCTCCTGCACCTCGCAGTAAATGGTATAAACCACACCACCGAGCAAAATGGCGGCCCAAACTGTCACAGGCACGGCTCCGATCAAATTCACCACTATCTTCTTCCTGCCTGATGTTCCCCAGCCTGCTTTGTTAATAGTCAAGAGAGCGAAGATCTTAGCAGGCAGCAGACTTGACATGTAGAGCAGAGAATACAGCGACATGAATATCATGACTAGGTTGCCTCGCAGGAAGCACGCGTAGGTGGCCTTCACAATACCCACCAGCTGGACCGTCAACAAGAAGAGTAGGATGTTCCACAGGCGACCGCGGTAAAACAGGTGGATCACCGTAGCCACCAGGAAAAATGGGAAGAACCCGGTCACCACAGACTCATAAGTCATCCAGAGACTGTGCTTGTGAAACCAAAGGGCGTTGTAGAGCCACTCTCGAAAGTAAGACTTGCTCCAGCGGGTTTGCTGGTTGAGCCAGCGCAGGTATTGCGTCGGGGTCTCGGTCTGGCACTGGGAGCGTGCCGTGTATTTTGTTTTGTAGCCAAAGCTGAGGACGCGGTTGGTGAGGTGCCGATCATCACCAAAGCTGCACTTGCTTCCTAAGAAGGTCTGGTGATACCAGGGCTCCAGGAACTGCTGGAGGAGAGAGTTGCGGTACATTCCAAGCGGACCACTAATGCACTGAACACATCCAAAGTAAGACTGGCAGGCCCTCTCCACATTGAAGGCCATCCAGTAACGGACGCTACTCAGGAAGGAAATCCAAGAATCATACTTGTTTAGGATCTGAAACAGATAAAGGTAAACTATGGGTGGCCATACATTATAATTACAGGTTATTTACCAGATGAGTTAGCTGTGTTTCAAATGTTGAATTTAAATGTCTTTATTAATATTGATAGTTAAAACAAATAAAAAGATCTCACTTGAACATCTCCTCCCACTCCACCCACTTCTGGATCCTGCTCTAGAACCTTGAGCATCTCGATGGTGCACGCTGGATCAAGTACAGTGTCTGAATCACACACCTACACAAAAAAAATTGATTTTCTGTTTTAATCAAATAAACAGTAAAGTGACCAAAAGTGAGGTCTGACTTTAAACAAGTGACATATTTTTTCTTTGTTAAAATGATTTATTAAAGATACATTAAAATGTGTGCCAGATCTGTTTGCTTTCCTACATTCTTCAAAATATCTGAACAAAGACATTTATAAAACAGAATGTCCTACTATGGGTAGTCAATGGTGGCCAAGAACTGTTTGGTTACAAGCATTCTTCCAAATATTATTTTCTGTGTTTATCAAAACAAAGACATGTATATAGATTTGGAAAAACTTGAGGATGAGTAAATTATAAAAGAATTACAATATTTGGGTGAACTGTTCCTTTAAGGAGGCTTGCCGGAAAAATTACACATTTGTTTTGTCCATTTTGTACAACACATCTCATATGCTGATAATTTAATGGCACCGTGATAGGTCATTAAAGGCAAATATTGTATGAGCATACTCCCAACATAACTTCTGGTCACTACTTCTCAGCAACTTTTCTGTCTTATTCAGTTTCTCAGCAGTTTACTTTTCTTTTTTTTATCTATAATCTATTGAGGTCAATCAACAATTGACAAAGAAGAATGGCACCAAAGATTTGGGAGCACAGATGTTTCAAAGTCATTTCTTTCTCAATCAAACGCTGAGCAGAAACAATTAAAGGCTGCTGACAGCGCACAGGTGTGCCCAAAACCACAGGTGACAGGAAGGTAACATGACTGACCTTTGAACTCGACTTCGATTATAGTGATATTGAGGGGGAAACTTTATTGTTCAAGTATATTGTAGGCTCAAAGAAGAACAAGGAAAAACATGGCGTTGGATTTCAAGTTTTTAAAGCTTTTCTTTATGTGCACTCACAAAACTGATTGCACCAAAACAGCCAACTTAATTTAAGTTTTCAGGTAGAGAAAAATACAGATCAAATGTTTTCTCACCTGAATGTAATCCACAGTATTTCCCAGTGCTTTGAAGGCCGTATACATCACCTCCCTCTTGCCGCCCCACTCTTGCATAACGCAGGAGTACCGGCAGCTCCGCACCACCCTGGCCACCCGTGCAGCCTCCTCTGAGTGCAGTGAGCCCCTCCCTTCTCCCCCATCTCCGTCGCTATGGTAATTCCCCTTCCACACCACGCACCCTGTGTGCTCGGCTCCCCCCATCACCTCCTGGAAGATGTCCATCATGTAACCATCTTCATGGCGATTCCCATCCACCACCAACACCACTTTAAGTCCAAGGAAGGAAATGCGGCGTATGCTGCGCAGACACTTGCGCAAGTAGTCTGGATCCTCTTGATAAGCTGCGATGCAGAGGGCCACGGTGCGATGCAGGTGCTGGGGTCTGGACGGGCCCCTCATTTGCCGGTGCTCCAGGAAGGCAAAGAGGCTCTGCAGGAGGAGGTGGAGGGATAGAAACGCACCATACAGACCGAAAGAGAGGTGGTGCTGCTCGGTGTGGATGAACTGGTAACCTGTCACGTATGCAAGCAGGATGGCAAAAAGCACCACCGCGGCGAACAGGGTGGTGATGAAGATGCGCACAGCAGTGCCTAAGCGAGAGGGCATCTGAAGAAAGAAAGAGAAAAGGTTACAAATTAGTTTTACCTCAAATGGATAAGTCACTTTGAGAGAATCATCTTCCAAATACTTACAGTGTGTTGAATGTAAATGTACCGATCACATCATTTTATTTTTCATATTCGAATAAATCTCATAAAGACATTTTTACAGGTCATATTTTACCCCAAAGCTGAAAATGTATATAAGAAGTTTTTGTTTTGTTTTAAGTTTTAACAATAAAGCACTTTAAAAGACCGTTCTTATTATTATCATGGAAATGAATTCCAATGTGTATTCAGGTGTTGATTTTGTTTTTCTCATTTCCGAATATATTCCCAATAATGATGCTCATTAGATTTGCATCATTCTATTAGGACACAAAGTTTTTTAAATAATTAAAATCAAAAGTACATTAACGGATGTACAAAATAATACAATGTGCTTTTTAATTATCATTATTTTAACAATGCAACACAAATTGCCAAAAAAACATTTCATCTCACTTAAAAAAATAGTACACCCAAAATAGCTGAAAGGGATAGTTTAGCCAAAAATCTAAATTCGGTCATTATTTACTCACCCTCATGTGCTTCAAAAGTTGTATTTGACTCATTC
This sequence comes from Barbatula barbatula, assembly GCF_947034865.1. Taxonomy (NCBI): domain Eukaryota; kingdom Metazoa; phylum Chordata; class Actinopteri; order Cypriniformes; family Nemacheilidae; genus Barbatula; species Barbatula barbatula. The sequence continues at coordinate 18,385,130 of NC_136773.1, read as the reverse complement.
TTATGTAAAACACAAAAGACGACATTTTGGAGAACATTGGTAACCAAACATCATTGGCTCCATTGATATACATTGTACAAACACAAAACCACCCATACATTTCTCAAAATATCTTCTTTTATGTTCTACATAAGAATGAGTCAAATACAACTTTTGAAGCAAATGAGGGTGAATAAATAATGACAGAATTTAGATTTTTGGCTAAACTATCCCTTTAAGCTCACTATTGTCTAGGCCAGTTCTCGTAGTGAGATTCACCAATTAATAGAAGAGGAGAGGCAAATTTAAATAATATATTTCAAACTACTGGCAAAAACAGAGATCTTGTAAATACTAAACTATAACAAACGTCACGTGAAACCCTTGCTAACTCTTTGTCTCTCTCTCTCTTTTTCTCAGGTTAATGACTTAATTAAAGACTAGTCAAAGCATGGCAGGTAATCAGTGGTGGTCAACCTGTGGAACAATCCCCCCTTTCATTCATGCCACTGGCTCCAGCTCCTCCTCACATGGAAGAAAGAGCCGCTTCACTCGCTGCCCTCGTATCATAACAGTGCTGCAATGGAATAGAGTGGCAGAAATAAAGCTGACTTCCACTGAAGTGGTTGTTGATTTTTCCGCCACAGTAACTGACTGTTTGCATTCCCAGAGACATTTACAGCTGCGATTTTATGTTTTAAATCCGATTATTCCAAGTAAAAATTACGCTTTTGAAAGTATAGCATTTTTTACATATATAAAATGCATGCATTTCTTTTACTAAATAGGCACATTTGTTCTGCCATAAATACAATACATTGCTTTATTGTTCTTGTAAGAGTTTAATCGTCTTTCCCTGGACCTACACTGTACATTTCCTTGTGATGTAAAGAGCAAATACAAACAGAATATAGAGCCCGAGGGTTCTAGACAGGAGGCAGATATTGAGTGACATGTTTGACCCTAATTAGAGGGATTCTTCCTCCGGAGACTGAGCTTAAAAGGACGGGGCGAAGAGGGCACCCATATCAAACTTAAAAGAATGTCAACCACCCCTCAGTTCCCCAAACAAACTACCACATGTGTGACGAAAGATTAAACAGCGTACATAAAATAAAGAAAAAACGAATAAATAAACACCATCACCTTTGATCACTCTTAAGGATCACTTAAAGAGAGAAATTCCAAAATTCCAGCACAATTACATCACAATATCTTATTTTCAGATTTTGTTCATACTTAACCATTAATTGTAAACTGTTGGTAACGTCCCATTCCTATTAGTGCACAATTTAAAAATTGACAGGGTTTCCAAAAGAGGTCAGAGGTCAATCTTTACTCACTGTCTTCATGATGAGATGTCCAGAGAAGAGATAAATGAGATAATCTCAGATCCCGAATCCTTAAATACTGTATCGAACGGCAGCTTAATTAATACAATTACAAATGATGGGAGATCCCCTCCCATCTGTGTTACCAGCTCAATTCAGTAATCCAAACTGACTATGATTCACAGAGAAGTTGGAGAGAGACGTTGTCAGATTTGATGGTACAGGGGTGAGCATGGCAGGTGGTTGCAGATGAAACAGCAGCACGCAGCACGCAGAATCCAGAAGTTTGAGATCACAGGTGCATAACAGGCTGGGGTGCTAATGTTGCATTGAGAGAACTGGCTGTGTTCTTAGGTAAGGGACCGATGGAATGACAACTTTGGATGGGAGATGTATGACAGAGGGGGTGGAAGAGGAATGAAGGGGGTCTGGAAACCACCAGGACTGTTGAGGGAGAGCACCAGGTGAGTGGAAGTCAGATGAATGGCTGGAAGGCAAAACATAAAGTTTGTGTATGGGCAAGTTAAGACCGATAAAGCACAACAAATTTTAAAGTTCTTTCTTCACTTTGGTGGAAAACAATGCTCCTTATCAGTCAAATTAATCATCTAAAAGTCCACTAATGCTCACTATTCTCAAAATCTCACTAAACCACACTGAAATGATCTACAGTCCTGATATAATGCAACTGTAACTCTGTTCTGTTTCCTAATATATGAAGTTAACAAATACATTTAATTATGTGAGCTGTAGAGACCATTGACATTTCTTAGACAATGGCAAATTATAAGTTAAACACCACTTAAATACAAAACACATTTATGCATTTGGCAGATGCTTTTATCCTAAGCGACTGCTTTGCACTATACATTTCTTTCTGACTATGTGCAATCCACTGGGATCAAACCCATGACCTTGGCGTTGCTAGCGCCTTGCTCTAACCACCGAGCCACAGGAAAGCAAAACATTTAGAAACACAAACTAAGGTAACATTATTAGCTTGTATATACATATAACTTAATACATAAATGATGACAACCTTAGTGAGGATTGTTTTTTCTGTGTTTCATTGCTCAAAAACAAGATTTAAACTTTTTTAACATATAACTATGCGTAAACAAGAAATGGCTTTTTGAATAGGTTTAGTGACCTCTACTGTGTGAAAGGGCTAACAAATGTATTGTATTTTTTGTTCTAATGTCTTATGATTGCACATTATCGGGTCCCTAATGTTAGATCTAATGTAAAAATCTTGGTCTTGTAACAAAACCAAACTGAGAAGCAATACCATAAATCATACATTAAGTCAAACAGAGGACACATCAGTCACTGCCACTAGGGGGCGCTTCCTGAGATTTAGAACGTGCAACTCTCATGCTAAAGACCACAAAAATGATGTATCACTTGTGTTTTAGTAATTTAATTGTTATTTTATATAAAGAAAATATTATTTTAGTTTTTAAATGTTAGCCTAATCCTCTTGAAGAAACACATACTACTCAGAAAAACACCCTGTGGATTTGCAAATTAGCATATCATATTCACCAAGTCTTTTGTCCTCTCAACAGGCTCCACTTCTGCGGTAATTATTGAATATTTAACATTAAGATATTGATCCGTTTTCAAATAGTTTTTCAAATTATTGACAAATTGTAAAACCCAGCAGAGCCTTTTTAAACTCTCACCAGACCCCTGTGTGGTGAAAGCACAATGATATGGAGAGCTAAATAGCCATCATTTTCCTTGGCTAGGCAACACACATTCAGACCAACTTCTGAAGCTTTTCTGTTTGCTGTTAGTCACAGAGCCTTTAGGCACTAACAAGGGTGTTGGGAAACAGAGGGCCCTCAACCACTTAAACTGTACTACTAAAAACACACACAAACACTATTTCACAAACCTTCAATTTTAAAATCTAAAAGTAAAAAGAAGTCAAGAAACAAATCACAACTTATTTGGTTAACATACAGACCTACTGTAGCTTTTTCTATTATAAGACGTATAAAGCAGCAGTGATTTTTTTAACAAGCTTACAGAAGCCCGTTTGTACTCTATGAACCCACCCGATCTAAAACTCAAGTCTCTTTTAGTTTTGTACACACACACACATACACACACACACACACACACACACACACACACACACACACACACACACACACAATGGGCATGTCACAGACTCCATATTTCATCCATTAACTGTGCCACCACACACAGCCACAAGATAACAGTTAAATAAAAATAAATGTCTCTTACCTTCCCAACCCCACAACTGTGATGTTAAGTTCTCTCTCCTCCAGTGGAATAAGCCTTGCCGAGTCGGTGTGTGTTTGTCTGCCAGGCGTCTGCTCCCCGCTCCTCTCCACTACAGCGGAGCACAGCAGCGTCCTTGTTCAGTCTCCTGCTCACACTACATCTTTATTCCAACCACACTTAATTCACGCACTCCCTACTCCCAAAATACAGCACCATATCCCTCCTCCTCTTCTTTAGATTCTCCTCCCACTCCTTTTTTTTGTCTCCCCCTCCTATCTCTCTCTACAGTCCCGGGGCATCTTAGCCTCAGCTGTGAATTAAGTTCTCACCTGTGCCCACTGTGAGGAGGTTTGAGGTCTGCCGGTGGGCCTCATCTCTCTGCTCTGCTGCAGTGTCTGCCGCTCACTACATCCTTCTGCAGTGCAGCCTCACTCCTCCTGCACCTCTGCCTTTCCTTCAAGGTCCTTTTGTGTCTACGGCCCTGCCTCTGTCCCCAGCTCTGCATTGCAGCGAGCCCCAAACAAGCAAGACTCAGGACTGTTGGAGCAGGCACCCTCTTTCCTCGGTTACACATACACACACCCTCTCTCAATGCAAGCTTTATTGAGTTATTTATTTATCAATCGCTCCTCCCTCCTGCTGGCATCTCGCAGGTCCAACAGTGACTGAGAAAATCAAACAGAGGAGAAAAAGATTCAAACTGCTGCATTCTTTGATCAATATAGACCACGAAGATGAACAGCCGGGTTAAACACGCTTGATAATCAGTGTAATGGCATACTCGTGGCAATATTGGAAGGGTTATTATGGGGTTGTGGGGGAAAGTCTCCGCTAGTTCCATTGGCCTGGCTTCAGTGACGCAAAATTACCCCTTACTGTGAGAAGGACCTTGGCGTCTTACCAGAGAAGCAATTATAAAAGACAGTCAACAGTCCACAGCTTACAGTAGAGGAACACTGAGCCAAAGTTTATCTCACTGGACAGCTATACTCATCTGTCAAGAAAATGTGCACAGTTAACACAGATAAATGCATTAGCTAGCATGAAATAACAATGTGTTAGTTTTTGGCATTTATTTATTTTGGCTGATGGGTTAATACTGAAACAATTTATTATGTTTGTTCACAGTGCATTAACTAAAGTTAACATTTCCAACGTTTGATATTGGAATAAAGTGTCCTTCTAGGTTCTTCATAGCAATGTCATAGAACCATTTTTGGTTCCCCAAAGAACTTTACAATACAAAGTTTTTATATGAAGCAATCTTTTTGCAATGTAAAGAAAATCTTTCACTTCGCAGAACTTTTATTGAAACAGCAATGTTTTTTTGGGTGTTAAAGTTTTATGATAACATTTAGCCAAAATGGCTTCTTATTTGGCATCATGAAGCCCTTTTTAAAGAGTGCAAGATTAATAAATGCTTTAGTTTTTTGTTCGTTGTTGGTTTATGTTCACTAATCCATTACGTAATATTAACAAACGCATCCTTATTGTAAATTGTTGCCGATTTAACACTTCAAGATTTTCTGAAATTAATCCGATCGAAACGTTTAGGAGTTCTTGTTCCCAAACAAAAGGATCTATCACAAAAACGTTTTTCACATTTTGCTCTTATTATTAGTTTATCTTACTTTTCAAAGTATTCAAATCCACTTGTTTTTTTATTTAATACAAGTTTAACAGTACAAGTTATTTTTGGCTAGAGCAGACAGGAACACACCCTGGATATCCAGACATGTGCTTACGATGTCTTTAAAACATCTATAACAATGGAAAAACTAAACTGGAGAAGACATGAGTTATAATAAAAGTACCTTGTAAATATTCATTTTTATTTTGGAAAAAAAAGCTCGCTATATTTCATTACATTCATCAGACACGCAATTTAGCATTTTATACATTCGCAAGTAAAATACTAATTTTACTTACATTGTATCTGCTAAAAGTAGAAGAGGGGTCAGAAAGCTATTGAGATGGGTAACAGTGCTTTTGGGTGGGAGTTTAAAGAGAACAACAAATTACCCTGTCGTGTCTTACAATGGTGTCTCGACCCAGTCGTTTTTATTTGTACCACAAAAACTGGATAAAAAGCAGAGAGACATTTTATCACCAAAGCCGAGTGGAAAAGGCCGTCTACAAGCACATATTAAGCTTTTTAGCCCGAGAACCTCTTTGCGGCCGATAACAAAAACACAAAGCTACTCTATCAACTCTCAGACAAGAAACATGAACAAGAATTGAAAAAAAGAATAAACTAAAAAAAAGTTTCATTTACAACTGGTAAAGAAATCTATGGCAAGTATAGATTTTGAGAGGTAATAATCTGTCTGTAAAACAGATTATGTAACTACTGGAGAGCTTTCAAGGAAGAACCACAATCTTTTTCTCGAGTTTCTGCTGAGGGAAGATGAACCTCTTCATAACATCATCCAGCTCCTCCAGAGCAAGCTGAGCGTGGAGCTTGGCCACTTCATCCGGGTCCGACCGGACCACCCACTTCAAAGCCCGATACAGTTCCAGTAAAACGTCACCAAGTACCTGAAAATATAAAACGAACAAAGGACAAATAGGAAGTGCTTAGTAAGCAAATGTTTTACAGTGCAATAGTACAGAAGACAAAGAGCAAGCGTAGAATGTAAAATGAATACAGTATTTCTCTTGAGAGGGAACGATTCCCTCACATCGGTGAGACGCAGAAGAGTTTTTGTGAGCAGTCAGCTGTTCTGGTTTTATATCTTCACACACGATGAGCTAGTGACTTATGGTTTACCTGGACAAGCCATCTCATTACTCACTGTAACAGCTGTACCAAGCAGCTAGCATTTCTCATACCAGAAGGACCAATGTGCATCCTGGGAAACCTAGAGACCCAGTTTACAGATGTCATTACCCACAGGGTAAGGGGGTCTGGACTTTGTGTGTCAATTTATGCGAACAACTGAAAACAATCCAAATGCTGGAGTGATTTTATATCCCCAGACCCCAACAGTGTTTCAAAAAAAGTCAAATGGATTATGTGAACTGCTCCTTTAAAATACCGGAAAACCACTTAAAATCACATTTTTATCATTAGGATAAAGAGCATTCATTCTGTGGTATGAAATATTTTAATATAAACAGATCAGACATACATCTGTTAAATATGGCTAATGGTTGATATAGTTACAGATGTAATTCTGTACTTGTGATACACTTTCATAACTAAGATTGCTGAATACTGTTTCTTCCCCCCCACAAGAGGGATTGGCAGAGAACATGGGATCCTTTATAACAGGTTTAATGTTATAAGAGAAATACCACAAAGTTGAAGTTTATTCAATGAAATTGTACATGCGCCAATAGACTTCAAGGAGCAACAGATAGAGAAAGATTGTGGGTGTTATAATAGTAATTGTTGGGAGTCTAATGAGGGCCGTGGGAACGTGAGCGTCTGGAGATAGTGATGATTAGACAGAGCGTTTGTTCTTTCACACAGGTGACCTCTAAATAAGAGAGCAGAACATTACAGCTGCTTCTCATCAGTCCAGATGCTGGAGGACCTGACAACCTACTCTGTTAACCTCAGACACAAAACACTTTTGTCTTTTGTTATTTTAGATGATCCTTGAAAAAATGTGTGATGACATATTTATAGCTTTAAAATTTTCAATTGTCAATGGCAATTGGACGGGACCTTGATAAATGCTATAGATATATATAAAAAAATATATAATAAAATACATAAATATATAAAAACAATTTAAGCACTTTATATTTCTAATGAAAATAATACTTGGCATTAAAAGTATTGCAATTTTAACAATGTAACCCCGTTTTTAGGATCTGTTGAATTCTGTCGAATAACACAAAATAGTTTTCTCACTGGTCCCTAAGTTTATAAAAACAAACAAAAATTGTCATTTGATCACACATCAATAAATACTCACCTGTGTGGTTTTATCACCAAGTCCTCTTAGTATCAGAGCAATGACGTGGACCGCAGCCCGTCGAACCTCTGCCTCTCTATCCGTCTTTATCAACGCTGTGAGACACGTGCTCAGCTGCAGGAGAAAGCACACAAATATAGGTCAAAAACAAAAGACGTTTTTCTCTCAAGGCACTGCTTGGGCCACAAGAATCTGCAATGCTGCGCAAGTCGATCTCTAATGTCGATGCAAAGGGTCGATTGATGTTTAAACATGTACACAGTCTGCTGATGGACTGGTTGAGAGAACCCTGTTGCAGGCAGGATGTTTCATGAATAAGCAGTCTACTTAGTCACCGTGACAGAGATGCTTATTCATTAAGACTTATGAGGGACCAGTGCTGCGGCTCAGCCCTGCACAGTAGATTCTCTCATCCAGCACATACATGCAAAACCACTGAAAAAACAAACTGTGCGTGTGGTTGCAAATTTCACATGTTGGCACATAGATCAAAAATATATGTGTTTCTGTTATATACAGTAGTAGTACATTTACATTTAGTCATTTAGCAGATGCTTTTTATCCAAAGCGACTTGCATAGAGTTCAGGAAGCAATAAGCATTAAAAGAGCATGTTCCATGTGTGATTGATCCTAGCAAACAAATCACTGAAACTGAAGATAGGGGTTTGGGTTTATCTCTACTGTATACGGCCCATGTGCACTAGCAGAAAACTGTTATCTCAGCACATGAGAAGATTAAGTGGTGTGAGATGTGCACACGCACAAACAGCTGTGCTGAGCAAAGAGAACAATGACTTAAAATTGACTAATTCCAGTCTAAACCACTTATTCAAAAGAACAGATTTAACATCTCATCAACTTCACTGCTTGATTTGGCTTTTAATGGTTTAAGATTTGCTACCTCTTGTGCCAGCGCTCCGAGGGAAAAGTCGAGCCGTTGGCACAGTTCTCCCAGGTTGGATAGGCTGCTGGCACGCACGCTGCTGTCCTCATCTCGTGTGCTGCTTAGGAACACACCAATCAGAGGCCGCCCGTAGTGCGGAGCCAGGTCACCTGAAACAAATGGGTGCCAAATTTAAAACAACTAAAAACATTTACATTTACATTTATTCATTTGGCAGACATTCTACTAATAACATACTAGCTGGAACATACGGTAATAAAGATATGATTCTACATAAAATACATTAACTACACAGCGTCCAGCCAGAACACACACAAACACACAGCTAAAGTTGTCACTCCTCTTTCAATCTCTCCATCTTGGTGTGAAAGTCTGAGAAAATCCAAAGCACGTTCCTACAGCATGAGTGTAGTCACTAAACAGGGATTTATTGGCTCATAAGAGAATAGCCCAAAAAGCCATGACCATAAAAGTCTTTATCAAACTAACAGGTATTAGTGTAAAGGAAAGACGTAAGTTTATGAAAAAATTAAACTAGAGATAAAGAAACTAAATGTCAGTGTAAGAGGGCTGTGGGCCAGACATTGACTTCTGCCTCAAAGCATATGACTTAGAAATGTTAAAGCATTAGTGAGATGGGTTAAATTCGAAACAAAAAATTAAAGCCTTAAATTACAAGCTTACTAAATATTAAGTTCAATCCAAACAAATTTCTTTGTGATACATATGAAAATGTTTCTAAAAATAAAATTTTGTGAAGGGGCCAGTAAAAACATTACCAACAAAATACAAATCTGATTTACTCTTAAAATCAGGTCATTATTAAGTCCTGTATTAAGGAACTAGAAACCAGTAGGTGGGTCCAGTGGGCCGTTTCCCCACAGCTGATGTTACTGGCCAGACCACGGAAAGCCCAGCTCAACATATCACTCAAAGTGGCTAAAAACCTTCCTTGAAGCGATGCGCCAGGACCTATTGAGACACAAATGTCTACTTGTTTAAATGACCAGTCGTCTACACATATCAAACAGGCTTAAAAGCTTTTGTGACTCAATCTTTGAAAAGAAAAAAAGTATCTAAGGGGAAGAGAAAAGGCCAAGAAAAAGTGTAACATCCATTTCTTTCATCCAGGGCTTCTTGTTAACTGTGGCCATCTGTTCAAGCTCCTTATTAAGGGACAAGTTAAATTAGAAACCACGACCGCATTTATCAAGAACAAGGATTAATTTAACAACGGACTGGACGCAACTGTGGTTGGATATTAGTAATTACAAGCTTAAACGTGCTTATGACATCAAGAAGAGAAATCAGTGGGTCATTAGATAATAATCTGAGCTCATGTGTGCGGTTGAAGTGAGCGATGCCCCCTGCTGTGTGTAAAAGTGACACTGTGAGCTGTGAGATTCACTGTGAGCTTTCAGTCGATTGTGGCAGCTGTTGGGCTTTTGGAGAGCCCGGTCTGTCAGTCTCGAGGAGCCGGCCAAGACGACACGCCTCTGATCTCAATAAAGAAACACACATTTGTGCTGGGATACCACACTTTGCTATTCAGAAAACAAGGACAGACTTACGAATAGAAAGAAACAGATCAAATGCTGTATAGTGCCACTTACCCATCGCCCTGCTGGCTCTCATTAAAACCTCGCCCACTTTGAGGCGTGTCTCTAGAGAACGTTCCCTCTTGGGAGAACCTTCACTTGACCCGGTACGATACTCTCCCAGCAATCTCTGCAGAATCTGCTCAGGGAAAGACTCAGCGAGCACTGCCAACCCTGCATACAGAGAAGAGATAAAAGAAGCAGCCTGAATAAAGACCAAGAGCATTTAAGACCGGACTGATATGTAAACTAAGGCCTGAATAAGTCAGTCCAGATATAGACCTGTGTGACCATATATGGACATGGAGTGAGATTGTGTTAGTTGCACGAGCTCCCTTGGGCGAGCATAATTAGCTAATCGACCAAAACTCTATCTAGAGGACCAGAACCAGCATCCTTCTAAATGTGAAGGGTATTCCTTAGAAGCCTGAAATTGATCCACTAATTTATGCAGACCATACATGCGCACACACACACGCAAAATAACTGGTCATCAATATACAGAACATCTAAAACTGTGTTTCCAAGTAAATTATAATTAAAATGATTTAATATGTTATTTATTCATAAAATAATTATGATTAATTATTAGCAGCAGTATTAAATGATATAATAGTAACATAAAATCAAGGAACCATTTTAACGTTTTATAGGTATGCGTTTAAGTAAAATTATCATTTTGGTTAATTCTGTGAACAACTAGCCTATTTCTACCAAATGTTTAATTTCCATGAATTTGTGGAAAACTGGGGAAAAAATAGAAATAACAGAAAGATGGTCTGTATTGTTTCAGATCTCAAATACTGCAAAGTTCATATTCAATACAACAATAGTTGAACATGTACCTAGGAAAAGTGTAAAAACATTTTTTATGTGACAGCTTCTATAAGTTTTCATGCGTGTTTTTATGCTGTCAGTCTTTCGCATTGCTGTTGGATGATTTTATGTCACTCCTGAGTTTTAATTTCTTTATTCAACAGACACCGGACTGGATTGGCCACAAAACATAAAAAAATTCAGATAAAATATTTAAATAAAAATCTCTTAATTTTTCAAGCAGCTGTATATTGTTAATATTTAAATTATTGTAGTTGTGTTATTTCCTGCTACTACTACTATCATTATAATCATATTAATAGACTAAAAAAAACATTTTTAACACAAGATTTTTAACTAAACCTCACACAACGCTTTCATCAGGGGCAGAACACATACCAAAATGTCACACTAGCAACTGTGCTTCCATACCTCCATCCAATCTTACCTTGAATAGCAGACAGATAGACAAAAGAGTCTTCATGTTCTAAGTTCTCCAGAAAGAGCTGCAACATATTGAGATGAATGACTGAACGCTTAGCAAAGAATCAGGGCACAGTTAATTCATTCCTTAGCCTAATTACTCCTGACAGTTTTAAAGGTTTCATTTGTTCTACGCTCAGCACATTTACAGTAATGCAAATGAAAACATGTTTGAGGCCTGCGGTACAAAAAGATTGAAATGAGCTCATGTCTGTGAACAAAGGAGCGTGTGGAATTTAACACAACAGAAACAGACACAATAATCAAAACATGCTGTAAGTAAATAAAGGAGAAAAGCATTTAATTTAGTTCCCTGAGGTAAAAGTATGTGACTGAATGTTAGCATGGCTCTCTGTGTCTAGAGAGTGTCTGGACACAGAGGATGCCCTTATCACAGAGAATATTAGATGAGACACTGGAGAAAGACCCTCATCATAACTAGATCCCATGAGGGTCTTCATACGTCCTCAAGCAAGAGATTTTACACACCAAACATCTCAGCTCATTTATTAAACATGGTCTGGACCCTCAAAGAAAGCCCACAGGAGGAAGACAAACACTAAGAATGGTTTTTAAGTGTTTTACCTATCATTTTCATTATTATGCCTACACATAAGGTACACTCCATAAATAGCATATTATTTCTAAAAGAATAAAACACTGATCATGTATATAGAGAAGACTTACCATTAGAAGTTTGTCCTTATTTTGCAATGCCGCTATATCTCCATCTTTACAGAAACGTGTCAGTGATCGGAGTGCTACGGCTCTGGTGGGCACATCCGGGTCACAGGCCCCCAGAAGGCACTCCGAAAACTCTTTACTGGGTGGCAAAAATCCATCAGAAATACCTGCTGCTGTCTGTTTGACTGTATGTTCAGACTTTGGTTCTGTAGTGTGGGTTGAGACTTTAGGGGCTTCAGCAGGAACTGTTGCGTGTTTGGGATGGGACATTGGTGGTGTGTGAACCCGACTAACTGAAATGCTGGGACTGTCTTTAGAGTTGTGTGAATAAGTAGACTTTAGCGGGTTCTTGATACTTGTTGGGTTAGTGTGGGGTTTGGAAGATGATGTTTTGGTTGGGTGGTAAGCGCCATGTGTAGCGATGGTGGCTCTCAGATCAGAGGCCAGTTCCCGGATGACATGTTCAGGGTGATCTTGGGATATCTGCTCCAGAGGTGGCAGCAATGCAGCCATGGATGAGTAATCGTCTGAGTTTAGCTATAAGAAAACACACACGCAGTACTTTCAGTTTTTATATGAGCTTGATCAAGAATAAACATTTAACAAAAAATATAAAGACCTCAAATGTACATTGCATTTACAATAATTATAAACAGTTTCAAAGGAACAACCGAAACAAAAGTGCATACATTTTTGTACAATTGAACGGACCGGAGTCAGTTAATCCGCTTATACCATGGTTACCACACCACAGGACATTTGTTCAAATGTTTAATTTCAACGTTTGTCATGTTATCATCTTTAAAATGCTTTTGATGGTAGGACTTCTTTCTTGCGCATCTCATTTCAAGCTTCCAGAGTGAACGGACACGGAAGCTTGAGCCACTGCTACATGGTGTGTGTGAGTGAGAGAGCGATTGACCGTGCCCACACCTGTGAGTTTACAGTTAAAGAAAAGCCAGATATAATATTTTTTTTTATTCCTTCTATTGTAGTAAAAAATAACGGAAACTTTTAAAATAGTATGTCTATCGAATTAGATTCATTATCAGTTGTAAGCAGCATCATGAGGAAAACGAACCATGAGGCTATCAGGGTTTATTAATGCATTTTGTTTTCTATTAAAAGTTCAGTATATGTATTTCTATATTATTTTTGAAATGCTTTGTTTATTGAAACGAAACTGCACACGTTTCCATTAGCAGTAAAGTTTGACATTATAAACGTCAGATCAACTGCATGTTGTTGTGTGCGGTAATGGCCTATAGGCTCCACTACAACCTTTCTGTTGATTAAACTTGGCGAAGTGATATGGAACTGTAATGCGGTCAGCAGACCTGGAACACCTTCATAGGTGTGCATTTACTGAAAGTGAATGCATACCCATAGAACGTTTGTGGAATAATATACAAAAAAATTCAACAAAATGTTTATTTTATACAATTACTCTAAAATCAAATACTAATATAAATTAAATATAAATAGTTATTTTATTATCTGCCAGCCAGACCGATCAACAAACACAGTCTTCAGGCCAGGCGTGTGAATCCTATGAAACCGTCTATACAAGAAATGCAAAACCATTTTTGTCAGAAATAGTTTTCCCATTAAGTGTAGCATCTCATCACATTGCCAGACACTCAACTTAAATTGTAGAGTGATGATATTGAAAAAATGATAAAGTAATGTTTACTGTAGTAACAAAAATGTTTACTATAGTTCACTACCTCAGCAGCTCCAGACAGTAGTGTGGCCACAAGACCCATTCCCATACTGAGAGTCTGACTCTCTACTGGACTGTCAGCACCACACTCCTCCAGACCAACACATGCCCTCTGCAGCATGGACACTATAAACCCAACCACCTATAGATGAATAGATGTAGAGAGAGAGAGAGAGAGAGAGAGAGAGAGAGAGAGAGAGAGAGAGAGAGAGAGAGAGAGAGAGAGAGAGAGAGAGAGAGAGAGAGAGAGAGACAATATCAGCCGTGGAAGGATTATATATGTGTCCAAAGTAACAGTCAGATACTTTGTTGCTAAAAAAAAAAGGAACAAATCAGGTCAAGAGATATTTGTAGATGTCCTTTATTTTTCTTATTGAACCCCCAACAGAATCAGTGCAGAAAAGACAAATGATCTGCGAAAACGTCTGAAGTAAATGAGTTCATAGAATGTGCTTGAATAGCAGCCTATTTTATTCAATCGTAAACAAACACTTCACCCAAAGGAGTAAATGGTTTAATAATATAACATTCTGTAACAAACCTGAGTGGGTTTGCGGAGCAAAAGCGTGTGTGGAAGACCTTCACACATGATGGCTAATGTCTGGAGCAGTGCCAGTCTCTGCCCGTGTCCACTGGCACGCTCCAAAAGGTGCTGCTCCAGCTCCAGCAGGGTCATGGATGAGGTGTCAACTTCCAGTTCCAACCCCTCCTCCTGCTCAGCAGCCACAGCTGTTAAATTCTTCAAGAGAGATACCCATCAGAGAATTCATACAGGTTTGAAAAGACAAGTGTATGAATGAACCAAAAATGCAACCCCTATTTTAACAATACTTTACTGGAGACTTTCAAATCCTGACATTTTGGCAGAAGACATCCATACCTCCAACAGAAATAAGAAAAACTCTCCAGGCAGGTCACCGTCCTTCATCTCTCCCAACAGCTGCACCAGACACTGAACTTTCCACTGCTCGCCTGAGACCTTCTCATAGAGAGCATCGTCTTCATCGCTGCCCGAACAAAACGAACAAGAGAGATGTTACCATTTTACATGCGTCTCAAAGCAATGCATATTATTATATTATCCCATTTCCTGTTCCGTTACCTCGCTGACTCTATAACACCAAGTATGGCCCCTCCATCACTGCCAGGTAAGAACTGAAAGCCATGTCTGACTCCGCCCACATCTCCCATCAGTCCACACAGGCGCTTCAGCAGTGAAAGAGCTTCTGAGAGCTCTGAGTGAGACAGACACCATATCAGGATCTCCTGACAAGGTGTGCTGTAAGGAACAACGCAATTTAGTCTTTTCCAAATATTTATTATACAGACTTCAAAAGTATACCACACATTTTCAAACGGTGTGCTTACCGTAAATGAGACACGTTGTGTTTTGTGAAGCAAAAGAGGCTGAATAAGGTTGGGATGACATCCCGCAGTGCTTTCATTAGCACTACAGATGGACTGTTGCCAACCACACAGATCTGAGAGAAATAGAGTGCAATTACGGAAATGACTATGGGAGCATGTCACAAAGTTACATAGAATTGATAATATGGCCTAAAGGATTAATTTTTTTTTTTACTTTGTATACATCCTCAATACAGCGTGTCAGCTCCCATTCCTCCACTGCATCCTGGGATTGGTAATTTCCTGCAACACAGTTCATTTAAACAACATTACAATGTATTCTCAAAAATTCATTAGAAAGCATTCTAAAAAACACACATTTAGGCTAACCTTTTTCATCTGCACAACGATGAAGGGGGGCGAAAAGAGGTCCGAGCAGGAATCGATACACAAACTCGGGTCGATCTTGAACCATGGTGAGCGCCGTTCTGGTGGCAACTCTCTGGAACTGCTGTGCAGTCAGCTTGTCTTTGAAATGCAGAAGCTCCAGAACCTAATTCACGTGACATCCTATGGTTAGATGCATTCAGGACTTTCTTTGTAGGTTTTTAAGTCTTTAAAAAAAAAGCTTTGACTATTGCTTTTATCTTCTTATTAATGATTTATTTATCATTTAAAAACACCAGTATAGCTTCACTTCTGTACAATGACAGAAATATTGGCTTTTTTCACCTGTGGACACACTTGACTGTAGTAACTCTCAGCAGAGAGAGACTGCTGAGGACAGGCTGCAAGAATCTTAGCCACAGCGTCACATTTCTTCCAGTCAGAGTCTCCACCTACTGGTCAGAGGTGTAAAACGCAGGTAAAATGACTTGGAAAAGCTCAAGCTGAACATTGACAGCTGTAATAAAAAAAGAGGATGACATATGTTTGGAACATAAACCAAATGGAATTATACGTCATGTGTCTCGGTAAGTGACGCATAGAATAAAAATACAAATTTTTCCACCCCCATTCAAAATAAAATGGTACTGTGTTGTTTATGCAAATTATGTTCCCACTCACTAACATTTGATTCTCCTATTCTAAACTCATTTAGCAGTACATCACAGTACTTTGGTTCCTCCGCCTCTGGTCCTTACATTTCAGTGTATTACTTTCACAAAAATTTAAATGATGCAGTAAAACTTAAATGTGAGTTTCAATGTGAAAGTCCTCTTACATCAATAGATGTTTCTATGAACGGTTCTGTACACTTTCCCAAGTTTTATTCCTTCTTACCTCCGGGCCCCTCCAGGATTGCCCTCGCCACTGCTTGGACCCCATAAGGTTGCATTAACCTGTCAGAGAGCAGCTGCCCACAAAGACGTCTCAGCCATGCGGTTGCCTGGGTCAGACCTTTAGCTCCGCCACTTCCACCTCTGGAATCTGAAGACGCCTATAGCAGACACACAAAGTATACCACTGATTCACATTCAAGGATATTACAAAGCATTTAAAGTTTAGAAAATTGGTGGGCAAACCACACCTGTTTAGGACCTCCTTGGAGAATCAGCAGTTCCTTGATGACAATTGGCTGGTACACTTTTCCTAAAAGATTGTGAAGTGCTTCTCTGCAGGATTTGCGCTCCTCTACTGTCAGTCCCTGTCACAGACCAAACCGGATGATACTGATTCAATAAATAGTTTTGGCCAGTATGAGAGCAGAAATGTTGATAAAATTGACTTTTTGTTCATTACTTTTCTCAGATATGTTATTACTAGATCATTCATTTAAAGGAACCAGACACATTAAAAATTTGAAAAATGTATATTACATTCTATTCCATGACTGGAATCACATATTTAATATTCTGCCCACGACTGTGAAAATCCTAAACATACAAAGTAATTTTGCTTTCGTATTATTACATTATTTGAATCGTAAAATTAAAAAACCTTGTTGCTCTTTGTGCCATCTCCTTCTGGACGATGTGGTCTATACGCTAACTGACACAGAGCTGCCATGATGTCACCTAGGTGGCGTGTAAAAACAGGAGTTGCTAAAGAAGACAGGGTAGACACCTCTAGCAAAACATTAGTTGTGATAAGCAAACGACGTTCCCCTGCAGGGGCCACGTCCTGACGCACTGCTCCCTCCACTGTGACCCCAAATGCCGACCTCAGCCCCAGTGGCACCCCAACACCAGGTGCCAAATACGGGCAGAGCCCCAGGGTGACCACAAACTGCAGCACAGAGGCCAGTGTTTTCTGCTGATCCACACTAAGCACATCTGGAGGCAGAGGTGGGGCGGCCTCAGGGGTGCCTGAAGTTGGTACTGCAGGATTTAGCTGAAAGGCATCCAGGAGAAGGGTGAGGTGACGTGCCAGGCAAAGCAGGAGGAGAAGAAGCTCCTGGACAAAATTCCAAGTTACGTCAACAGTATCGTTGTACACCCATGTGATCTCTCTCCTGACGTCCTCCAGCAGTGGACGGGCTTCTTCTAGGTCTCCACCCGCTGACAGGTGCTTATGAAGCTCTGACAGGTTCCTCTGAAGAGCTGATATAAGTCTCGTTTGCGTGCTTTCACCATCGCTCGCGTGAGCTTCTAGAAAAGAGGTACGTCGTGAGTGTAGACAACTACATTAAACGGGCGTAATTTAACCAACAACAGTTGGAAAGTTGTCTAATATAATTATTTGACCGAGTTATTGACCAACAGTTCTATATATAATATATCACTTACCTCGTATAGGGTTGGTTAAAATACCAAGGGACTTTAATAATGCTTTAGTCATTTTTTCCAAAGATATTTTCCCACGCTACAATGTGTAGCAACACAGTTAGCGCGATTTTTGAACGTCATGGCTACGAGGAGAGAAGCATTTTCAAAATAAAGGTCTGACATATTGACTCGTTCGAAGCCAAAGCGCAAAAAAGATTAAAAAGTCTCTACAGTGTTTAGAATTATTCAGAAGAGTGCAAGAATTGGAAAAATGGATGAATGAATAAAAAAAATTAATAATGCATATTTGATTTATTTATTTATCAATGTGATACAATCACTCCAAATGACAAGGTTCAGGAGAACAAAACATTTCAACACATTTCACTATTATCACTTAAAACACCAACTTATTTCACCATTCATGTCACTGACAGTGAGTGAATTGAGTTCTACACCTGATATAAAGTGTATAAAAATATATATAAATATATATCAAATATATATATCAAATAAAAGTCCATAATCTGTTTGCATAATCTATATACAACTTCAATAAATAGTAAATAAATTATTATATAAATAAATAACAATACAACATAAAATAGTGTTTTACAATAATACAAATATCTTAATTCAACAAGTTATAATCTTAAAAATAAATCATGTGACACATGCACAACATTCGGGCTTATCGATATAAGCATATAGAACAAAGTAAGTAACTTACAACAATTGCATTTTATAACAAACACGACACAATGAGATAAATCTCTACAGTTTGGGTAGGTATTTTTCTCTATAAGAGATTACGACCTAGGGACCGCGCAGGTGCATGCTACTCGCACATTCACGTTTTTATACTCAATAGAGTATTTGCTTGGGTCAGACCGACACTTGACCTTCTTCAGAAATAAAAAGGTTTGCTCCACAGGCACAGAGTTGTAGCTGTTGTTTTCCACTCCGTTAATGATGCATCCATCACACAAACACTCTGCTTCCTCATATCTTGAGGGGTACATATCATGGACTTCCACAGTTCTGAAACAATTGATAAAAAAGGGGATATTAGCTGGTTCACAAAGTAGATCTTACGATTTTGTATTAATAATTTTTATAGTACAGTAGAAAAATCAGTGGATCTTAAGGCCGCATTCTGCAACTTTTCCTTTCTATCAACATCTCTGTTTGAAACTTAACTTATTTTCTTTACATTTCTTTACATTTTAAATCAGTAAGACAAACTTAACGCTTCAGGTTGGGGAAGAACCCCGTTTTTAACAGGAAACGTGTTTTTGTTTAATAACAGATTATGTCTTTATTCTTAATGCCAACAAAAAGGTGCGGTTTGCAGCTTTACCATCACAGTACCCCATCCCAACTCCGTAAAGTAAGCGATTCTTACCTCGTCCGCCAGGGGGCGAGTGAGCGACGACTGAGTTCTTGTGATGAGCGCCCAGCGGAAAGCTCGCTCAAGAAATCTTTGCAGGTGCTCGCCGTATGACCGACGGCACGTTTATGCGGGTGACTGTGCGCATCATGGGCGCGAAGCATCTTTTGATGGACTTTCATGAATCCATGGTCATTCTCATTAAAACATGGTTGACGTCTTCTTTCTCCGTTGTTCTCCGAAAAGAAGCAGAAAAGTAATCCACAGAACAGTAAAATCTGCAACATAAAAAGACGTAAAATTGTTAATTATAGAGTGATGTCAGTGAGATATCTTTAATAATACTTAAAAAACCGAAAGAATATATTATATGTACAAAAAGATTACTCACCCACTTCTGTTCAGGCATTTTCTAATTCTGAACTGACCCTCAGTAATGCTGAAATATAGGCTACTGCTCAGCTTGTGTCGGGCCACAGGACTATTGTTGCTCTGCTTTGGAAAGACGAAATTTATAGGCTGCTTACCTGTATCCATCACTGGGGAAATCCGAATCTATGAGGAAACAGTAATGAATATTTACTTCCTTGCTTCCTCTTTCATATGAAGCATTTTAGACCTTCACTTTTTCATCTTTTCGTTAACAGCCAATTAATAAGCTTTAAGATTAGGCTGTTTTTGTGAACGACAATATAAACACTTGCTCTGGTGAATTTTCAGAACTAAACTGATATAATTTGTGTAACCTGTCACAACTTTTTACGTCGTTTCATATCATTTTAGCAGTTGTCCAGTCAATACCTGTACATCTTTGTGTTTTCAAAAATATGAATATTACAAATAAATACATAACATTTTAATTCATTAATATTAATTCAAGCGCATCATTGATATTCTGCATTAGAAAGTTTTTTTTATCATGTAAATGCAAAGGTCAATTGTGGCAGCCCCCTGGATGTTTTGGACATGACAAAAACAGGTCATTTATTAACTTCAAAGCCCCAACTGCTATGGTGGGGCTGCCATCACAAGATTGACTGGGACAAGACCAAGCAAATTTTCCAAAATCACATCACAAGCAGCTACTTTCTGAAAACATCTCCCCAGGAGTCCCCTAAGATTCAACACATAACGTAACTTGTATGCATTCCATGTTTGGTTGAACACAATGTGATTTTTACCAAGATAATATACTTTGATGACTTCCTAATTTCTTATTTTATTTCTTTCGGATATTGAAGTCAACATTTATTTTTTTATATTCTAGATTTTACACATTTCATCTTTCTAACAATTATTGATAATTTTTATTTTCACGTATAAAGTATGTCATGCCATGTACAGTGTCATCACCTGGCCAGGCGCAATTATTTGTATTGACCTTATGCAATCATTTTAAGTCTTTCATATTGTTAGCTACACAACACGACGTCAGAGGAGCAGCCCAATTGCACAGAAGTCTATTGCATATGTTGGATTGCTTAATCATGTAATTTGCTCTGAAAGAATGTGGGCGTATCATAGATTATTTAACTTTCATTGCTTGTGACATATCCATATGCAAATAAAAGTAATGAATAATGTTCTAACCGGGTCAATGAGCTCACCTCACTGAACTGCTCTACAGTATGTCGTCATAATGTGGTGAAGACACAGGAAGGTGGAACACAAAATGAGTTTATTACTAGGAATAAAACAGAACTACACAAACTCATTGAGACGTATATGCTCAGCAAAAGGTTCATGGGCACACTGATATAAAGCACTAATAAAGTTCTGCATTATTTGCCATCTTTCCATTAGAAACAAATCAATCAAAAGAGGTATTCTCTATCAAAATAGTTTATTTAGAAGCTTTTTCTGTCACAAAAAGCATGACGGGATTATTTCTTATCACCAGGTTCTCCATCATACAATTTCAACTAAAACTGAGGGAAATTATTTTAATTGAAAATAAAATGCCAGTTTTTGCTTGAAAAGCTAGGGGGGAAAACAATGCAAATTCTTAAAAAAAGCAATACTTCACATCACTGTCATTGGTTCTCTAGAATCATACACTTTAAGCAACAATGTACATGGTGAAGAACATACACACGGAGGTTGATTGACTAATTTATAGGTGGATGAAAAAGTTCTAAAAAAGCAGTTCCATATTCCAGACTGCAAATGTACACACGCCAAATAAGACTGCGTTGTCATGTCCATAAAGCTCAGAGCCCTGTCTGTCCACCAGAAATTACCCCTCAGCTAAACAGGAGTGTGAAAAAACAAACAGGAGAGAGAGAAAATGACAGTTGTGGGGGGATGGAGCACAAAAATATGCATTGAATGTACATAGTTTTTATTATCGAAACCTACAGCATTCTTGGAATATCTCGAAAAATGAACGAGTGAAATGAACAGTGCCACTTCTCAACTTTATCACATCAATATAAAATCTAGACGTCCTCTCTCGGAGGGCAAAACAAGCAGAAACGTATCTGTGGCCTCTTTTCCCCAGGACATGAATTATGCAATGCCCTATGAGGTCAAAGAACGGTGACCATATCCCCATTTCTGGCAAATCCTGGGCGTCCAGAAACAGATGTCCCAGAAGCTGTACGAGGCAATGCTGACGTGCCTTATTTCCCGGGGATTTTGGCCCTTTTGCGTGCTATGGCATCCTCGACGGCCTTCAACTGTTTCAGCAGCTCCTCACGGCGAGAAAGGGTGCTGCTCGGCTTGGCCGAGCCTGAACCAGAAGCCGAGCTGGAACCGGATCCAGCTCCAGGTGGGGGAGGTTTACCAGCAGACACGGCCACAGGACCTTTTCCAGAGGACTTGGGTGGTGGAGAGAGAGGTCGCTTTCTGAATTTGAAAGTTGAAAAAGAAATGTTATATTTACCAAATCTGCAGTTTTATTCACACTATAAACTTTAAGCAGTCTTTGTAATAAAACATCTATATGGAAAAGAAACTATAGATGCATCTACATTTACCACTGAGATTGTTTTTGGACAACACGTGAATGTACACCTCTGTGGATTTATTGTGCTACAGGGTGGCCAATGGAAATCACCACACCTTCAAGGGATATTCAGAAAAATGTTATTAAAGAGAAAGTGGCATTAAGTACCTTTCTCCTTGTGGTGGCATTGGCCGAGGCCCTTGACCTTTGGATCGATCCATTCTGGGAGACAGCGGAGGCCGTCCTTGCATCCTCCTGTCTCGACCTATGTAAAGGGGAACATTTATTTAAGTCTCCCAAAGACAAAGAGAGATCTTAACCACAACCACATGCAAATATCGTTCTTTATATCAGCATACCGAAGGGGTATTCTGACGGACAACAAATTTGCTTTATTGTGTGTGTAGTTTACCTCTGTCAGGTGACAGCGCTATCCTCTTACTGAGAGGGGAAGGGGGTCGCTCTCTATCGGCAGGAAAGTACCTCTTCCTATTGCCTCTGTCGGTTTGCTGCTGGTCAAAAATTAAAAGAAGAAGTCACTGACCCATAATGCACTTCTGCAAAGCTCCTCAACGCAGCCTTGCGTCCTTTCTGTCATTTTACCTTGTTGAGCAACGTAAGTTTGATGTCCTTATGCGAGCCATATCCTCCTGGAGGACCCATGGGAGGCGGGTGCATAGGGTGTCCCCGGTTTCCAGACCCGGATCTCGGCATGCTAGAGTTGGTTTTGGATGGGAGCCCGGAGGGGTCAACACGCTTCCTCTCATCTTTAAAAGGCTCGTCTTTCTTTGGGGGTTTTCCTTTAATGGAACACCACAGGAAACGAAGATATTAAAATGACGGCCATGACTAATAACCCATGAGGCTTTGTTCAACAATGCCACAAAAAACAATAACAATAAGAGCCTCTCTATCATGATGGTTCAGTATCGGGTGTTGCCCAACATACTTGATTGTGTGAGACAGTGACAGAGCATTTGGTGACATGTCATTGTCTGGGAATATACAGAGCACAATACCTCTGTCTTTGTTGGGACCCCTGTCTCGCGGAGGCACCCTGTCCTTACGGGCGTGTCCTGGGGTGGGTGATCGGGAGCTGGCAGAGGACACAGGGCTAGCCAGGTCGGCGTACATGTCATCTGAATCGGCGCTCCTGACTGAGCTGCTACTAGAGGAGGCAGAGGAGACGGATGACACGCTGCTCACCGACAAAGACCTGGAAAAAACAAAAATGACATCTTGTTTTCCAATCTGATGGATTCTTAGATTTATTATGCTAACATTTAACCACATAAAAGGTGCATGAAATTATGTTTGCTATTGTGTCATATCTGTAACCCTTAAAAATGATTTGTGCATTTAACTTTTAAATGGAAAGGCTTTAGAGCGTTTTAATGGTCACTTTCGGACTTCGCTGTCTATACCGAGATTTCTGAGATCCGGATCGTGACCTTGAGAGCGATGCGGAGGATGAACGAGACCTCGAGTGTGAGCTGGAGGCGGAAAAACTGCTTACGCTACCACTGACGCTGCCACTGACTGTCCGCCTGCAGCAAAGATAGACACACAGTAATTCAATTAGTCATACAACATGGAAATAAAATGAGCTTTATTTGAAAACATAGAAGGGTGGACATGGTTTACAAAATCTCACAGAATATACACAAACAAGGATTGATGTGCCTCATTATAAAACAATGACTCAATTAAGAAATAATTGGCATTCATTCATAATAAACTGAAAGCCGACCAGTAACTTTCTCAGATCAGTAAGAATGTTTAACAAAAAGCCCGGGCAGGAGCTTTCTTGTGAAGCCTGAACGTACTTTCCTTTCAGAACGCCATGTCTGAGTTTAACAAACCACAGAGTACAAAAGGTTGCTGAGGATGTCAATATATGTAATAGCCTCTTAAAATCTGCAAATGGAAATATATAAGCCTAAACCCATTAGTAAGGGAAGAACATGCATGGTTCTGTCACGCATCACACTTCTTCTGTGTCATGTTCCTCTTTGACACAACAACAAACACAACCATGGACAGTACCACAAACTTTTATGGAAGACAATGCTGGCTTGGTAAAATGCATAGAAAGCATGTTCATTTTTACTTGGTATTCGATCTACTTCCTTCAAATTAAATGATTTGTTAGCCAACCATGCCAGTGTACATAATCTACTTTTTTTTACACATGCTAACTATTCACAAAGAATGTAAAACTAAATGCTTTGAATACAATATAAAGAGGAATTAAAAGCTTTCCCTTTCAAAATAACAGCCAGCTTCATATGCTCATCTGTCACAAAAAAGTAATGATGTGCTAAATGTGTCTGTCTGCCCTTGTAGTCAAAGTATACGTCAGGGTTAGTGAACAAACTACAAAACACTACCTAGTATTCAGGAAACTAATGTGAGGCATTCCTAACATACAGTTAAGATACTTCAAATTAAACCAGTGTTTCTCTAACTCAAATGCTTACTACATGTGCCTGCACGCCAATGATTCACTGACAGTGAAATTATGTTGTTAAGTCAACAGAAGTTTCTTTATGTAAGCGTATCGGAGAACCAACGGGGCAGGAGATTTTCCTGAACACCCATGCAGGGTATTCCACACGCACAGTAACACCTTGCTCTCCGTTAGATGAGTTACACACTGCTTCCCTGTATTAAAAGGCACTGGTACTGTTATGAAAGCACACATAGAGATTCGAACGTTGGGTAATGGTTCAATATGCAAATTCATCCAAATCACAAAATGTAAAAAAAACATGACAAAACAAACCTCTTGAATAGATCATCTTAAGATCTTGATGTAGTATGCATTCACTTTTACAGTTTTTTTGGTTTATCCCTTTAAATGGTTATAAAACAACCAAACAGTAGTGAGATGAGCTGTACCTGTGAGGTGGGTTGGGTTGACGTTCTTTCTTACGTCCTTCTCTTATGTTGGGGGGTTCTCTCGGCTCTCGTGGTCCAGGGGGCCTGCCACCCGGACGGGGGTTGGGGGGCTTAGCCACCTCCGCGATGGGCTTGGGCGGCTTCCCTGGCTGTCCAGGCAATGAGGGGCTGGGTGTCATTTTGGGGGGTCCTTTATCCTTGCGAGGAGGGGGTGGTGCACCAGACTTCACCGGGGAGCTTTTGACAAAAAAAACAAAACAAACAAAAAAAAAAACATTTTGTTTTCATTTGCTTCTAATAAATACGACATTTACCGATTCCAGACACCTACTTCAGAAAGCCCCAGCGAAAAATGTATATATATTATTAAACGCACAAGGCGCAGTTCAAAACCTGAAAGTCAGTATACAGAAATGTCCGGTAAGACGGGTACAATTATTCTTATTTTATTATTGACTTTAGGCACGCTATAATGGCAGCTCTGATATTCCAACAAGCATAATTCATAATGATCTAGACTGAAAGTAAACACAGACTTACAAATGTGTTTTGAAATATTTGTGTATTTACCCCTTCACTGCACCAAGAGGCTGCTCTACTTTGTTCTTAATAGTATTTTTTTGTGCTGTCAGGGACGGGGAGGGAGACGAAGAGAAAGATTTGGATCTGAAGAAAATGAAAATGAAGTGATTAATAACAGGAAGCAAATACCGCCAGTTACATGAATGTTAATGTTTCAGGCCAAAACCTGACAATGCCATATTAAGCAAACGTTGTTTCCTGACACATTAATTAGATCACGGTACAATAACTTTCATATTTTGATGCGATTTCTGATATCTTGCCTTGAGCGGCTTCCGCTGAAAGAGCTATGTTGAGAGGAGTGGCTCGAGTAGGAACTCATTGACCGCGAGCGAGACCGGGAGGAGCCAGAGCCTGAGAACGTCGAGGACCGGGATGACGACCTGTAAGATTTTGAAGAAATTAAATTCTTCAACTTCAATACATTTTTCTTTGGTGGATCCAGTCAACCTCAGATCTTAAAGCTCAAGGAGAGCTCTTCTACTTTTAGAGATGTCAATACCTAGAAGAATTGGACAGAGAAACAGAAGATCCAGAGGGTCTGTGTCGCCTGCGGCCGCGTGGAGGAGAGCCAGTGAGACCGGCCCTTCTCCTAGGGGATTTTGACCTGCGCCAGGGGTCCTTCCATTCATCTGGTCTTTTGGGCATGGGCATCATCTCTTTCTTAGGGGGTGGCTGCATTGGCCCTCTAGGAAGGAAAAAGGAAGGAATAAATTTTTATTAGACTGGCACCTGACACACTTTCATTTTCAAGATTAAAATCCACCTTTGTCAAGGCATTCTTTATTGTAACATAACCTTGAACTTCCTTTTAAGAAGCGATCATTCTTGTAAGAAAACAAACATCTGCAATTCTCTTAATTAAAACCAAATATTTACATTGGAAGGCTGAATTACCACATTCTCAGCCTAAGACAGAGGTGACTGCATGTCACCGACTTGTTTGTTTCTGCAATGTTTTAAATCAGATTTTTTTTGTGCCAGCTCAATAACAAGAGCCACGTTTTTTTGAAAACAAGGATTTCTTTATTTCCTTAAAAAAAATAAAAACAAGCGAAACATGCTTGCAAAAAATTTCAACTGTACATTAAGTTTTAAATGGACAATTCCATGTGCATGTCTAACTCCTTTGGTTTTGTAGTGAATTATGCTGAATAAGTGGTTACAGACTATATCCTTCCCCATGACTGAAGAGGAAGCTCCAGTTTCCAACAAACTTCTTATTGGTTGTGTCAAATATTTACTTTTATTTGTGGCTTTTATATATCTATATTTGGGGCTTTATAACCACCAATAATTCTCACACTTGAAACAGAACTGGCATAAATTTACTAGGCAAACAATGTACTTAATATACTGTACTATTCAAATATTGTTGCTGCAATAATTCCAGCTCAATATGCTTTTGGGTCCCTGACACTCTTTAAAAAGGTCAGCCGTTAGTTCTTAATCGCCCTCATTGAACACTACCGTGACTTATATTGAACAAGTTGCTGAGTTATATTTAGGCATCATACTATAAAACACTAGGGGTGTGCAAGATCTCGTGGCACGAAGTCTCGCGAGAACACAATACGCTCACGCAATTAGCATGATGGGTGTGATTGGGCTCAAAATTGCGAGCGTATTAATAGCATACGCTCCCTAAATATAACCTGCTTGACCTAAAAATAGAGTGCACATTTTGTTGTGGTGTGACCAGTTTTCATTACTGTACAGAACACACTAATAACTAAACAATGTATGTGCCTACTGTGAGCAGAGCTAGAGTGACCGGCCAGGCCATGCGACAACATGATTTTCCTTACTATGCAATAGCATATAGAGAAAACAGCCACAGCTCTTTACTAAAAGCATATTTTTTGTGCAATAACTGCCTGTCATATGAGTTTGTGACAAAACATTTTGCAGTATTTACATAAAGTTCATTACTGCATCATAGAATTCATTAAAATAGAAGTTCTATTTGTATTATAAAGTACAAGGTGATTTTATAATTTTGTGTTTTAGGGTGAATAAAATAAATATTTTCACTATATATTTCATCAATGAGGATTTCTTTAAAAATCTTGTCTCATTCTCTTGAACCCAGTCTAGGATAAGCGTCTCAAACCCCTATAAAAGACACAACATCATAAAATATTTCTCACACACCGCGTGTAGAAGTAAATATTTGCTTTTCAAAAAGAGCATACTGGGTTTCAGAGAAGTTATGAGAATACAAATTGCAGCACTTATGATGTACTTAAATTACACCCGGTTGCTTTGAGCCCCAACCTTCCAACACTAACTTGATCAATACCTCTGGATATTCCAGATGACCAAAAAGTTTAAGATTCAAGATTCAAGCAATCATTACGCGAGTAGTTAAACGAAGGCATTTGCCCCAACCTTCCAACACTAACTTGATCAATACCTCTGGATATTCCAGATGACTAAAAAGTTTAAGATTCAAGCAATCATTACGCGAGTAGTTAAACTAAGGCATTTCCACACCTTTACACAGAATACATTAAGGTATGTCTTTTAATGACTAAGGTCATCCAGCCTGGGAACTGGAATGTCCTTTAACGGTGACGTAAAAGTAAACAAACCCAAGGCAGTAGGTGTTACGGAGTGTCTAAAAATAGCACACAGAGCTATTTTTAGATGAAATCCGAGCCCACCTTTAATTTCCTGCTTGGTGGGAGAAAAAGGAACTGTTGCCATTCCATGAAGGAAAGAGTAATACTGTCAATAACAGGCAAATCCCCAATCAACTTTACATAAAAATAAAGAGTTGAATACTTATCAGTATTTTTAATATGTTTTGATGTGAAAAAAAGTTGCAAGTTGTTTTAAGCATAAAAAACTCGAACCGATAAAAGGTATAAAGACACCTGCCAAATATTAACATTAGTATGTAAAGAAAGATTGTAGAATTTTTCAAATTAAATAGGCACATAGACATACGTTTCCACATAACATTTCTTCACTGCATAGATCAAATGTTGATAAAAACCAGCATGCTGTGATGCTCGGCTTAAATATACATTAACTTTCTGTAAAGAATGCTGTTCTCCATGTACAAACACGTTCACTGCTGAGGAAATATGCTCTTTTTTTTATTCCAAAAAGAATCATTCAAAACGACCCTGACATGTTTATCTTTCATCGATACCTTAAAATTGCAAGTGTCCTTTTTTTGCTCTTTCAGACAGATTCTTGAAATAATTCAGTATATTGCATCAGCGTACGCTGAATCATGAAATATGATCACTGCTTTCCATCATTGAAAAATATGTTAACTATTTAACTCAAAACACGCTGTTCCTTATCATGGGAAATGACACTTTAGGAATGAGGAACGTAACCTCTGTTCTGGCAGCTGCCATCTAATGACATAGCCTGCTCGAGTAGGCTTTATAAGCATGCGGCACTATTTTCGGACTCGATCTGAAAGAAAGCAGAAGGAAAATAACATTCCAACAGCTTGGTAGATGACGCAAGGCTTGTGTAACAAACAGGGCATAAAGTATGGTCCATACTGTAGCTTGTTCATCATCAGTGAGTTAATACACAGTAAAGCCTCTTTTTTTTCCTACTTGCTACTTTTTGATGAATAGAAATTGACCATAAGGCTAGCTTTTGAATTAATGAATATAGATTTGTTTATGAATATTGTGTTTTCTAAGAACTGCCTAAACAACATTTGCCATTGAAAACATTCCAGACCTTCTTAATGATCAAACTAAATAAAAATAAAATTTAATAAATCTATCGTGTGCGATATAGGGGTCGGCCGATTATCGAAGTCATTTTTATTATTATCGACATCTGTCATTTTCAAAGCCGATAAATTAACACTATTTGGCTCTAATGCAGCCACCTGTGTTGCAACAAGCCACTCTCTTGCCTAGAGCAAAGGCCGCCCACCTCCCATGTGATATGCCAGTCAACGCAGAAGGCTGAAGAAACTGAAAGGATTGCAATGCACTCTCGCACTGAAGGCATTTGCTAGCTCGAGCTGCTTCAGCGATTTGGAATCAGTTGACGGAATTGGCATTTGCAGAGAAAGAACTTAAATACTCCAGTAAATTTGGTCACACGTGATTCGAAACTGTGATTGTTCTACTTTTATTTGTGTGTACTCATTATCTACAAAATGTTTTGCTTTTGTAGAGTAATGAAAATATACAATATATCTTTCTGAAACACGTCATTTAAACAGACTAAAACTCAATTTCTTTTTCAGGAACGTAAAAAACATGTCTAAAGATAGCTTTAAATGTCTACTTTTAAATTATCCAGTTAATATTAATATTCTCTGATTATGTACGATGTATGAAACTAAAAACAGTTACTCCGACATCAGCTCATTAATGTGATCACATCCTTGCGCAGAGCGCAAAACAATGGCAAAACAAAATAGCCAGATTCTTCGTCAAAGAAGAGGAAAAGTTAGCATTTTATTTAAAAAAAAGAAATCACCCCTTTCATTGTAAATTATGACTGCATCAAGTGGAGCAAATTCTTTCCGACGAGTATCGTATCTTTCTGTCCTTCCTGTTTAACATGGTGTTACGTAGTAAATGTTTGTCAGAGCAAAATTCTTAATTTTGAACATATTTTCCTTTTTACACCCGACCTGGTGTAAAGAAACGCATATCGGTCAACCCTTGTGCGATGCATATCACACAACGGTAAATGGTCAATGAACCATATTAAAGGGAGAGTTTACCCAAAAATGAAAATTCTGTCATCATTTAATCAGATTGTTCCAAACCTCTATAAATGTCTTTGTTCTGGTAGAAACAAAGGAAGATATTTGGAAGAATGTCAGTTACCAAACAGATGTCATCCCCCATTGACCTCCAGAGTACGTAATTTCCCTCAATAAGGCAGTAAATGGGGGATGCGACCTGTTTGGTAAATTACCTTCTTCCAAATATCTTCCTTTGTGTTTAACAGAACAAAGCAATTTGTCAAGGTTTGGAACCACCTGAGGATACGTAAATATTGATAGAAATTTAATTTTAGGTTGTACCATCCATTTAACTGCAGCCCAGGTTAACTGCAGTGATGCAATACTCGTACATCCAAACAGATCTAAATAAATACACAAGCTATTTCATCACAACCAGATAAATTCTCTCGATGCATCATCACTATACAATGATGAAACCTACAACACGAGCAAAACTAATGATGGTACAATTCCAGTGTTGCAAGATAAATTGGAAATATTTGGGCAAACAAAAGACAGGGAAACCTAACCTGTTTTCTTGAACCCTGAAGTATTCTGCTATAAATAGGAATAGTTGTAGTCTCTGCACTTAACATAATTTGAGTGATTTGCATTCCTCCTAAAAATAAAAAGTTGCATCTATAAGCACGCAAAATAATAAGAACCACTGAGAAACTGCTATATCAGCAGTATCTGACAGGGTATATCCTCTAGTATTTCAATTGCTTCAAAATGCCTTGACATTATTGTCAGGGTCTGGAATATCACAGACGGTTGAATGAAACGGATTCAGCAGAAGAACAACAATACATCAATACATAACAATGAAGGGGCAGACAGAGGAATATACCACACACAAAAACAATGGAAAAGGGAAGCAGGATTGCTTCCTCTTCTATATTCACCTTATCTTTAGACAAACCTGACTCATCATCAAAACATGAAAAAACTTGAAAAATCTAAAAATGTAAGCATGCCATGAATGTGCATCCAATGTGCAAGATGAGCATTATATTACTATCAAGTTAATACCTTAATGTACAAAGTAAAAATTATGATTTATGATTACTACAAGAATTTTAGTTTTTATTAATACTGACTATAAACTGTCAATGTCTACTAGAGAAATACTTAAAATAAAAAAAGACTGAAAGACAGAAGTTCCGTAGGCGGGCGCTAACAAAAACCAAGTGCGAATTGAGTTTGATGACTGTTAAATAGTGAGATATAGAAAGTCAAACATAACAAAGCCATCTGTCTAACAATAAAAATTAGAAATGGTAAGATTTTAGAGATTAAACTACTTGACCTACATAATTCAACTGAAAACTTCAGTGGTTTGTCACCTAATGTAAGATGTTTAACGTGCATTCGACTTAAAATGCCTAAAAAACATAACCGACAGCATACAGTATATTTAGCTTATCTCTCTGTTTTAACATTTGAAATATTACAAAATATGCAGAGCGGGGGGTCGCGAGGACCTGGATTAAGAATCAGAAAAAAATAAGACTGTGTAAATTAAATGGTGGACTTAATCAACATTAAATAGAGATTTTACCAAAAATTGTCATTTCATTGCCTGTGATAATAGTTTTGCAATCTATTGAATTCTTCAATGTACAGTTTTATAATGCTTATTGAAGCTTCTTAGTTATTAAGCCCAAAGTGTGAATGTTACTAACCTCTTTTCTTGGTTTATAATTCTAAATGCTCACTTTTGTTTAGACATGTATGTTGATGTTGGACTTAATATTTGATGTAATAAAACAAGAGTTTTCATCAAAGTCAAGTCATAGTTTTTTTGGCAGCATTTAAGTAAATTCTCTTGTAGGATATTATTCCTAATTATAAAACGGTCGGTTCTGGTCCTTGATTCTGTGCCGAGTTCTAAGCCGTTATAAAATACCGCGGTAACCTAAGCTTCTTGGAGGTTATTGCTTGAGTAGTAAAAATGTGTGGTGTTAAAGAATGATTTGTGCATCAATAAGCTGGTTTATTATGTTGACAGCCTGGTGTTGTGGGCTGCTCCTGGTGAAGAAGTCCAGGGCCACTTTTCATTCCCAGTCCGCCACTGCCTGCCACGATTCCTTTTCGGACTACAATTTCCTTAAGTGAGTTAGTCATATTCTTTAACTAAACTAGTGCGTGACGATGATCAAACAACATCAATAACCTCATCAGCCACATAAACTCGTGCACAAAAAACGTGCCTTGACAAATCCTGATAAAGAGTGAAACTGCCATGCACACCTTTAGACGTCATAGGGAGTTACTTAATAGAAGCAAGCGGATCACACTCCAATTTTACCACACCTGGGCAGCTGTAAACCTTAATGTCTACACTTAATGAGTTCCTTCCTTCAGTCTTTTGCAAAGACTGAAAATTTCCCTCATTTCAGAATGACGTGCTTGGTACTGCAGTGTAATAAATTTACGTCAGGTTTAAACAAGTAAGGCGTCACAACAACATGCAACAATAGTCAAAACTTTCACCTGCGATAGAACAATAGGAGAAATTGTACAGTTATGTGAGTGATTCCAAAATCATGCAATAGTTGCAGAGCTGTATTTACTCATGTGTATTTTTATTATTACATATACGTCATAGGTTCAGCAAATTGTGCTATGCAGGGACGCACAATGCAACAAGCCACAGTGTTAATACATTCTTCCAGAGAACTATTCATTTGATCAGGGATAGAAGAAAGCTTAACCGGAAAAATTACATACTTCTGCTTTAATATACAAAAAAGCATTATCT
Source organism: Barbatula barbatula (assembly GCF_947034865.1). Lineage (NCBI taxonomy): Eukaryota > Metazoa > Chordata > Actinopteri > Cypriniformes > Nemacheilidae > Barbatula > Barbatula barbatula. The sequence continues at coordinate 18,352,064 of NC_136773.1, read as the reverse complement.
TCTAAAAATCGCGTGGAAAAACCAGATTTAATTTCTGTTTAAATGACATTGTTTAATTCAGATCACTGTCAATGATTGTGGAGTTTAGTGAACGGAAACCGTTTATGGATCATCACAAAGGCAGAAAGGTTAACCGTGCATTTTTTACTTTTTTCCCAAGCATCTTCAAAAAGTTGCCCTAACTGTGATTCCATTCACACAAAATGATAAGAATCACTGTCACCACTGTTATATAATGGTGCTACTTAAGACAAAAACGTCTGCCAAACGAATAAATGTAAGACATTACCACATTCGACAAAGCAGGTGTACATCATCTCTTTTTGGACATCCTGATAAATGATTCCCTGCGCTAGTATCATGGCACAAATTCATGTTTATACTTGCATCACTAAAGCTTTGCCCTTTATTTATTTAGAGAATATCAGTTCACCTAGAGGCGGAAATCTTCAAATCTAGTCTGAGATCTGGGCTAAATGATTGAAATGTGAATCTCTATATCAAACATGCAATCTAAGTGAGGAAAGGCAGGTAAAATGTAGTGATAGGGAAGAAATTACCGTAAGGGGAAATAAAACCAAATTTGTACTTTACGTAACAGCTATAATAGCATAGACCAGGGGAAAAAACGGACCATGAGAAATAAGCTCTTTAGCATTTCTACAGTTCAAAGAGGTGACCTTAAAAGACTTATACATTTAAAATTCAGGCCATCACAAAACAGGTCAGTGTGCAACTAAGTGGAGGCTTATTCAAATAATGATGCAGTATTGCCCACGAGTAAAAGTAAAGTCAAAACCACACATGAGCGGAAATGTCATATGTGAAATTCCGTCAATTTAACAACAAGAATCAACTCCATATAAACTTCCCAAACATTCGAGCTATTACAAACTGAAGATTATGAGAAGCTTGAGACTCACCTGGGGGGCATGTTAGAGGGTGAACGTGGTGGTTTAAGTGGCTTTTCTTTCTCTTCCTTCTTCTCCCGTGGCTCTTTGGGTGGTCGTTCCCTGGGCCGTCCCTCCTTATCATCCCGTTTCAGACGATCTCTCTCCCATTCCTCCTTCCTGCGCTGTCTCTCCTTCTCGCGTTCCCTCTCTCTTTCTCTCTCGCGTTCTCTCTGTCTGCGTTCCCGTTCCCGGTGGTCTCTCTCGCGTTCCCGTTCCCTTTCTCTGTGGCGCTCGCGAGGGTCTCGCTCCCGCTCTCGGTCCTGATGCAAACAAGAAACGTCAGTCTAATCACCAGCTTGAGTACAAATTGACCTATTTTCTACTAAAACAGAGTTCCCCTTGCAGGTTATCTGTTGTATAAGAGTTTAAGTCAGTTATCGGGAAGTCATCTGAAACACAAATCATTCTGTATGTGTTCGAAACCGTAAGGTTTTATAAATAAACAACATCAGTAACATGCTGAAAGCACTTTGGAAGGAGTGATGATTAAAATGTTTTATCAGTATGTACTCACAGGGTAATAAGGCAGCGGGGTCTCTGTGTACTGCACCCTGAAGTTCTCATACTGGCCTCCTCGCCAGAGAGCCTCCATCTCATAATCATAGTACGGGTCAGCATACGGATCACTATAACAGAAACAGGCAGAATTTTTGGGTGAAGTATCCCTTTAATTTAGAGTGGATAACAACATGAATGCATTGCTTCTAAAACGTACCCATAACCTGGATCTCTGATCTCTATATCACTGCAACGTACAATAGGGAAAAAATAATAATTAGTAACCTAGATTAATGGTTTACTATTATATTTATTAATATAGTAAAGTTTGGTCTTAATTAAATAAAACTACATGCATAATAATCACACGCATATGCAAAATGTTGCTTGTCACACCGCAGAACATTCCAACATCCCAAAACCGATTTCAACTTATTTCTTTAGACCTCAATGAACCGGCAGCAACTATTCACAAACCTAAGCTGTAAACTGGAAGATGCCCAGAAGTTACTGAAAAGCTTCTGTTCCGTACCTAGGATCTCTGATTTCCCTTGTGATGCGATAGCCGCGTTCCCTAAAGAAATCATTTTCCTTGTCAAAGTCTCGATCATCTTCACCGATGGTTACGGTAAATCGTTTCTCCTCAAAATCCGGTTCCTGTTCTTTCCTAATAGTGGCTTTCTTCAAGACCTAAAGACATGCAAAAAAGGCCAAGAGTTAGTACAAATTTAACCCCCCACAAACCACCCAGCTGGACCAGGGCTTTCCATTATACAATAAAACAGGTGCTTTCCCTTCTCAGCAGTCGTCCCTGTCAGAATTAGTTTTGCTTTTAGCGTAGCCTGAGTTTCAAATAAATATAACATGTAATCTTAGAAACAAAGTGTGGAGATCACAGAAACATTGCAGAACATATTACAAAGTCATTTGAATGAAGTTCCCACCAAAAATCCCAAGGTCTCGTCAAACAGCCTTATCATTATGCTAATATACAATCTCTCTCTCTTCTGCACAATAATAAATGTACCTCTTTGGCATGTCTAAGGCCTCTTTCCCAGGCGCTCTCCACAGGAGGATCTATAGGAGGCGGCGGCGGAGGTAATTCTTCTACTGCAGGCCCCCCCTAAAAAAACATCCAATTCACATTAAAACGTGGCAATGGCAAGACTTCTTAGTTGAATATTCTATACACTAAGGAAGAAATAAAAGAGTGAAAATAAACCACATATACCCAGGGGTTTGCAGGCATCAGCGGGTGAGGTCCTCCTCCCGCAGGAGGGGCTCCATTAGGAGAGAAGGGGTCTGGTTTGGTGATGAGGGAGTAGTTGCCTTTATCATTGACTCCTGGATGGATGAACCTACAGATCATGCCCCAAGTGCAATTTCCTAACAGAGACAGAGGTCAACATATTTGATACAAACGTATGTTATTGAAAAAAGGATTAATTCATGGTTGAACAAAACCTTTCAATCATCCCTAAAAAAAATGAAGTTACTTCTATAATATGTGTAAAATCCAAGCCATCAATACAACAGTGCACAGATTTGACAGACACGGTACAGAATTATTCAAAGTTAAGACAGGTTAACCACAATTATGATATTTGTCTGACAATTCAATGTTTAATAAATAATTGCAAATTATTGTGATTATTCAATTGATTCCTTTACAAAATTGTCTCTTGAAGTAAATGACAATTCACATATAGGAATAAGTGTATTATTCTTATGGAATTCTATGAATAACCTAAACACTCACTATAAATTGACCATAACAGACAAAGACTGACAGATATATGGTCACACTTCGGTATAGGGGGATATTCTTGCAATTTACAAACCATTAACTATGACTTCTTCCACAATAAACTCATAATTTGTTCCTTATTAATAGTAAGTATGGTAGTTGTTAGGTTAAGGTATTGGGTAGGATTAGAGATGTAGATTATGGTCATGCAGAATATGTGCTATGTAAGTACTTAAAAACAGCTTGGCAATAATAGGTATGCTAATAATTAGTTAATAGTGAGAATTGCCCCTACACTGAAGCCTTAGCTAAAATATTGTTGTTTGCATCTAGATTTCTGCATTTCAACATTTAAAATTATTATGTCAATCAAGTTTTATCAAAATATACAAAGATGACACAACATGAATTATGGAAAAATGGTGGACGCGGGGGTGCTGCAGATGTTAGAGATGTAGGAAAAAAATGCAGTTAGTTCAAATAACTCTGATCAAATAATTTTAATACCATAATTGTTAGTAAGTTATTAGACAGTGTAACCAAGAAAATCTAGAAACATTATATTATGATGTCAATGGGTTGACTAAAAGCATGCATGACATTAAAATCAAAACAGACTGATGTTTTGTCACAATTGCTCTGCAGTTCAGTTTTCTCCTGGGAAAGAAATTCTGCATTCAATAGCTCCCTCTACTGTTATAATCTGGAAATATACTAACGTAAAAACTAAAGGCAGGTGTCATCGTGAATACCAGACCTGCACAAGTTTCCTAGATAGAAGGCTTGTAAAAACTGCTTCTGGTAGTCTAAAAGGTAAATGTAAGGTAAACCACAACTGATACATTCACAGAATTGCTTATTTGGCACAATCAGAAAAGTCTGAAATCCAGTGGTGGGTAGAGTAGCCTAAATCTTTACTCAAGTAAAAGTACAAGTAACTGGAGAAAGTGTTACTAAAAGCAAAAGTCACTATTTAAAAAAATTATTTAAGTAAAAGCAAAAAAGTATGCAATGAAAAAACTACTCAAGTAGCCAGTTACTTCGTTACTTTGTATCTGAATCTATAGGCCTACAATTCATCAAATTAATATTAACGCCAATGTTTTTATATTAAATTTTAATCAATATTTTTTATTATTATTATCATAAGAAGATATCTTTGCAATATACAGATACTAAAGAATAGACAAGCACAGAAAAGACTGAAAATGTAATCTAGACCCAATATCAATGTAGCCCACACAACTACCACTTATTTTGAATAACAGACCATGTCAAACTAAAGTGATTCTGAGTTTTAAGTTTACAATGCATTTAACAAAACTCCTATTTCCAAAGATGATCTAAACATCTGCAGTGCTCACCAAAACTGATTTTAGACCAAACTCATGTTTTGTTGTGAAAAGCTCTTACTTGTAAACATACAGTAAGCAGTGAACCACACGGCCATCAAGAAGTTTTCTTCCTTCTGTTCTACAAATGTATATTTCTGCGAGCCCACGTCTCTGAGTCTAACATGTCATGCGCATGTTGCGGTGTCTGACGAACAGGTCATGCGAGGGGGCGCATTTATCAATGCTGGCTAACAATATAACACATTTGCAGTTTTGTTTGGATAAATATAGATTCATATCCACTTCATCCAACACTCATACGAGGAGTGAGTAATCCACCGCTTCAGATGAATCAGATCGTGCTGTGACCTAACAAATCATTGGAACGGATTCGTGAACTTTTTAAGCGGTTTTGCCCATTGTTCAATTAATGCATTTGAAAGAATCGACTCAAAATAATTAATTACTCGGGATTGCCTGCAAAAAGAGACGACAATTTTGTGCATAATTTAAAATGAAGGAACGTCATGCAGTGTAACTAAGTAAAAGTACAGATTTTCTATAAGAAATAGAAAAGAACCCACTTTTCATTTTACATTCAAAGTACATATTTTCCAAAATGTTACTCAAGTAAATGTAACGAAGTAAATGCAGCGCGTTACTACCCACCTCTGCTAAAATAACATGAATGAAGAAGTACCTTTCATAAAAAACCTGCAGATGGGTCTTGGTCTGATCTTCCTGTCCGTGGGGTCCTTCACCTCTCCCTCTTCCAGATCATCATCCTGAAATAAACAGAAGGATGGAATAACGTAAAATGTGTAATCGTTCTTTCTGTTTAATTTTAAGTCAAAGATCAGAGATTATATAGTCGACCTACAAATGGTTTAAGTAATAGTTGTCTCGTGTGCAATAGAATTAAAAAATATCATAAAATGTTGACATTGCACAGTCTAAACGTACATTTGCTAATATAAAAATGTGTTATCAAAAAGTCTAGATGGATGTGCAATGGTTTTAGTTTCTAGTTTTATTTTTTAGATAGCATGATAGGCTCCAAAAGTAGACACAAAATGAAAGTGGGTTGCAGTCCAAACATGCATAGAATATAAAAAAGGCTATATTTGAGCATTTACTTACATCAATCTCGCCCTCATCAATTTCTCCATCATCTTCATCTTTCTTTTTATCACGAAACGAGTCTCTCCTGCCTCCTTCCTTACCCTTGGAGTCCACATATTTTTTTCGTGGAGAGTCTGTATTGTCCGGTGGCAGAATGGGTTTCCTTTCCTTTTTCTTCCTTCTCTTTTCCTCTTCTTCATCCTCTTCACCATAATCTCTAACCTCGCCAACAGGAACCTTTTCTGCATCCACCTCCTCAGGAGCAGCAGTGCTGGGCTCCTCGGGAACCTCCTCATCGTAATCCAGCTCATGTTCATCTAGATCTCTGGATACAGAAGACTCATCTTTCAAATCACTCACTACCATCACCGCCCTTCTCCTCCTCCGTTCCTCTTCCTCGTCCTCCTCAAGCACAGAACGGCCAAGGTTAGATTTGGTGGTTTCTTCAATGCCTTCATCATCCTCGTACTCTCCTCTTGTGTCTTCCTTCTCCTCCTCTACTGGGGTGAAAGGTCGCTCGTGGTCTGGCTCTGGTGACTCGGGATCGGGTGATCTTGGTGTTTCTAGAATTTCCTCCACTGGAGAACGGCTGCCATCCTGCCTGCTCCCTTGAACTTGTTGGTGGATGTTTTCTACCACGTCACCATCCATCTTGTAGTCCTCCTGGTCTGAAATTTCCTCTGGATCTTCATCAGCTGCAAGCCTGTCTCCATCAAAATCAGAGTCTCCTCCATCCTCCTGTCCTTCATTTTCATCATCGTTCAAAAGCTCACTATCCGACACTGCCTTGCCTTCTTCTGTTGGGGACTCGGGCGACTCCAGCAGCTCGCTGTCAGAGAGACCCTTCTCCTCCTCCTCAGGGGATTGTGGGGATTGGGTCGGGCTCTCAGGCGTATCCATTAGCAAGAACTCTGAAGTAAAATTTCAATGGCAGCCAATAAATTAATCCAACACACACAAAAATTTCACTGAAAAAAGTTCAGACAGGTAAAAAAAAGGAAATACAACGAAAATAATTGTACTTTTTTTTCCTAGGAACACAAAAATGTTCATGCATGCAAGTACAAAAGACGCTTAATTGCTGGTATCATAAGATAATATACATTAATTTGAGCTACAAATACGGCACAGGTACCTTAACCACCATAAAAATAACACAATAACGATATTGATTGTAAAAAACTATAGCATTACACAGTATAAAAACGTAATATTAGTATTTTTATGACAGTGGTAGCTAAAATCACTTTACCACAATTTAACAACAAATTAATTCTAATATGTGTAATATATACGGCATTTTAGTAGAAACTGTGGTCACCATGGTATATTTATGTACTTATTGAACGAACATTGCGTGCATCCACAATAACATCTCCACGTTAGCCTGCTAACGTGATAATAGCATGGCCGGATTTAAAACTTTACCAATTTACCATATTTCACAAACTCCAGTCACTGAATCATACGGAACATGTTTACCTTCTCAGATTTAAGGCAATGGGTTCATTTGAGGGCGACACATGTTTTCTTAGCCGCTTTAGCTTTAACGGGAAAGCTCATTGATGGCGATGCTGCTAACAGGCCTGAATCCTGCGCGCTCCCTAGACGACGACGTAAATTCGGAGATTTCCCACACGATCGCGCTACGTAAACATCGAAACGTAACTTTAAACAGCCCACGCGAGAATGCAAGACTCTAAATTAACCGGTTAAAGCGTCGCATTGTTGCTTCGATGCACGATGTCTAAAGTATCATGCAACAATAAGCGCTCCCTCCTACAAAACACTGAGATCGCGAATTAAACACATTCGGTCACCTTTCAAAGCACAGAGTCTTTAAAGACAGGGTCTCGGTGAAGGGAGTCACCCGGTCTCTCGCTTCAAGGTGACTGCGTTCAAAAAAATGAACGATTTGTCGGGTTTTTTAATTTTCTTTACCGGAGAAATTCATAAACCCTGCACGGCACAGTGAGGGCGGCCATTACCCGGACGTCATCAAAGCGCGACATCTACTGCTGAGTGACACAATAGTATCTGAAAACCTCATTACATTTTATTACAACTCCTTACATTACAAACATTTTAACAGTTTTATATGTTTATTTTTTTATTACTGTCAGTACAAGCCATGTGCTTTTCACAAATAAAATGATGTAGCATTATAATTGTTTCTGGTCACATATTAACGGCACAAATTATAAAAGTTATAAAAACAATTAAAATGCACGTGTTTTATTTACGTTTGATTATATATTGTTATTAACAATAAATAATATGTATAATAAAATATACAATATGTCCTCATTCTAACAGTAGCAGCTGACTACAGCATGCAACATTTTTGTCTGTAGGGTTAATGTTTTTTTTATTATTTTCTATTACTGGTAAAAGAGCAGTATGTGTTTGTGTAAGAATATTACATTTAACAGCGTCATACAAGACGTTTTTCCAACCAGTTACGAATTTCCATTAACCTTCTCCACTAAGGGGAGCTATTGTAACGAAATGATCTGCAATTGAAAGGACTTACAGTTAAAAGAGTGCATTTAACGCTTCTGTACAAGATCAGATTATTTGCTCGTCTCGTCAAATACTTCACATCACTGCATTCTGTTTTGATCTGGGGTTTACAGCCGAGACTGCTTTTGGTGTTTTTGAGTGCATCGGTTTCACACGACAAGAACGGTAGGAGATATTCGTTATCTTGATAAGTTACTTTTATTTGCCATAATACATTACATAGATTTCGGGTAATTTTCTTTATGTAACACAATTTAACACACTGTAGTATTTAACGAACATTGAGGATAAGTGATATTGTGGATAAGTGATTAAGTACAATAAAATGCGTAACAATTTCGTTTGCATTGTATTTTCCTACGATTTATTAGACCGAAGAACATGTTTCTTTGATGTTTATGAACTCTTTAGCCTATGTGTTTGCAATATATGAAGCGGTTATTTTACTGGTTCGTTTTGTATATATTTTGGATATTGTATATTTTGCAAACTTGTTTATTGTATAGGCTATAATTAAATATTATAAATACACTTTTAGAATTTATTTAGAGATTGGAAATTTCGCATCATTTTCGAGCTGCAAAATTGTAGAAAACTATACGTCCTACCATGCAAAATACGCATTATAATTATTTCCACAAATTCTCACATCGAGACCGTTTCTGTCAAAACTCAGTGAGCTGCCTAGACAGCATTAGTGCGCATTACATATTGTGGGGCAGAGGTTCGGAACGCCCACGTGATGCCCCAAAACTGTTGTATACAAGAGCAGCTCACAAGGTTTTGAACTAAAACCATAGGCTACTGTTTGCCCAAGGGTGCTTTAAACTGATTTATGATTCTGTAGTGATTCACTCAGTTATAGATCTAAACACTGTGAATGACATCCTGGTTCATAGCAGCAGACAGGTCTGAACGTCTGAATATCACCGTTTGTGAAAATCTAGAAAAGAACAGCTCTCCATCTATATTCTATAAAATGCCGTTATTATTATAATTATTATTGTGACTCATTTTATACTGAATGGAAATCATACATGTTCGTTTTATGTGCAGCAGACTACCCTGTGAATAACACACACCTGTGAATACACATTCAATACATTGTTCTTGTTTAGTGTCAGCATTTCCAGAGTAAAACGGGAAATAGGTACATGGAGTATGGAGCATCACAGATTAAAATAGCATAACTCCCTGTTTTATCTCATTACAAATATTCCCATAACACATGCTTTGAACTAGACTATGAAACAGTAAGATGAAGTCCGAGGCAGGTTGTCCAATGCTGGGTTATTGAGATATTGAGTTAAATTACTTTGCACATTGCGTCCACCTCAATTTATTAGGGAAGCCACAGAGAGACCGTGTAGTCTTATTTATAACCCAAAGAGACGGCTGAAAAGAGCAACAGATGTCCAGAATGTTTCAAGCTCCTGTATACAACATCTCGTTCCTATTTAGAGGCTTTAATGGATTCTTAAATCTAAAGAATAACTTTCAGACCAGAATTCGTGCAAAAAAACGTTAGTTTTGCAAAATATTGTGCAATATACACCATCACATATAGTTTATAAATGTTTTTAAGATCATTGAATGTGGAGAAAAGCATTATAGGAGTCATGTTTGAGATATATATATGTGCCATTTGCCACAGCAGCTGTGTGGCTTTAAGGCTCTCTGCGATTTTTCCTACTTATCATCCCACACCACTAAAATGTCTCATTTGAATAATTAAAAGCCGCTCATCCTGTTTCAATAATTTTCATAGGAATTGTCCTAAACCCTGACTAAAGCTATGGGTGCTATGGGAATATTTGTAATGAGATAAAACAGGGAGTTTATGCTATTTTAATCTGTGATGCTCCGTACTCCATGTACCTATGTTTCCCATCGTATCTCTTATGCCAGATGAAATGGACCATTGTGCAATTATTTAGCAATTAACACAAGGCTAGTCAATTCTCTTAACAGTGACTGAGACTTGCACTTTCTCTGCTGACTACTGCAATCTTTATTACAGGGTGATCGGTTGGATGGACGATTGCATTAACCGGAGAAATAAAGAAACTGCAGGAAAAATTAGCCTCTGGATTTAAATGAGACGCTTACAGGGTACGCTTACAATTTAACACTGAAGAAATAATGGGTTGTGGGCTGCAGAGGAGCATCATTTTAAGGTCAAAGCCAAGAAAATTAAACAACATACGTAATAAGAAAAAAGACCGTCAATAGAAGCTGGAACAGAATTGATCATTCTTTTGAGTCAATTTTCTTTAAATTCTCCACCATCTTGTTTCTTTCTTCTGTGCCTGCCTGTTATTGTATTTAGATTCAGATTAAACACGCATATGTAAAGAGTCATACACACATCAAGAACACTAATCATGCAAGAAAATGTGAGCTCCAGAATGGACACCCCCACCAACATCTCCCTGGTAGGGCCTGGGGATGCCGTTTCGGAGTCCCTGGAGTACAAAACAGTCTCTGTGTTCCTGGTGTTGCTGGTCTGTGGGGTGGGAATTGTGGGAAACATCATGGTGGTACTGGTGGTTCTTACCACCCGACACATGCGGACACCCACCAACTGCTATTTGGTGAGCTTGGCAGTGGCGGACCTGATGGTTCTGGTGGCTGCGGGTTTGCCGAACATCTCGGAGAGCCTGATGGCCACCTGGGTGTTTGGGCATGCTGGGTGCTTGGGCATCACCTACTTTCAGTACCTTGGCATTAATGCATCCTCCTGTTCGATCACAGCCTTCACTGTAGAGAGGTAAAATCTTTTTTAACATTAGTTTTGAATATTATGGCCTTTGTGACTTATATGTTTTTTTAACCACTTCCTCAGGTACATAGCCATATGTCACCCAATGAGAGCACAAACTGTCTGTACAGTATCTCGAGCCAAACGCATCATTGCAGGAGTGTGGATCTTCACCTGTGTCTACTGCATGCTTTGGCTATTTCTAGTGGACATCCAGGTGAACCCAGACGGGCGTGTGCAATGTGGTTACCGTGTCTCTCGAGACCTTTACCTACCCATCTACCTTATCGACTTTGCCATCTTTTACGTAATCCCACTACTTCTGGCCATTGCCCTTTACGGTCTGATCGCCCGGATTCTTTATCTGAACCCTCTACCCCACCCAACAGACTCGGGCACCGTAACTGCACCCACTCTCAGGAGGAGCTGTAAAGATCCAGCAGACGCCGGTAAAGCAGGTCGCCAAGGACGCCCGAAGAGCGCGGTCTCCTCCCGGAAGCAGGTGGGTGTGTTTGTGTATGCTTGCATTAAGACAATTAATTCTGCATTTTAATATCCACCGAGATTGCAGTGTAGGGCAAACATGGGGCAGCTCTGCTCTCCTGTACCGTGCTTGATCATCATTATCTCATATTTGTTTTTTGAAAGGTCAGTGCTTTCTTTCTATGGGAGTTAAGTCTTATACTATTAAATGTCAGTTTGTATTTAAAAGAGTGTGTTGATATTTTTCTCAGGAAGTAACCAAACTGCTGCAAAGCGAAAGTATTAATTGGTGAAATTTAGATAATCAGTCTGGTTTGTTTCACATTCTGTATTTTTTTTTTTTTTACCACATTTCAGGTTCATTATCCTAATCCTGGAATATTGCGGTTGCCAAGCAATGCAGCACATTGAAATAGAATATGCGATCCCATTTATGGTTATTTTTCAGTGGTTTGTAAAATCTGAATTGACTGTGTCCTTTATGTCTCAAAAGACCTACCTAACCTTCACTCCTGTATATGAACATGTACAAATAATTTTAAACCCTTTTCTAGATACACATGTTACAATATTACTGTTGTATTGCTTAAAAGTGAACATAAACTTGTTTTCTTTGCAGTATATTTTTTGTTATTTTGACCTGTTATTTTGTCCTTCTCTTTGCTGTTACATTATCACCACGGCTGGAGATTATAGATGTTAGAGATACGATCTGTGCATGCCATGAGAAAATGAGAACCAGACGTCATGCCATGTATTTAGAAGATATAAATATCCATATATTTACGATTTGATTGCTTGTGGAGATTTCTGCAGACCATCTTCAAGTACTGATAAAAAGATATATGTGTAGATGTGATTGTGCACCGTGACATGCTGTGCTTTATCGAAAATTACATTAAATAACACAACACACCGGCTTTAAGCAAACTGCAGAACAGCTAAAAAGGCATTCAAATTGTAAACAGAAAATACTGACCAAGTGCTCAATGTCTAGAACGTTTCGTAAATGGTTCTTTGGGGAACGTATAGTTCTAATAACATCCCTGTAAAGAGTTTAGACAACACTTGTCCAGAAGCCTTTAGTTTTTTGACACTAAACAAACAGAACAACAATAAATAAAACACAAGCAAAGGAACATTTAGAACTGAATTAGTTAAATGAACATCTTGATGGGAGTGAAACAAGAAGTATATATTGTAACCTAAAATCTATATAGTGAAATGAAGTGTTCATATCCAAATATGCTTATATATATATATATATAAAACATTTCAAACTTTATACGGTTCGTAAGTTTGAGGGTAAGATCCTTTAATGCAAAATTCATGTCATTCAGTGACCATACGTGTCCTTGTCCTTACAGTTAGTGCGCTTGTGCGTGTGTGCAGACGCTCATGCACGCGGCACGCCTCAGATCAAAATCTTGAAGATTCAAGTGGGCCTCACTTGAGCAGAACATTTGCATAATATGATTTGTGATGTTCAGTCAAGTATGCTTAATGCTCCTGAAGATTATGCTCTTTGAGGTTACAAGAGCGGCTCTCTTTTGTCCATTGCACCGCACCTCCAATCCTTTGATCACTTCATCAGAAAATTTCGTAAAGTTCAATACGATTCAAGACGCCCGTGCAACTATGGTGTCTGAGTGTAGTTATCTCATGTGAATATGATAAAGTCATCATTACAGTAGAGCCCCCCTTCATTGAACCTAATCGTGATTTGTAATTCGTGAGTAACAGATGCCTTTGTTTGGCTGTGTTAAGACCTTGTTTTCTATTGATAAGGAATCACAATAACCAGATATTTAAAATGCATATTCAAATAGTCACCGTTAGTCATGCAGTCATTATCTTCTGCTTTAATTAATAGAGCTCCTCCCAGCCTCACACTGCTTCAATTACATGCTTTGTTTTGCAGACAATTTTGTCATTGTCATTAAAGGTCTCCATCCCCGGTCGTCTATCTCTAGAATGGGACAATGAGAACTAACCCCAGCGGACGGTCCAGTGTGTGTGTAAATGAGAGGTTTTTTTTGTGTTTATTTGTCCCTTGAAATAGGTGAGCAGACTCGGGGGTAGGCTAAGGCCAGTATTGTTTTCTTGAAAGGATAGACTGCATATTTATTTCAATCTTCTCACAGGGATTCATCAGTTTACTGTTGCTTATTTCACTAGCTTGGTTTTATTCACATTTTGAATCTCGCATCAGAAACGAATGATGGAATGCCAAATTTCTAATGAAAAACCCTTAATTCGCCAAAAAGTTTCGTAACTGGAGACGGTAACCTGACTAACCAGAATACTGATCTTGTTACACAGCATCAGAAATGCTGTTATGGTCATTCTTAAGTCGTCAAAGTATTTCTGTAATTGCCTCTTAGAATTGTCACCACTGTGTTCCCCAAACAGCAGGCATCCAGAAAAGCACTGCATTTATTGTGTTTCATAATCGTCTGCTTTATTTTATTTTATTTAAAAATGAAAATAATTATATTCAGTGGCTTCTCTTTCTTTTCTTACTGATATTTAGTGGCAGTTTTTTTACGAAAAGTTGGACTAGTTGGATAGAAATGGTGCTTATTTAGCATAAGCTAAATTCGCAACATGGATGGAAATCCGGATATTGACTAGCTGATATTTGACTTTTAAGGCTAACTCTCTACCGCCCCCTTGTTGTCCCCTTGTTATCGCAGTACTCTTAAATGTATGCACTTCTTTGTAAGATACACTTACATTTATTCATTTATTAAATGCTTTTATCCAAAGTGACTTACAAATGAGAGAGCATTTATCTTTTGTCCATGAAATTACAATAAGTGCATACAAGTAGGAATCGATGTTAGGGAAAGATTATCAACATAAAAGATGGCATCATAGAATTATGCAAATAGTTGAATCCCTGTTTGTATATTTAAAACCAATAGAAATGTATAGTTTTATTAAGAATGAAGGGAGAACAAGGTTTTGGCATCTACATTTTTGCTTCAAATGACTACTTCGGTCTAGAAGTATGTGGAAACCTTCTTCTAATGAACAGTTTGCCTAGATCCCTTAATTCCAGTAAAGACAAATTGAAATGCTATGGCATACAATGACATTCTAGAGAACTCTTTGCTTTCAACTTTATGGCAACGGATTGGTGAAGTGCCCTTTTCTCTCCCATCATTATAATGAACCTGTGCACAAAACAAGGTTCATAGAGAAACGATTTACTGAGTCTGGTGTGGAACAAGTTTACCTTACCTTACCTTTGAACATTTCAAACCGGACCTTGTCATTTCAAACCTGTATTACTTTCTTTCTTCTGCACAACTCAAATAAAGATATTTTAAAGAATGTTGGTAACTGAACAATGGAGGTACCCATTCCCTTTTTTGTATGGACATAAAACCAATGCAAGTTAATGGATACCGCCATTGTTTGGTCACCGACATTCTTCAAAATATCTTCTTTTGTGTTCTGCAGAAGAAAGAAAGTCATACAGGTACGGAATGACAAGAGGGAAATTTTCATTTTTAGGTGAACTATCCCTTAAAGGGTTACTTTCAAAATTTATTGTGAGACAGATCACATTGCCCCACATAAGTGTTTGACCTTACTGCTTTAATGTTTGTAGGAAAGCATATCATTTTATCCAAGCATCTAAGTGCAAAGCCTTCCCAGAAGAGCAGAAGCTTTTAGAAAGGACCAACTGAATCTGAGTTTTTGCGTTTTGAGCTCCTCATACTTCTGGCAATATATGTTTAAAATTAGGAAGTTTTTATTTAATTTAAATTACAAAAGTCCAATGTCTGTCAACACTAAGGATATGTTGGAACTTATAATAAAAATAAATACCGATTCATATCATGAAAGAAAAATGAGGCTAAATTAGCACACTTCAACATCTGTTCACATAGTTAATAACTTCTTTTTAATGGTTTAAAAACAATTTGTTAACAAACAAACTGAAGAATATGTTCACAAGAGACACATGCTTGCTGTTATTATGCCTGAAAAAAACTGTCCAACATAGTTTGAACTTATATCGTGTCCATTCCTTTATACAGTATGTTATGCTACTGTATAACCATCATGCAGACACTTTTGTCATTTTTGACCTCTCGCCTCCTCAGGTCACCAAGATGCTTGCAGTGGTGGTCGTGTTGTTTGCCCTGCTGTGGATGCCATACAGAACCCTGGTGCTCATTAATTCCTTCGTGAGCACGCCTTACCTGGACGCCTGGTTCTTGCTCTTCTGCAGGACCTGCATATATGCCAACAGTGCCATCAACCCTGTGGTTTACAACCTGATGTCCCAGAAGTTCCGTTTAGCCTTCCGTGGGTTGTACCGCTGCCACAGAGAGGACGGGCATCAGCGGACGCTCTCCATGCTCCAGAGTGGATACAGCCTTGGAAGAGACCCCAGAACGTGTAATAACATCAATGGCACCAGAGACACACCCAAAAAAATGAGTGTAGCCTCTCCTGGTTATAAATCAAACAGACCTGGGACCGAAAAAGCAAACGACAAAAAGCAAATTAGGGATGATGCAAAAAACAAGGCAGATCCAAACATAAACAAATATAATGTGGTGAACGGTAACATAGATACCGCGACAGGTAAAAGCCAAACCTCAGAAGACCAAGAGATGTCTACAGTTGAGAATGTGAGCAAGAATATCAACAATGGGACAAATATTAAGGAATGCGAGGTTATTCAGGATATTGTTACTGACATGGGCGGCACAGAGCAGATGCTGGAATCCCAAACTGATCAGAATGACCAAGAGCTGATTCACAGCAAAGTGTAGATCACTCCTCAGCATTTCCTTTCACATCATGGTATCCAACAGAAAAGAAGAGAAATTGGAATGCGTGTCTTTACGGCCGTCATCTTCTCTCAGCAGTGGTGGCGAGACTATGGCCACACTCGCTTCATAATTCACAGGTGGAACCATTTGGCTGTCAGCCGCAGCAGCACATGCCTCCTCTTCAGAGACACACATGGGAGGGCTGCTCGGTTCGGTCAAAACATCACTTTGAATTTGAACTGCAATATAAAAGATATTATTAACAGCTTGTACCGCTGCTGCTGCTAAGATATCAAGACAAAAAATACAAAAAGGCACAAAGCATCCATAAGACTAAAAAACACAAATGAGATTGTTTTAACGTCTTTTTTTAATTAGACTAGCTTGAAACTCTTCTCAGATCCTGAGAGAAAAACAACTCTTATGTCGTGCCAGGCAAGCAACGGCTTTTGTCTCTAAATTAAGTAATGCTTTTATCACGCTCTGCCAAAAGAAATACTTACTTTTTATGTGTGTTCACGTCTCCCTTAAAAGAATTTACTACGTTTATTTAAAAGAATAAACACCCAAGACCCAAAAGTGAACTGGGAAGAACATGACAGAACAAAAGATGACACAAGAACACACAAACTATATATTTAATTCACTTGCAGTTTAATAATTGAACAGTGTTTTTAACTCCGTGCGGCCATAGTGTCTTCTCTCATCACAAACGCTTAAACAACCTACTTTTTGTCTCCAAGCTCTGCCAAATAAAAAATAATTCAATCTTACCAGTCCATGCTTTTAAAGCACAGACGTCGAGTTTTAACATTTGGAGGTGCTTTAGGGCATGAGGTCCATTCAGATGCTTTCATCAACCTTAAGGCACACTTCTTCGTTGACATTTTTTCTATGGCTCTTCTATGATATTTGCCATCACTGGCTGGCCGAATGCCATATAGCTTGGAGATGTAATGCCCAGTCATTTGTTCCATCACAAACTGATACATTCTACTCCCTGTATATGCCCAGCAGTGTTGAGCTTTTAAGACCCTATTTATGGCCTCATAAAGAGGAGAAGAGTAGGGTGATCACATCAAGTATAACCTTTAATAAAAGTACCACCTAATGAAAAACCACATGAATAAACATTAAAATTAATAGTAAAGCTGTGAATTTTTACCTTTACACCTCGTCCTCCAATTCTTCTTAATAATAATAGAAAAACCTATTATTTACAGAGCTGTTATCAAAGTAAATAACATGTTTTTCCATGTCTTTCAAGTTAGTCAGCAGTAATAGTATACACAAAACACTTTTCTGAAGTTCACGGTAAACAGGGCTCAATAAAAGAAATGGGGGGGGGGGGACTTGTAGGAAGACTACAAACCTAAATCAAAGACAGACAATGTTGAAACAATATTTAACTCAGAAGATACATATATTCGTATACTTAAACGTGGTGAATCATCCAATCTAACGCAAGTAAATTATGGATTACCTCAGGGATCGTTCAAGGACCCCTGCTATTCTCCATATACATGCTGCCCCTTGGAAACATTATTAGAAAACATGGTATTAGCTTCCACTGTTATGCAGATGATACCCAGCTATATATCTCATCAAAACCAGATGATTCCTCCCAGCTATCCAAATTAGCAGAGTGCATCGATGATATAAAACATTGGATGACTTGTAATTTCCTTCTTTTAAATTCTATTACAACAGAAATATTACTTATCGGACCAAAGACACGTAAACCGAATATTTCGGATTATAACTTAAAAAGATTGAAGGATGTACAGCTACCCCAACAAATACAGTAAGAGATCTAGGCGTTATATTAGACAGTAACCTGTCATTTCGAAATCACATCTCAGATGTCACAGCCTTTTTCCACCTTAGAAATGTTGCCAAATTACGAAATATTCTATGTGTTGCTGACGCAGAGAAGCTTATTCATGCATTTATGACCTCAAGACTTGACTACTGTAATGCGCTACTTAGTGGTTGTCCTGCATCATCAATAAACAAACTACAGTTAGTTCAGAATATAACAGCTTTAAATAGCGGTTCAAGTGCAGAAATTTACAAGGCTCATTGGAAGAGAGGGAGTGAGACACGCACCAGCGTCTGTCTGCTCCCGCTCTGTGTTTGAGCTGCCTGTCACTCACGCACCTGAGTTACATCGACCAATGATAACTTCATTAAAATTACACATAGGCTATATGTATTCGTTATTTATTGATCATGTGTTAAACATTTTACATTGTATTTAAAACACGAAATGAATAAACAGTTTATAATTTCCTGTTGAGTGACGTACCACCAGGGGTCAAGTACCAGTAGTGGTACGTGTACCACAGTTTGAGAACCACTGGAGTAGGGCATCTATTTGTGTGATGTAGTTATTTTCATGTATTTATGTGGAGCGCAGGGACCAGCTTCCACGTAGAATCGATGCTTTCTGTTGAAGCGAGCAGAGATGAAACCATAAATCATCCAAAAGCAGAACATATTCTTCCCTCGGGAGGTATTCTAGAAGAACTTTGTTGTTTATCAAGCGCTGCTTTATGCCTTTCAATGCCTGGTGTTTATAGAGACTTAACATTGGCATGATTTTTGTTATAAATGAAAATGGTTTGTCGCCATCACTGTTTTGACAGTTATCTTCAGATGAAATGTGAGGACTGTGTTGTTATTTTTGTGTGACATCAAGTCTAACTGCTCTCTCTCTCTCTGAGGACATGGTGAAGAAACAAGAAACACGTAAACTGAAGTGTTTTGTTGTTGCTGCACCATTTTCAAGATCAGTTGAATGTGACATTACATTTTTGTGCTATGAATCCAGCAGTTTTCTTTTCTCTCACAAAAACATATTTTAGATTTTAGATTTTTTTGGGTTCTGTTTCTATATGTCATCATTATAAAAAGATGGTTAATGTGTCCTATGGTGTGACATTTTTTTTATTATGCTCTCTCTGATATCATAAATATGAATACTATAAATTAATATTATTAACAGTTTGTTTTCTAAAGTTTTGCTATTTCACACCCACACAGTCTCAAGGCTGTTCGTGGCATAGGCTAAACATTTGGAAAATGTATTTGTGTTCATGGACACGAGTTTCCCTCAGCACAACCTTTTTTCGTGTAACTCAGCACAACACTTATTTCTCACTTCTGGACAACCTGCATATGAGATCATAGGCGGATATTAAGTGATTCACACGCTGGGTGTAATATATTCGGTTGTTTGTTCGTTAAGGAATTTGGAAGGGTGTAAGAGTGTAATAGTCTTTAATAATTTGATTAATGTCACGTAATTTTATATTTAGCTATATAATTAAATTAATATTTTATAAAAATGGGAAAAGTTAAGTGCTTCGTTTGTTTGTACGTGTATATTGATATGTAAACATCCATAAATATGGAGAGTGACACCGAAGTAAGCAGTGTCAACAGAGCTCTGGTGAGGTGGAGGACTACTGCTCAGGAAATATTTGAAATGTGTTTTTTAAAAGAAAATAAAGGTATGGCTATATAGGATTGTTAAATGCATTACAGTGTTAAACACTAAAGAACAGCAACGTTTGGAAAAGCATGAGCATCCGTTAGGTGAGAAACGCAAAAGTACTTTGCACAAAAAGTAATTAGTTACTTTTTATAGAGTAACTCAATATTGTAACTAGTTGCTTTAAAAAGTAACTTTCCCCAACACTGGTGCTGACTGACGCGCAAAAAGGGAGACATACGTGTCCATGAACACGGACAGCAGTTTGTGACAATGTCACAAATTCCCGTGAGACTGTGTCAACATAGGACACATGTAGGCTATATTAGAGGCTATACTGTTTTGAAATCTGTGGTTTATATTGTGTTAGTATTGTGATGTGATTATTTGCGTTCGGTTTGAAACTGTGTTTGCTCAGATTCTAATTGGAAGTTGAAAACGGTAACGTGCCAGTGATCTGTGCGCCTGTTCAGTACAGTTTGCTGCTTATTTTTCAAATCAGAAAATTACACATATACATTTCTTTCCTTGCTGGTTTCATCTGGCTTCCTATGTGAAAATTAAAGCTGGATACAAGTGTAGAATTTTAATGAGTTGTTGATTTATTTGTGTTGATGGTGCCACATGTCCCAGGAAGTGGAAAAATGCTGGTTGCTTACAAGTATAATGATGGTTTTCTGTAGCATGCACTTGTAAGCCGTCAACAGCTTTTGCCGCAGCATTCTACAAAGCAAATGACAAAAATAGAAGATTGTACTTGCTCGTATTTGAATCTATTTGATTTGACATGTAGAACCTCAGCAATTATGTTCTGAAGCAGTTTCTTTTCAATGTACATTCATACAGTTTTGATGCATGAATTCAATGCACATCTTAATGTATGGATTCAATGCATATCTGAGTTTGGTGTTCGTCTGGAGAGGTGTGAGCTTTCTGCCATACAGTTCTAATTTTAAAGGTCACCACCTTTTTAAACACACAAACCCACTCGCTGAACATCACGCACGCCCCTTGCATATCAATTTGCAAGATGCATATATTGTAGGACTTTCTTCAAGGAAAAATGTGATCTTATGATAATGTTTGGCTCAACATGGCTTGCATGATGCATTGCAGGTAACTTGGCAGCTGGTTGCTAAGGTAACATTCTTTTTCAATTCACTTTTGCGTGATTAGATTGGAGGAGGATTGTAGCTGGGGAAGATAAGACGCCCCTGAGAATGGATTTCCGGCCAGGTGCAGTGGTGCCAATCCTGGTGTTGATAAGCCATCTTTTCAAAACTGAGGTGTCATTCAACAAGATGAGGTTGCAGACAGAACTCTGTTCGTCAGCGACCATCACTTTTGAAATGTGTGCCTTCTAAATGTTCAATATTAAAAACTTAATAACACCTATCCGTTATGCGGGTAAGAGCAAAATCATTTTTTGTTTTGTTTTGTACCCTCTTTGTTCATTCTGAGTATAAATCACTCACAAATGAGTAACCATCAAAAGTCATTGAGAGTGAGATTTTGTCTTTCTTTCTCTTCGTCCTGCAAGAGCAAGCGTTGAACGGGTGAAGTGTCGCCTTGACAGAAAAGATGGACAGATAAAATTAGATGGGTTCTACAGAACGGGAAGCAGAAACACTTCATCAGATTTGGTTATCACCATCATCCACTCATTTCAGCTCTCTCTTCTTTTCGCTCTCTGATGGCATTAGTTCACAGATTGGACTGATGATGTCAGATGAGCGTGAGCGAATCCTTTCATCGCTGAAAGCCACTTTTGACTACAAATACGTTCTCTTCAATATGCAGAGAGCTGTGATCTTGAGACCACAAAACTAGAAAGTGTTTTATATTTTGACATCAAGTCAAGCTCTTCAGTTTTTGTGAAATGCTCATTGGATTTTTGAATACGTTCTAAAATTCTTAGATATCTGTTGTCATATATTGATATAATAACTTAAGAACTTGCTCAAGAAAACAAGGCTTGTTGCAAGGCTTTTTTTCTAATTCAGTACATTTTGTATGTCAGGCAATTTGTTGGAAATGAGAATGAGAAAAGAGCCGGTCACCTTTTTAACAATATAACAATTGAAGTTTAAACTAATTATTTTGTAAGACATTTTCATCAAATGATGTACAGGTCTGTGCAAAGTCTATTAATGATCTTTTGGCATGTGATTTTGTTCTTTTTGTGGCAATTTAATTTTCGTAAAATTAATAAATTCCTAACACATTTTAAAGCAAGTTAGGATCTAAAAGTTATGAATATATATATATATATTTTTAAGCTACTCTTAAGTACATACTTTTATAGGATAAGTTATGCTGTAAATAAGATTTAAGATTTAAAATAAGACTTTTCCGTTCAGAGTTTTTGTCTTTAACTTATACTGAATAAAGATCTATTGAGTAATAGGCTCATAGACTCATAATAGACAACAGGTTGACCCTTAAAGGTCCAGTGTGTAATTCTTTGGAGGATCTATTGACAGAACTGCAATATAATATACATAACTAGATCTTCAGAGGTGTATAAAGACCTTACATAATGAAGCATTTTGTTATACTACCTTAGAAGGAGCTATTTCTATCTACATACACTGCGGGTTCCCTTACATGGAATTCACCATGTTGTTTCTACAGTTGCCCTAAATGAACAAACCACTAGATGCTGCTAAATTTCACTGGACGTTTAAATGACATTCGGGTTATTTTATTGTTTTTTTATGGTTATTTATCCTTATAAAGTAAGTTTAGTTTCATATATATTTTAAGTATCACACATACTGTCCTTTTCAGTAACAACACTCCAACTGGAAGAACCTCCAACTTGTAGCCAGAGTAAAAGAGAAGTTCTCTCATCTCCTTAATCTTTCATGCTAAACAAAAAAAAAAAAACAGATGACTCAAGATATGAAAGCTTATGGTTTTGTTTTTTGATGCTTCTCTTTCAAGACACCATATCTCCGGGCATGAGTGCCACATGCTCTCACCCTCACTAAAGTCGTTGCCCTGTCAGATTGCTTGTATCGTTCTCTAGAAAAGCTCAGGATTTAGTGGCAGATCAGACTGTGCGGATAAGCTCTCTGCTAACCATGACACAGTTGAAATGATCAAATCTTAGCCAAAGGATAAAAGGAATGAAAGAGACATAGTGGCTGCGAGAATTGTTGAGCCCAAAGTGTCACACACCGAGACATCAGGGATCAATAAAAGGATTTGATCTGTCTCTAAAAAGGTTCAATTGCTACAGTGAACCATTGTGACTCATGTATGGAATGACGTCAGTAACATTAATGCTCTTTCTTCCCATCAAGCTTTCAGTTTCAATAATCTAAACATCTAAAAGCCACTGTTTGACTTCAAGGTCAGACGAATTTGAGAAGTTGTCTTAGTTTATATGCTTTGTTATCAACATGTTTAACATTATATTTCAGTGGTATATTCTATTAAAGGCATTGGACTAATGAGGGTTTCATGAATTACTAGTGAAAATAATTTTTTATGTTTTCTTTCTAAATGAAATTACATTTACATGGAATTTTACAAACATTTATTTAAAAAAATGTAAGGGGCTGTGTGTAACTTTTTGGAGGATCTAAATGAAATATAATACACTGTACGTAACTATGTCTTCAGACAGGTGTATAACCTTGCATAATGAAGAAGCGTTATGTTTTTATTACCTTAAAATTTCTATCCACATACACCACGCGTGGAATTCGCCATGTTGTTTCTACAGTAGCCCTAAATGAACAAACTGCTCTACAGAGCGCGTGTCGTAAATACGTTATCTCCTAGAATTGAACGTGTGACAACATCTTAGTTCCGTGTCAGTTGCCGTAGCGATTCGAAAGGGAGGGGGGTTGAGTCGTTGCTTACAATTCGTAATTCGCAACCTCACATGTAAATTTCATACACTGGACCTTTAATTGTGACATCGTGCACTATAGCTGGCAAGAACTCTAAACTCTATACTGATTCATGTTGTCCCAGCATGATTTGAGAACGTTCACTCAAATATTTTCGCCGCAAGAAAATTAAAATGTGTCACAAATTTGTTACATTCATCATGTCCTAAAAATAGTTCTGACACTTTTTTTTAATCCATAAACTTTCTGCTCACTTCCCGGATTTAATAATGAAAAAATTTCACATTTTCAATATGGTCTTGCGCTATGGGAGATCATTCTGCTAATTAAAGCAGTGATGTCTGTGGGATTCCATAATGGTTACGATTACTCCCACTATTCTCTTTTTGTCTCTTAGGCATCCCTGCCCCCTGTTAACACTGTCCTCTCATGCATCCTTGTGTGAACGAGCTTGACATTCCACCACTTAATTTGTCCTTTCTAGCCTCAGCAGGGCACAAAATTCCAGGGCTGCTTAGCGATGATACTCCAGCGATAACAGCAGGGTTTTGTCTATATCTGGTAAGTGTGTAGGAGTGTGGGTGTGTTGTTGCTTTTAAACATATGTTTCTTCCTCTGAAACCTTTAAGAGATTGATAACAGTTTCAGGGAAAAGTGATGTTTGACAGTGTGTCTGGAGGGTGACTCCCCTCTCTGTTGTTAAGTGTTTGGGGCGGGAATCTAATTGAATAATTGAATTGCAGGTCAGTTGCAAGATACTGATCAATTCTTATTATTACGAAGCAGATACATCTCAAGCTTCTTCTAAGATGCATGAGCTGATGTTCATGACCATGTAACTGCTGTGCCCATCTACTGCTATGTCTAGCAAAAAACAACATTTGGCGAGAGTGAATCTTGTACAGGATGTACTTGTTTTGCATGCGGCGTATTTTAATTCTTACTATGGTCAGTAAACAACAAAACCTCTCCATTCGTGGCAAACCCAAGCACTCCTGCTCATTTCGGATGAGACACAGTAATGAGATCGCAATTGTTAATGGTGCTCACCAGTCCTCGAGCTCATGGTCCACGCTTTTGATGTTCACACTTGAATGAACCGTTTTAGATAATCGCGACAAATGTTCTGCTTGGATCACGATGCCACGTTGATGGCAACACAATGAGTTGTATGTTAATTTTAAATAAAGTGTAGGAAGAATAAAGCACGCTGAGGGTGAGCCGAGAGCCTTGTTTTTAAATGTGGAAAACGCAAGCCTTGATACCCATGTCATGCTTTGTTAAACAATATGGCACTTGAAATGCATGGACAAAGCTGAGCTTTGGAGAAGACACAAAACAAAAGTGCGATACAAACAAACAAGCATTTACATCAGTCATAATATCTCATTACAGTGACATATGATTTCAGGCAATCAATGGAAACATTTTAAATAAGGCTTATCAGAAATAGACTCCAGATGCCATGTTAACAGACCATGCTCATTTAATATAGAACATACAACCACATATTTAACCACTAAGGCTTTTTCTATTCATGAGTTTGAGGGCATGAGTTGAGTCTGTTAAACAGCAAGCATTTTGAGACTTGTATATATAAAACTGGTCTGGTTGTATACGCCTAGAAAATGGAAACAAACTTTGAAGATTAATCTTTTGCTGTGTCGCAGAGAAAAAGCATAAGATCGACTCTCATAGTCCCAAAGATATAACATCATATATTTAACCACTGAAAATCAAACAGTAAATGTAATACTTCATACACTAAATGAGGATTTGACTATTAATTTGGAATTTTATCACCTCGTCATATTCATCACGTCCAAAAAGTCTTCTTCACATTATCTTATCTGTGATATTTGTCATGTTTTTACAGTTGTGAGCTGTGGTGTGGCAAGCCACATGATTTATTCATCAGCTTGTTTTTGTCGCAGTGAGTTAGTTGGATTGCTGCCTACCTTCATCCCCACACTGATTCAGCCACAGGTTGATGGATGCAAGGGATGGGCAGGTGAGGGGGTGCTTATCGTCATGGAAATAGACAAGGTTACTTTAGTCACGGACTCTGCATGGAGTTTAAAAAAGCCCCTCGCATTCTGCTGCATGGGGTGACTTGAATGTCAGATGTAGGAGTGTAAGTTTTGTAAATGAAAAAAAAACAAGGTAGATTTTTAGTACATTGAATCATGTTTAAATGGTGATAAAACGTATTTGTCCTTAAAGGGACATTCCACCCAAAAATGCTAATTCTGTCGTTCCAAACAGGTATACATTTCTTTTTTTGGTTCAACACAAAGAGATATATTTTGGAATATTGTGAGCAACTAAAAATGATGAAGCACCATTGACTGCCATAGTAGCATTTTTTTAGTAATGTTATGGTTCTGTTGAACACAAAAGAAGATATTTGGAGGAATGTAGGAAAACAAACAGTTCTGTGGCACTTTTGACTACCATTTACATTTTTCCTAAGGCAGTCAAAATACTTCTCTTTGTGTTCAACCGAACAAATAAATGTATATATGTTTGAAACAACTAGAGGGTGAGTAATTCATGACAGAATTTTCATTTTTGGGTGGAGTTACTCCTAATCTGCTGAATCACACAGTAAAATGCTAAACCTGCATAGTAAATGAGACTTTGTGAAAAGTAATGGAGAAGTAGCCACGGTGACAAGTCTAACCGTATTTCTTTCTGTGTACAGTATTTCATAATTTTCTCTCATATTGGAATACTTCACACTTGTTGATTTTCAATAATAAGTATATATTAGGGCTGGGAAAGTTAACGGGTTGTTATCACGTTAACGCATTCAATAATTAATGCCGACAGTTATTCGATCGCGCATTAACACAGTTTTTTTCGAAAGTCCGTTGCTCACTGTCTCTGAAACGTACAGACAAACGGGTCACAGAAAGGATGGGATGTTGATCGGTACTGGCTGGGGAAAGATGAGAGCATTTGGGGTTGGCCTAAGACTGAAGCTCGCACATGAACCAGGAACACCATGAAAACACTTTTATCTTTACAACTGTCAATTATTAAATAATAAAAACAATACACTTACTATAATATTTACATAATTCACATTTTTATAAATGGCTTATGGACCATATTTTTTAATTAGCAAAAACTGAGACAGTGTGGAAAAAGAAGCCGAAGATTTCGTGACTGAAGACACCCCCCTGAGAGATAATAAAAATATCAAAACAAGTCAAGAGAGCTGTAGCGGAGCACTGCGGGAGCACGCCTTAGGGTTTAGCAGACACAGAGTAGCGTGGCGTGTAATTATTGAAAGGCAGTCATGCTAGGCTGGCTCTATGAATTAAACATGGCAGAAACAGCAGCACAAAGACAGCCGCCCGCATGCCCGTGGAGTGGTGATAACCATGTCATGAGTGGAAGGAAGACCTCCAGAGTCTTCATGCAGAGCCAGACATCCATCAGACGCTGAAAAGAGCAGGAGGAATGTGTCCTATTTATCTGGACATTGTGTGGACAATGTCAGTGGAGTTTGTTAATATTTTATACATTTTGACAGGTTCAAATGCTTCATAGACTGTAACTTCCATAGAAATATCAACACAATCTCACAGTAATTTGTAACAGTTTTACAAGGTGGCTAATTTGAATTTGTGGCGTAAGGTTTGGGGTGTAGTTAGGGGAGGGGCTTCAGCATTGCTTTTAATCTTACGTTTTTGTACGATTCACATCGTACGAATTCATAATTAGCAATCTCGTAAATTAATGACAAAATTGATGTAAAATCAGATTGGAAATGTGAAGTGGCGGTATGACAAAAATTCTAGCAATCCATACACAACTCAGACATGCTGGCGGCATGTACAGTAGTTTTACTATCGTTCCTGGACAAAACTTGCATCCTTCTGGCGATTCCTAATGGGAAATGGATTAGCCTTTGCGTTGCCTGTGACGGCAGGGAAATTGTCAAAATGAATCTCACGGTTCAGCTCTACTTTGGAGGAAATCCTCCAGGAGATGTTGAGGTGAAGGGAGTGACTGACAGGAGAAGTTAAAGGCACCGCAATTCAACTTTAAGTAATCAGAGATCAATAACGCCTGCTGGCAGTCTCATTCAGGGCTTCTCTTGCTCATCCTATGAGGAAATAGTAAAAAGAGAGAGACGGGCTCAGGAAAGTGAAATTCTGGCTGCCACGTACTGATCAAATGCACATGCGCGTTTGTGTAATGAAGCAAACACTGTCGATGGGCACTGCTGGTGTTTAACAGTCAAAATGGCGTCTTAGTGACAGAATTTGATGTTTTATATGACATTTTGTGAGGGCACATCAAAGAGCGAGACTAAAAGCCTGTGTGCAAAAAGGATTTTACTCCTTTGACGCGACTCAGATGTAGACATTCCTAATGACAGAATGACATTTTTGCAAACTGGAAATATTTCAGATGAATTCAAATACACTGCAACACTTTTCTTATGTAGATATCTTTTCAATGTTAAAAAGAGGTACAATTTACCTGAATTCACCCAAGATGTTTTGCAAGTACCTTTTTTGCCTTTGACATCACAGTTCAAGCTAACTGCTAGTCTCACCGGCTTATGATTTTGTACCCGCGGCCATCAGCCTTAATTTTCTTAAAGGTTATTTTTAGTAACATTGCGCCCATTAGCAATATGTGTGGATGACAGTATGCCAGCGCAAAACAAACTATACACTATAATAAATTCAGTTTAGCACAATAAATATGATATAAAAACAAGTCAGCCACCAACATGCTTAATCGCCTGCCAAGTTAACCTCAATACATAACCTACTTATGAGTTAACTCATTGCCCAGCAGCGTGTAGGCTAATGCATCACGGTTGTCATGCCAGCAGGTAGATTCCTTGTTTGGTGATCATCAACTCTGTGGCGGGCTCAGCCTCCCACTGCTTCATACTGATCTTTAATTGGCCTGTAATTAAATTAAGGCCCGTCAGAGAATCTGCCTAGATTATCTGGGTCATGTGCAATTTTCCTCAATTCTCTTGCAGTGTGCAATTGGCTCCTCTGAGCACTCAAGCATTGATAACTAGGATGACAGCGCTCTCCACGTGAGCAGAATGTCCTGCATCTGTAGCACCTGCTGTTTGTTCTGTAAGCGAATGAATAAAGTAGACATTGCTGGAAGAAAGAGAGAGCGGGTATAAATATATCAACAGGTGGTAAAGATATAAAGACTGATGGGAGTGGGAGTTCTAAAGTGCTTGTGTATTTTTGTCAGTAAAAAGAAATTCAACTTGAAGGATTGGAAAAATATGAATGTTTTAGTCAATTAAAAGTACAAATATATAGCCAAAAACAATGGAACAGTCAACCCCAAAAATGAAAATGCTGTCTTAATTTACTAACTGTTTCACATCTGTATACATTTCTTTGTTCTGGGGAACACAGAGAAAGATTCTTGGCCACCATTGACTACCATTTAATTTCCTACATTCTTCAAAATATCTTCTTTTGTGTTCAATAGAACAAAGCTATTTTTCTGACAACGGTGACAATGGTGCACTGTTTGGTTACAAGCATTCTTCCAAATATCTTTCTCTGTGTTCATCAGAACAAATACATTCATTCCGATTAGGAAGAATTTGAGTGTGAGTTAATGAAGACAGAATTTTCATCTTTGGGTAAATGTTCCATTAACATTGTGACAAATATCTAAACATTGTGAAAGGGAGTTTTGCGCAGATAAACACATAAACACTTCAGAAGTCATAAATTACATTTTGCAATTACATTTAGTGATGAATAATTAACCTCTAAACATCTGTTATTTCATAGTGTGTGCTTATGTGTATCATTGTGAGCACTACATGTTTGGTGGAGTCCTTAAGTTCTATAGAGATCTAGCTTCCTGGTGCATGTGCTCCTGGGAATGAAGTATTGAAGTGACATTTGACTCTATCACAGGAGGAACCTCTGACCTACAGATCACCGGCAGTTCTCTATTAATATACCTTCACCCTACACACAGCACTAGTGGAGAAAGAACAAGGTGGTCTTTCGCAATTGTTCCAAGACTGTTTTTGTGTGCACTGTTAAACAGTAAATGTTTGCCATCTGATCTGTTTGATTAATCTATAACATTTGGGTGTTTAACCTTTTTTATTTGATGAAAATAAAATTAAAATATTTTCTCATCTGACATTTATCTTCAATGTTCTGCACGCATCACACTAACATCATTTTTTTTCTTTTGTTAAACAAGTACTTTTAAACCTCCAGAATCAAAATTGTTGGTAACGCTCTTAAAAATAAAGGTGCTTCACGATGCCACAGAAGAACCTTTTTTGTCTAAGTGGCTCCATGAAGAACCTTTAACATCTTTCGGTTTCAGTTTTTGTTGTAATTTTAAATATAAATTTAAAGAAATCATTTTGACACAGTAAATATTTGTGTTCTTTCTGTCATTAGCTTTAAGATTTCACTATTATTGAAGTTTATTTTATGCTAGATTTGAGCATTTTTAAAAGATACGGTCTGGGAGTAATCTTTAGCAAGAATTCGATAAATATAAATAAAGACAGTCACTTGTCAATTGTCAATAAGTCACTTGATACAAGATGTGAATGTGACAAAAAAAGCAAACTGTTTAAATTAAGTAATTTTAATAAAAATGAACCCTTTGGATATAAAGGAAGGCATTAATCTGCATAACATATTCCATTACAAATATGCCAATGTAAATATGTGTAACTCATCTTTTAAACAGATGAGACTAGAAATCAGCAGTAAGGATTTTTCTAAGAGCTCTATTTGTCAGTTGCTTCAATTATGTTTTTTTTTGCTATTTACAGAAAGATGATTCTGTATCTCCCCAAAGTTGCTCACCCCCCCCCCCAAACACTCAAATTTTATACAAGATGCACGAAAAACAAATTTCCCTATTTTGAAAAAATAGAGAAGACATTGATTTAGGGATTGAGTTGCTTCAACAGGAAAGATGAGAGACAAAGCATGAGCTTTGACTCTTTGAATCTCTGAAAAGATGGAGAGAAATCAGAGACACAGACAGCATTCTGATCGATGGACGGTAGAAGGAGAGAAAAGGGCTGGAGCTGGACGAAAGTGGCTGATTAAGAGAAGAACAGCAGGCAGAATGGCTCCTTTTCTTTCCTTATCTCAGAGTCAGGGTCACAGTGGCTTTGAAAAGAAATACACAGACACACATGCATGTGCTTATCCCACAATAGTGAGGTAAAAGGCAATGAAACCAAATGGTTACTGTTAAATAAGCCCCAGTAAGATTATCCAACTGTGTGATCCCTGAAAAGACCACCGAGAAGCTTTATATATTATGGAAAACTGAAAATGTTTTGACCAAATCTTATAAACATACATTTGTCAGTGATTTACTGTGTGTGCAAAAATTCATACAATCTACTGAAAAGCTGCTGCTTTATTAAGTCATTTTATACAATGTATATACATGAATGTGATGCGTTCTATTGCGTTCCACTCAAGGTCAGCATATTGAGAATATGGGGCAACGAAATGCCAAATGGAGTGAGGTAAAACAATGTTTGCACCATTCATGTTGGGATTGGCAGGATTATATGAACATGTTCCTGCTATTTTAGGGCCATTTGTCAATGTCTCACCACCATCAGATTAACAATATTTGGCTACAAGAAAAAATATGGCGCAAATAGGAAATTGTTTATTTATGATACAAGTGACTCCATAAATGGAAAAGTGAAACACTAAAGCCAAGATTGTTACAAAAAACAAGAATATTTGGATTTACCAGCACATTCATGACAGATATACACAAGTCATCAGCAATATCCTATGTTTCAACAAAGCCTGTTTATTTTTTATTCCTGTGTTCCCAAATGTAAAACTTGTCCAACCAATGTTTACAAGCTAAACAGGTTAGATCTTAACTGATCAATCAGATCCCAGAAAACACACAACAAATGTATAGACCGAATGCACATTAAATTGCTTTGGATAAAAGCATCTGCCAAATGCATAAATGTAAATATAGTTTATGTAAATGTGCCAATAAATTAAACGTCATGTGTGGTTATTGACATCAGCAAGTCAACATTACTTGCTTTAAAAAGGTGCCACAGATTGATAATAACCATCCGACCATGAGTGCACCCCAGCTCCATGTTCTTGCATGCTAATGAAACTGACTAGCAGCACAACTGTTGACAATGAATGTGTTAAAATCACTTTCAATAAGACAAACTAGATTTAAAACTGTTGAAACAATCATTCTCTTACAAGTACTTTCATATAGATTTTTATGCAATTTCTGGGGAGAAATTTGGGGGTTGTGCTTTTTGTCTTAAATATGATATTCTATGGGTTTCTTTATGTTGCCTCTTTGATGGCAGTTCAAATCAGCTGAATGTCTGGCTGTGAGTTTTTAAAGGTTGTACTATTAGTCATGCTGTGCCGAAACAGATGAACGCTGTTTGAAAAATATGATGCTTTAAAGTGATATTATCCTGTAGAATTTCATTATACCTGTGGAGAAATCTGGCTGAAAGAATGACTAGACTCCTGAGGGATTAAAAGTTAAACACACTACAGAAAAGATGTTCCTTTCTGTCGGATGTCAGTCCTCATGTCAGACAGAACAACAACAAACATGAAAGACTCACTCCAAGAGATCCTTGACCTTCACAGCTCCTTCCTCCTTACTCTTTACAGCTCTATTAAAATCTTTAAACTAAACTCTGCCCTTCACAAATTTCAGGTGCTGTTACACCTACACGGATATTTCCGAGTCATTTAAGTTTCTCAGTCATTTAAATGATTTATAATTTGACTGTAAATCCTTCAACGTGTGTGTTGTACATTGTAAACATGGTTTTTATTAACTAGTAATCAAAATGAATTGTTGTTTCTCTATGAGATGTGTCAACGAGAGGAAGAATATAATTTTTGAATCCATTGCGTTACATTATTAGCATCTTCAATCAATATCAAACACAGAATGGGTCAAAATAAAAATCACAGTTCATTTCAAACACGTATTTCATATCCACAATCACATGCAGCTGTTAAACCTTAATATTTCTTCTTGTTATAACCAGTGTGCAATTTGATATTTTTAGGGTGAATGGACCAATTGTGAACTCTTTCAGATTCAAAACTCACATAAATCCACTTACAGCTTCGGCTGAATGTCCTCGATCATGTAATACAGCTTTTAAAATCACATTTGGGTCCTACAGTTTATCACACATAAAGGGGCAATAGTTTCTAATACAATGGGCTGTTGGACACAGGTAATCCTTTAAATGGTCTCCGCACACAGAGGTGAGGAAACATTTTGTCATGGTTTAATCGCCGCTTTTTGCCTTTTTAATACCATCACACAAGTGCACTGGTAGTGTCGGCGCACTTTCCCCAGGGCTATCGGCGCCAAAACCCTTATTTCTTTTTTTTCATTTAAAGTACCAAGGAGGATGGGGATGATTTAATAACAATACTTTTAAATATGTGCGCCACATAACAGTGTAACAAATTGTTATATCGACCAACCTTTTCACAGTTATATACAATTCTCTGGTGCTAATTATTGTGGTAATATTTATTTTCATGTAGCATCAATATTTAGTGCATATTTAGCTCAAGCTAATTTTGAGCTTATATCATTTATTACGATATATCGGTATATTGCAAATAAACAAAAACCGACAGATTTTCACACATTAAGAAAAATATTTTCCAATTTTCACTGTCACACCCTGTAGCACAGAGAATGTGGGATGAAGTGGTGGTTTGTGAGGACAGTATTCGTCATAAAAGACAAAAACTATCAAATGTACACTTCTGAAGTTTTGGACGACTTCATTTTAGCAATTGTTATGTAATGTAATGTACTTGTTGTTCTGAGCTTAATTTCTGCGTACAAGTAATAATACTGAAATGTATAAATATGTGAAAAAAAGTACTGTAGATGATACAAAAATGATGATATGATTTTCATATTCAGCATGTTAAACTTCATAGAGAAGCAGTAGCCAAAAATTAAAGAGAAACTTTTTAAAAATGTGTTTCGTTGTGTAATCATTACAGCATGGTTTTAGTAATGTCAAAAAACAGAACCTGAGTTGTATGGATCAATTTTATAATATTTTAATGGTGCTCTGGTGTCATTTTGGCAGCTTGGTAACCCAGTTCCCATTCCCTTTATGGAAAACAGTCATGGGTGAACAATTCTTTCAAGCAGATCAACAAATCTCCTCTGATTTCTCAGTGGTCTGAAAATGACAAGATCGAATCAATATACTATAGCCCCCCTTCAAAAACTCATTCAATTTTGGACTAACAGTCAGAGAAAAAGACAGAAATGCCTGACAACACGTATCACACATAAACTTATATTGACCTTTAAAGTGCAGATAGTGCTAACCGAGTCAGTAAAATGTGACAGACAAAATGACCAGCTAGTGGCAGCTGCCTGCGGGGCCATTGAGCTGTAACCACACGCTGTGCCATTGGGGAAACAGAGGATGGCAAACCAGAGAGGTTGAATGCAATATCTGAAACGTCTAGACAATAACCAAACACACAAGGGTATTTCCTTTTTATGCCACAACAATGATGAACGATCAGGTTTGGAAATACACACAGAGAATTCATTCGAATAAAAAAGAATCGTACCCAAATTACGCAGACTTTATTTAGCCTAAATTATTTCTTATCAGCAGAAATCAGGAGAATGTTGTGCTGAATCTTTTGAGCCTTTGAGGAGCGAGGGCCTCTGTAATTACAAGCCAGATAATAACATGCGATACTTTCAAATCGTCTTTAATAACGTCTCGCGAGGGAGCGTCGATGGGCTGCAGACGGACAGAAAAGCAATGGAGAAATTCCAGAGATGAAAACCGGGATGAAACGAAGCGCCTATCTGTGAACTTTCACACGGGCCGTTCCCAGATTGCATGTCACTCTGCGCCTAATGAAAATGAGTTTTTATCTGCTAAGAGCTTGGTCGTCAATGCCACTTTTTTTCTTTTTCCTTTATGTCGTTAATTAGATATTCCACCAACAGACCGCAGAGATGTCATTCCCAACGCCCCGTGTACACGCAAGCTTGTGAGATACTGCCTGTGATTGTGACTCAATATATCGCTGCAGAATTAGACAGTAAAAACAATGATTACGATACGAGTCTAGCCTGTGCAAAAATCACAGTCACTGATAAAACGTATTATCTTCAAGCCAGTTTTTAATAAAATACTACATCTTTTTATGCTTTGTTAGAATGTTTGTTTATTTCATCCACGGATCCAGAAATGGGATTCAAGCTGGTGGAAACAAATGTAATCTTTTCCCCAGTTTCCAAAACTGATCATTTCGCTGTCACCAACCGAGCCAAGAAACATCCTGCCAGCATACAGCTTCTGCACCTGACCCGAGGTCACTGTGACCAAATATAGCTTTGAGGAGGCGAGAGAGGAAGAGAGTAGAATAAAAAACGAAAGAACACAAGAGAGAGCAGAAATCACGTTTGTCAGACAATAATTTATTTTAACGCTAAGCTCAGTTTTCTACATTCCTGCTGAATTGCTCATCGGCCCGACAGCACACTGCCATACATCATCATCATTCTTGCAGGCCAAAGCGGTTGACCATCAGCCAAATGTACATTTTGTGAAGCACTGGTGGCACTCGAGGCTGACTCACCTCCACGCAATCGATCTCACACATCTTCTCCTATAAACCAAGATTTATGTCACATTCGCATCACATTCAATGTTTTTCTGCTGGGGTACATCATTTAGGTTTGGTACAAAGTGGACAAACATTTTAGATCAAATTAAAGTGTATGTTTTAGTCATTTGAGGTTCAAGTGCAAAAGCTTCTTGAACTCACCTAACTGTTGATCGTTTGTCTAATTTATTTAATATTGTAAATAAATCAAACGTTCTTATCTAATCAAAATAAAGAGTTTCATAAGTCTAACCATAATAAGATATAAGTATGTGTATATCAGTAGTACTGTTACATTAGCCGTGGTTAGAACAGGTGAGCTTACTGACAAGATACCCACTGTCATGGCAACCAAAAAATAGGAGCGAGAACACATTAGATGACTGGTTTTGCAAGGTGAAAATGGTATTATTGACGTTACTGCTGGTGATTTCATCAGTGTCAAAACTGAGTTAAAACAGGTCCTGGATAATAAAAACAGACAAAGCAGGTAATAACTACTGTGCAGGTGGCCTGTGTAGGAGAGAGGACAAATACCTACACAATAATGAGGCATGCGGTGAGTCACAGCTGTCTCAGATCATACACAGACGGTGAATTCACACAGAGATCACTCAGGTCAAACAATCTCTATTAAAACTTTTGTAATATAGCTATAGCACATTTTAAAAGACTGACGGTGGAAATATCTGCCAGGGAAACTTTATCGCAGGGATATTAAAGTGTGGCTGTGTGTGCTTCTTATGGCTAGTTACTGAGTGTCCTCTGCAGCTGTGTTAACTCTGTGTTCTCATCCACAAATTCTGTAATATCTTCACATTTTAAGAACTAAATATATTATTTTATAGTTTCTAGATACCATGCAAGATATGAAAGAAAAAACACACACAAAATAGTACGCATAGCATAAAAGAGTTTACTGCTTTGTTCACGCGAGTTAATTGTCTTATTTACTTTCCATCCCAGCCTCCCTTTCTCTAGCATGTGAGTTTGTGTTAGACCTAGACCACTCTTGCTCTAAAGAGACTTTCTCACTACAAGATTCTCCCATCTCAAGTGCAGACCCTGAGGTCTTGAGAGCTCAGGAAGCACGGTGGGCCTTGCTTAAGGCTGATAATTTTCCAATCAAGCAGTTCAAAGTAAACCATCTACCTCAGCTCTCAACTCTATTTGGCTCAGGCTATAAAAATGGCTCGGATCCACGACTCATTTCCCCAGGTTTCTATGGAGACATTTAACAGAGATCAGTAAAAAGAAGCTTCTTAAAATTAGATATTTACCAGTTTGTCTTATAAAATACAGTTTAGACACCGTATGCTGATATTTGTCAATAATAGTCACTCTAATAGCTCTGACTGGAGTGGCTGCCACAACATAATTTATGTGCAATTATTAATCACTGATGATATTCATGAAGGAGTATAACAGGAACTGTGAATAATTACTTAACCTTTCAAAAATCATCCTGCCATTCAACAGATTTCGTGAGGAACAGGCAGATCTGCATTCATTAGAATGTGAAAATTAGCCATTCAGAATATTACTAGAGGAATATACATAGGAATGTATATCTAACACAGGTGGATCTCTAAACTGACTCAATAAAACTGTTCAAATGATAAAATAAAGCGTAATTTGTTATATTTGACATTGAAGTTGTCTTCAAACAGATGTAAAAATGCACATTCATCCCGTTTGCGAACCCACTTATCTTATGCAAGGTCATGGGGGTGTTGGACACGAACAGTGTGTGTCTCTACCTGTGAAAACCAGCTAAACTGTATATTGTTTTTACGACAGTAAATCACAAAAAATGTAAGTCAATCCATTCACCAACCGTACATTCACTGCTCATCTGATGCATATTGCACACAAAATTGGAAATCTAACTCAGTACTTCTGATAACCAGTTAAGAACGATCGCAGGGTGAAAATAAAAGAATATTGGAAAATATTCTAGCGCTGGTCTCTGAAATCTGAGTGTTAAATAATGAGGACAGAATGACTCACAATCCCATCACACACACTCAGGTTAACCTAACCTCAAAGCTTCTCAATCTCAAATCTGTTTGATGAGAATATGCTTTTGAAACATTTCTCATTAATGGCTTTCCATTTACCAGATTTGACTTGGATTGTTGTCATTATGGCCACAATCCTTGACTTTTTCAACCGCTTTAAGACCGATTGTGAACACACGTATTTGCAGGAGATGACTCACCTGGCTAGGACAGAGAGTCCTGCAGAGACCACCATTAAAAACAGCATTGTAAGATGATTTAAAAGAATTTAAAAGAGCCCCCTCACCTCTCCTGCAGACAACACTCACTTTAATTGGTCTTCAAATCATGCCTCTGTGTTTTTAATGGATTTCCATGTATGCCAGCAAAGAATACTGGGATAGCAAAAAGCCATGTAGATACATATTCAGATCACTTAGTATCCTGATGTGATACTTGCTTATTAATTTATACGGCATGAGGACTATCAAAAATGACCATCATTTATGAGCGTCTGAGAACAGGATTATACAGTGATTGGTCGGCAAGAAGCTGATTGTCTCCATACTTCAGAGTTGCATGTCTGAACATCATAAAACCATGACTATTAGCTCTGTCCATCTAACCATAGCTCGCCTCGGCCTTTATCTGTGCTTTTCTCACAGTTCTAAAATGATCATAATCACAACAATTAGTGACAAACCTTTCCCAGCTCTCCAGCTCCGATGATTCATGCTCTGAGGATAATGACTGGAGGACCACCATCATTTATAACATTAGTGTTTCGTTTACCTTTTATGTTGAGATGTGCGGATGACTTCCAGTTCTTCGGCAGCTTTACATGTCAGCATCTTATGTATTGTTATCCTAAGAAACAGGAAAGTACAATCTGATCTCACAGGGGGCCACAAGTGTGTTTTTTAGCGAGTCTGATTATACCCCTTTTTTTCACATTAATACTAGATCAAAAACTATGCATTATTTGAAAGCTAAAACACTCGATGTTATGAAGTGGTTCTTGCCATCAACAGAATGCTCAAAAATGGGGCCGCTTATTAATAGGGTTGGGTACCGAAACCCCTTATTATCCAGTATGAAACTGGACCGATTTCTGTGCGATTTAAATGCTGACAGAGCCGTTGATCGGACATTTATGGAAGCCCGTTTCCGCCAGGGTTGAGAATATTTTTTGAATTAGTATCTCATAATAATGACTTAGTAAGTCAAAATAATGACTTAGTATCTCATAATCATAATAATGACTTAGTAAGTCAAAATAATGACTTAGTATCTCATAATAATAACTTAGTAAGTCATAATAATGACTTAGTATCTCATAATAATGATTTAGTAAGTCAAAATAATGACTTAGTATCTCATAATAATGACTTAGTATCTCTGAATAATGACTTAGTATCTCATAATAATGACTTAGTAAGTCATAATAATGACTTAGTATCTCATAATAATGACTTAGTAAGTCATAATAATGACTTAGTATCTCATAATAATGACTTAGTAAGTCATAATAATGACTTAGTATCTCATAATAATGACTTAGTATCTCATAATAATGACTTAGTAAGTCATAATAATGACTTAGTATCTCATAATAATGACTTAGTAAGTCATAATAATGACTTAGTATCTCATAATAATGACTTAGTAAGTCATAATAATGACTTAGTAAGTCATAATAATGACTTAGTATCTCATAATGACTTAGTAAGTCATAATAATGACTTAGTATCTCATAATAATGACTTAGTATCTCATAATAATGACTTAGTAAGTCATAATAATGACTTAGTATCTAATAATAATGACTTAGTAAGTCATAATAATGACTTAGTATCTCATAATAATGACTTAGTAAGTCATAATAATGACTTAGTATCTCATAATGACTTAGTAAGTCATAATAATGACTTAGTATATCATAATAATGACTTAGTAAGTCATAATAATGACTTAAGTCATTATTATTATCATTACACATAAACTGTACTTGTGTACAGTGTATATGTGTAATGACAATAAAGCTGAATCTAAAAATCTAATCTAGTCTAATAATAATGAGAGACTAAGTCGAATTTCGACTTAGTAAGTCAAAATAATGAGAAACTAAGTCGAAATTAGTCATTATTAGGACTTACTAAGTCATTATTATGACTTACTAAGTCATTATTATGAGATATTAAGTCATTATTATGACTTACTAAGTCATTATTATGAGATACTAATTCAAAAAATATTCCCAACCCTGGCGGAAACGGGCTTACATACACAAGGGTGAGCAAATGACTGTCCCTTTAAAAAAAGTTGTATAATGGTAAACATGCAAAAATTCATTATTAGAAAAAGCAAGGCTAAATCTAAAATATCTTCTAAAATTATTACAAATTCCCACAAAATTGTTTTGGAAAGTAACATTTAAAGAAAAAATAAACTTAAAGATGAATTTTTACTTCAATGAAATTGGCATTACAAGCCATTGAAATTTAATTAAACTGACTTTGATATAAACTTGCAAATCCAATTATATTTTACTGAAGAAAATTTTGACATTTCTACATTGATTTTTAATAGTGTACACAACCTTTAAACATAAAGCCTGGATTATGTACCAAACCAAGGGGGCATGAGGGTCTGTCAAAGAGGTACAGGTACTTCAGATAACAGACAGGATCATCCGAGTTGGATCCTGGTTTAAAACAGCATCGCATTTTATGTAATTTTTTGGAAGGTTTTAACCCTCTGGCTTTCGGGGGACAGAAACATTACAAGAAATCACTGCAAAGCCATTGAGAAAATTCAAAACCTGCTCGAAAACACACAGCAAATGAAATTGCATTCATTGACTTTATCTGCGTTGCCAGATGTCACTGCAAAGGCTTTGCCATTTTGCAGGCATTCAAAACAACTCGTCCCTGAGAACGTCGAAAGAAAAGAAGCCAAATGCTGTCAGATTCTAAGAGTGAATTATGACCACCTAAAAATAATGACCTTTAGAAACCTGCGTTTGATTACAATCATCACCGTCTAAAACATGCTGTGCTAAATTGTGCTCTTGCCCTACATGTAAGCTTGGTTTTGTTATTTTTGAATTGATTGGTGTTGTGTTTGGCACAGTCTCTTTATTTGCACTCTATTTGTTTCTTCATACATGTACAATGGGTCAGAAATGTGACGTTTAAATGGTATTATAAATTCAAAGTTCTATGTTAATGTTACTTAAGAGCAGACCTGAGGGTCTCCTGCTTCATTTGATGCACTTATGTTAATTGCTGAAAAAAATCTACGTGAATGCACAGTGTAGTAAAGACTGACATACACATTCCCATCTGTCACATTCTATCACCATATCGACTGATATTAGAAAACAAAAGCCCACCTTTTGATTCAGACAACAGCAGCCTAATCAAATGACATTTAAAGCAGTAAGAATGTGATTTTAAAAATGAAAGTGTGACTAAATTGACCTGATGAAGCATTTGAAATGATGGTTACTGTCATGATTCCGCTATCATGTCATGTTTATTCTTGGTCTTGCAGCGGAGTCATGGCATAGCCTTAGGTTTTGTGTGAGAAAGACATGGCTTTGTTTTGATTCTGACATGCCATGTGCTTTCTCGTGTCTCGTCAGTGTTTCCCCGCCTTTTGTCTCGTTAGCCTTCCCATTAGTGTTTCATTACCTTCACCTGCCCCTTAGTAATTATCCTGTGTTGTTCCCCTATTTAATGCCCTCTTGTCTATTGTCTTGTGCTCGTTCGTTGTACTTGTATGCCATTCTTGTTGTCTTGTACATGAAACCTGCTTTAGTTTAGTCAGTCAAATCTAGTCTTAGTGTTTTGTAGTAGTTAGTCTTTGTGAGTGTTAGCGCTAGTCTGTTTTAGTTAAGTCCTCCTTCAGTTCTCGTATGTTCTTTTACCCCATTGTGGGCCTTTGTTTTGTGTTTTGTTAGTCATTAAAGTCTTGTTAACCCCTTCATCCCGTTTCGCTGCCTGCACTTGGGTTCTCCTTGTCCATTCCTTGACAGAACGAACGAGCCAGAACTGAACCCAGTAGGCAGCAGCAGCATGGACACTAACTGTTCCAGCTTGGCCCGTCAACTCTGCAGTCTTCGCCAAGGAAGTGAGACTGTGGACGAGTATGTGGAGAGATTCCTGGACATCGCTGAACAGGGCGTCTTCGGGGAGAGGGAGCTGGCGGTGCTGTTCAACACCGGTCTCAGAGAGCCACTCTCTCGCTCGGAGATGAGGGCGATGAGGCCGTTGGACTTCGACGCTGTGTGGCTAACTGCTGCAGCGCGTTCGGAGGCAGCGACCTCATCGAGCCCGTCTTACTCATCTCCGCTGGTTGCGATACCCGAGAGTGGTCCTCTGCAGATCGGGGTTGTGGGCATCGCCACGCACCACTCTCCAACCTCTGCAGTCTCTCCACAACCGCCCAGTCTCACTGGCAAGCGGGGGAGACGGGAATCTTGGGGGTCCTCGTCCGAGGCCTCCAATCCCGAGCCGCCCGTCCCATTCACATCATTCCTGCAGCCGACCACCAGGCGGGTGGCTCGGCTGAAGAAGAAGAGGCAACGGAGGGCGGCCCGGAGTCCGGTGGTCCCGGTGGTCCCGGTGGTCCCGTCAAGTCCGGTGGTCCCGGTGGTCCCGTCAAGTCCGGTGGTCCCGTCAAGTCCGGTGGTCCCGGTTGTCCCGTCAAGTCCGGTGGTCCCGTCAAGTCCGGTGGTCCCGGTGGTCCCGTCAAGTCCGGTGGTCCCGGTGGTCCCGTCAAGTCCGGTGGTCCCGGTGGTCCCGTCAAGTCCGGTGGTCCCGGTGGTCCCGTCAAGTCCGGTGGTCCCGGTGGTCCCGTCAAGTCCGGTGGTCCCGGTGGTCCCGTCAAGTCCGGTGGTCCCGGTGGTCCCGTCAAGTCCGGTGGTCCCGGTGGTCCCGTCAAGTCCGGTGGTCCCGTCAAGTCCGGTGGTCCCGCCGGCCTTCCAGCCGGCGTCAAGTCCTGCCGTCCCGCCGGCCTTCCAGCCGGCGTCAAGTCCTGCCGTCCCGCCGGCCTTCCAGCCGGCGTCAAGTCCTGCCCTGCCGGCCTTCCAGCCGGCGTCAAGTCCTGCCCTGCCGGCCTTCCTGCCGGCGTCAAGTCCTGCCCTGCCGGCCTTCCTGCCGGCGTCAAGTCCTGCCCTGCCGGCCTTCCTGCCGGCGTCAAGTCCTGCCCTGCCGGCCTTCCTGCCGGCGTCAAGTCCTGCCCTGCCGGCCTTCCTGCCGGCGTCAAGTCCTGCCCTGCCGGCCTTCCTGCCGGCGTCAAGTCCTGCCCTGCCGGCCTTCCTGCCGGCGTCAAGTCCTGCCCTGCCGGCCTTCCTGCCGGCGTCAAGTCCTGCCCTGCCGGCCTTCCTGCCGGCGTCAAGTCCTGCCCTGCCGGCCTT
Organism: Barbatula barbatula; assembly: GCF_947034865.1. NCBI lineage: Eukaryota > Metazoa > Chordata > Actinopteri > Cypriniformes > Nemacheilidae > Barbatula > Barbatula barbatula. The sequence continues at coordinate 18,309,364 of NC_136773.1, read as the reverse complement.
CCTGCCGGCGTCAAGTCCTGCCCTGCCGGCCTTCCTGCCGGCGTCAAGTCCTGCCCTGCCGGCCTTCCTGCCGGCGTCAAGTCCTGCCCTGCCGGCCTTCCTGCCGGCGTCAAGTCCTGCCCTGCCGGGGACTTTGCGCTCTCGAGCGCCGCCCCCCAGGGTGTCCCCTGGGACTCCGCGCTTCCGAGCGCCAGGGACAAGAACTGTTCCCCCATGTCCCACTCCCTTTGGACTTCCCCCCATGAACTCGGGTGTTCCCCCCATGGACTCTAGTCAACCCCCCATGAACTTTGTTGTTCCCCCTCCCCCCCTCCCTTGTTTGTTATTTTTATTATGTCACCCCAACCCTTTTGTTATATACTCTTGTCTGCCCCTAATCTTGTTTACAATGTTTTGCTTTGTCTTGTCGTTGTCCCAGTCTGCCCTGTCTTGTCAGTCTACCCCTTGATGAACACCTGGAGGTGTTCATTTAAGGGGGGGCTTATGTCATGATTCCGCTATCATGTCATGTTTATTCTTGGTCTTGCAGCGGAGTCATGGCATAGCCTTAGGTTTTGTGTGAGAAAGACATGGCTTTGTTTTGATTCTGACATGCCATGTGCTTTCTCGTGTCTCGTCAGTGTTTCCCCGCCTTTTGTCTCGTTAGCCTTCCCATTAGTGTTTCATTACCTTCACCTGCCCCTTAGTAATTATCCTGTGTTTGTTCCCCTATTTAATGCCCTCTTGTCTATTGTCTTGTGCTCGTTCGTTGTACTTGTATGCCATTCTTGTTGTCTTGTACATGAAACCTGCTTTAGTTTAGTCAGTCAAATCTAGTCTTAGTGTTTTGTAGTAGTTAGTCTTTGTGAGTGTTAGCGCTAGTCTGTTTTAGTTAAGTCCTCCTTCAGTTCTCGTATGTTCTTTTACCCCATTGTGGGCCTTTGTTTTGTGTTTTGTTAGTCATTAAAGTCTTGTTAACCCCTTCATCCCGTTTCGCTGCCTGCACTTGGGTTCTCCTTGTCCATTCCTTGACAGGTTACACTTTACAATAAGCTGCTATTTGTTAACAATTAGTTAACAATTAGTTAACAACGAACTAACAATAAATATTACTTCTACCGCAATAATTAATATTTATATTAATAATTACATTTATTAATAATAATAAGTTCATTTCAGCACATTATTACAATCAAACGTTTTCACTGAAACGTTATCGTTACTGCACCACAAATTAACATTGACAAGGATTAATAAATGCTGAAAAACGAAATTGTTCAATGTTAGCTAATGTTAGCCAATGCATTTACTAATATTAACCAATAGCACATTAATGTAAAGTGTTACCAAAATTATTCTTATTCTGTACATTGGTGAAGCTCAGAAGCTTTAAACCAAGGATAGATTTAAGGGACGAGGACGGCTCTTGTTCACAAGGCTAAGGTGAGCACCATTGAAGCTGGAGTATGATAGTCCTTAATTGTCATTTGTCCTCCTTGCCGCGATATGCTAATTCCAGGAATTGTGAGCCATTAAGCAAAAGCAGCAAATGAAAAACCCAACTCTACACTCTTGGATATATTATGATATTATCACTGCTTAATCGATTTTAAAAACCATTCAACAAAATCGTTTTCAATAAAAACTGTTAATACTGACTTGGAAAACCGAAAGGTAAAAGTCATTTCCTCCTACAGCTCTACCATCATGTTACAATATATGATCTTTAGGATACTATAAAAATAAAACAGAAACTTGAATTGAATGTCAAAAGGATTTTTTTGGTTAAGGAGAGTAATGATGAAATCAAAGAAAACGAATCCACAGGTACAGACATCCAACAGTTTTTTTTAAGAGTGGGGCGAAATAGCCTTGATACTTAAGGCAAGAAAGCTTTGCTTTATTCAGATAATTACAGCTCAGTTTAGCGAGTGTGCTGTAAAAGCAAGCTGCCAGCAGAAGGTTGAGTGAGTAATACTTTCATAAATCAAGAAGGCTTGAGAAATCGTACAATAACAACGGAAGAGTGGAGGGAAACAGAAATAATTCACCAAGTAGAACATAACCTTCAGCCTGTGAATGTAAATATTGATGGGAGTATGTAGTGCGTCAGTACAAAACATGATTATTTGTGTAAACACCACTGAACTTAAATCAACAAAAAGCCATACTGTTTTAGGTCACCTATTTCTTATGTGAAGGGCACCGATAGCAGTCCTCGGTGAGATAAGACCAAAACATTAAAGGGGTTAAAATATAAGATCTGTTAGTATGACTCTGTGTCTACACCGGATGAGACCAGCGCATCCAGTGTGGACAACATTTTAAATTACAATGGGTTCTAATCCGTTCTGTTTTCTTTTGACCGGTGTAGACAATGGAACCCGTGTCAAGCAAAATAATAAAAACAGGCAAAATTTCAAGATAAAAATTGTTGCTGCAATTCTCAAGTCACTCTTATATAAATAACAATATACAGGTTTCAATAATGACAATTATATAGACGCCTGGCCCGAAGTTACCTTCCGGTCTGTGTTTGTAACTATTTTAATTTTTTAATTTATATTTTATAATAATTTGTTGAAATTTGTTGTTGGGTCGTGTTACTTTGTCACATTTAAGTTTAGCCAAGTAACGGTTCTTCTACTGTAACCCAAAATAATACCGGCTAGACATACTTTTAACTTGCTAGGTAAAGTAATTTATTTATTTAGCTTGTTATCAAATATAATCTGCAGAGACTCTTTGCGGACGTGTACCGGTAGTTCAGTTTGGACCACAAAAGCATGCATGTGCATTAACGTTTGTTTAGGTTGTTGTTTTTAAACAGTCTATTAATAACTGTTAATATTAATAATTATTGATATTATGTTAATACTTCACAAATTATCACTTGTGATGGTAAACAATTCTCAGCACCTTAGAACTCAGTACACACTACCCTCAACATCAAACATCGAACTATCCTCTTTCGCCCCACTGACTGACACTGTAGTCACACTTCTCTCCAGCAACCCCACCACCTGTCCCCTTGACCCAATCCCCTCCCATCTCCTCCAGGCCATATCCAGCACACACACACACCAGAACTCACACATATCATCAACACCTCCCTGCTCACAGCACTTTTCCATCCGCATTCTAACAGACCCCTACTTAAGAAACCCACATTGGACCCCTCTACTACCGACAGTTACAAGCCTGTCTGTCTCCTCCCATTTATTGCGAAAACACTTGAAAGGGCAGTTTTCAACCAGGTGTCTTTTTACCTATCCCAGATTAAACTACTGGATGACAAGCAGTCCAGCTTCAAAACAAGCCACTCCACTGAGACTGCACTACTATCGGTCACAGACTCGCTAGCCGAGGTGGAGTCTAAATCCTCGCTCCTGATTCTTCTAGACTTATCTGCAGCGTTCAACACTGTCAATCACCAGATACTGCTAACAACCCTGTCATCTCAAGGAATCTCAGGCACTCTTCTCGGCTGGTTCATATCCTACCTCTCCGGCAGATCCGGCAGGGTGTTATGGAGGGGCTCGCTGTCCACTACTCACCACATGATCACTGGGGTCCCAAAAGGGATCGATTCTTGGACTCCTCCTTTTCTCCAACTACACAACATCCTTGGGACCCATCATACAGGCACACGGCTTCTCCTATCACTGTCATGCTGACGACACCTAGATGTACATCTCGTTTCACTCAGACAATACCACTGTATCAGCTCTCATTACAGCCTGCCTTGAAGACATCTCAGCTTGGATAAAAGAGCATCACCTCCAGCTGAACCCTGCCAAGACAGAACTACTCGTAATTCCGGCACAGCCCACGATGCAACACACAATCTCAACATCGAACTTGGCAATACCACAATAACCCCTTCAAAACAGCCAGGAACCTCTGAGTCATACTTGATGACCAACTGTCCTTCAATGATCTCATTGCAAAGACAACGCAGTCATGCCGATATGCCTCGTCTAACATTAGAAAGGCTAGACCCTATCTCACTTAGCATGCAGCACCACTACTTGTAATCTCAAGGTTGGGCTACTGCAATGCTCTCCTTGCCTAGTTTTCCTGCAAAGGCTATCAAACCACTCCAGATGGTTCAGAATGCAGCAGCACGCCTCGTCTTCCAACAGCCCAAAAGGGCTCATGTGACACCCCTTTTCATCTCTCTCCACTGGCTACAAGTTGAAGCCTGTATCTGATTCAAGTCACGGATGCTTGCATACAGGACTATCACTGGATCTGCACCGGCATACTTTCATACCGTCCAACACTCCTACACCCCATCAGCGTTCAGCAAACGAGCGGCGTCTTGTATTGCCTTCTCATAAGGGCAGTAAATCGCTTTCCCGCTCATTCTCATTCACAACTCCTTCCTCGTGGAACAGAACATTCTTCCTAACTCGGTCCGGTCAACCACATCTCTCACAACCTTCAAAAAACTACTTAAAACACACCTCTTCTGTGAATACTTGACAGACAAATAAAAAACGAATATTACACTAACCCTCTTCTCTCAACAGGTAGTGGTCTAGATTTTGTTGAAACTAGTAACTTCGTATTAGCACCTAATGTACTATTGCTCTTTTATGACATATCGCTTATTGCTCCCCGAACTCTTTGTAAGTCACTTTGGATAAAAGCGTCTGCTAAATGACTAAATGTAATGTAATCTGATATTGTGACAGTCCAAGGTTCATTTTTGAATGGACTATCCTTTTAAATCTGTATTAAGTATTTAAAAGTGCTTCCAGTAAAAATGGGCTTAAGAACTGCTTGGAAATAGATGAGTACGACAAGTTTTCTTGCACTTTGAATGTCCTTCTGGACTCTTTATTTCCCATGCATAGTTTGGACAAAAATGTGTAGTGGAACTTCTTGTAGCTGAAATAAACAACCCCAAAGAAAATGTTTGACATTCATTACTTTTCCATCGACATTTTTAATTATTCACAAAGTATTTTAATTATCTTTCACTTGTGTCAGAATGTTCGCGAGTAAGTCCTTCAGGGAAGGGTTCAGGACAAGAAAAAGTGCTTTAAAAACATAAATACAATACAAAAAAGCTTCTAAAACTAAACATTCAGCATTTTTTGTACAACACAGTGCAATAGAAAAGGGATTAGCAAAGGTCAAAATAGGGCATTCAGCACTGTTCTTTTGGACTTTGTGACAGTTGCTAAATTATTAAATGATGGAATTGTAAACACCTCTGTGTGAATTGACAACAGGTACAGCACCGTTCAAGAAATTCAAACTGAGTTTTGCGTTTTCCTGTCTAGGTTGCTTTTGTAACAAGGAAAATGGAAAATAGCACTGGTAACATACACAAAGTCCACTTGGTGGGGTAGATTGAGGATCATTGTGAAAGTTGGTGACCCGTTGTTGCAGACATGTTGACGAGAGTTTTTGTTAAGGCTTTGCCAGGGTAGCCAGCTCGCAAGGACAGATTGCATGACGCTGTAGTTTAACTTACGCACGTACGGAGGAAAATTAAACAGTGAGTCAGAGAATGCAAAAATGAAAGAGAAACAAAGCAATCCGGTTGCCAGGAAAACCTTACTGATCGAGTTTTCAATTCTCTCGCTTATAGTGGCCTTCAACATCGTTCGACAGTGTGCAAGACAATGATATGAGTTTTTTCTGTACTATACTTCATTTTCAGGTTAAAAAAGAGCCACAAGCGCCTTCTCACGTGCGTTCATGAGAGTGAAATTCGCCCAGAGACCCTTTTTTAGGTCAAAAGTATTTCGCATTTGAAGCAGAGAATGTTTTGCGTTGAAGGGAGCTGGTGACCAGAGAACAAACATCTTACACCTTTCAAAATTAAAACCCTATAACTTCATCACAGTCCTTTATAAAGATTCAGAAAGCACAGCCATCTGTTAAATAAATGTTTGGAAGCCATGACCAGATACAGACACAGACTGTGTGTGTGTGTGTGTGTGTCTTACTACAACAACACTTACATATTTACTTCTCAAGTCCAAATGATTGATGTGAAAAACATGACACATATTCCAGAAAGTACAAGAAGAAACTATATCACATTAAGATTGAAATGTTTCTTTTCGACAGTATGACAAATAAAAAGTACTACTTAATAATAGGAAAATAGGTAGTATTTAACTGAAAGCATGAGGACTTAAAACAACTTCACATTTTTTACAATTCAAAATCTTTCAATTCGAACAGGTAACCAGTTGAGAATTTAATCTGGGTTGTACAGTTTTTAAAGAATGACTGAAGATTCACAGGCCGAGGTATATAAAGACCTCCAGTGGGGGTCTGCTTTGACCCTAAATCAGTGATTTAGAAAAAGAAAATGATAAACAAAAACAAGCATGGCTCAGGCAAACAAAATTTTACCAATTTACAATGTCATCAATAAAAACCAGCTCGAACCTTGATTAAACACATTTCAAAACGATTTAAAGGCAAATGCACCTTCAGAGTTGTAAATCTCCAGAAAGAAAGAAGTTTGCAGGTGTGTGGAAATAAGAAATCGGGGGCGTATTCTGTGAGCAAGTAGTCTCATCTCTTAGTGTAATACAAACTTGACCCATAACGTGTAATAAGTTACCATAAGTAACAACACCAGAAACAAAGGAATCGGCACAGAGACCTCCGTGTCTGGCTAGTAACAGTTCTGCTGTCGCGCTGTCCATATGAGGTCGGGCGGTGCCGTGATTGGCACTTCTATGCATGAGAGGAATGGCAGAAGTGACCGTGTAGACTCACTTGACGTGTTCGGCACTGTGGGAGGAACAGTAGTATTTTTTGTGTGCAATGAAATTGGACAGGCTGCTGAATTTGATGTTGCACAGCCGGCAGTAGCGCGTGTTTCCATTCTGCAGAGGGGAGGCGAGGGGCGTTTTGGCCATGGCTGAAGCCGTGTGGGCGTGGCTAAGCAACAAAGCCGCCTTTTCAGGAATGAGCACGGGAATAGGGGTGTGGCCTAACTGCCCCATCTCAGGCACAGGTGACACAGTTAAAGGAACTCTGGTGGGAGACAGGTCAGTGGGAGACGCCCCTACGGATTGCTGTTCTGGAGGGTTTCCATTAAGCAAGGGTGAGGAGGGCGAGGTGGCTTCTAGTTTAATGCTCTGGCCGTTCACGCTGTCCCTATGGGGTCGTGTGCTCAGTTTAGCAGGGGTGAGAGGGGCTGCATCACGTGGGCTCAGACTCGGACTGGGACTGACTCCAGCCGAATGTGTCTCGGGATGTTGCGGTAGCGTGATCACTAGACCGTGAGCCATTTTGAAATGCTCTACAAGGTCGCAGGTTAGCTGCCTGTTGGGAGGGCAGTATGGACAGACCACTGGAGGGGTGCTGGCGGTCTTCGCTCCATGAGCCGCATTAAGAGGGGTGGACTCAGATGGGTTTGCAACCGCTGCAGTTTTGCCCATTTTTGCATCTGGGTGAAAGTCCACGCCGCGGTTCTTGGGTGAGGTGGAGGTGGGTCTCTTTAGCCGGCTGAGTTGCTCCAGCGTTTGGGGCTGTAGGGTGGTCGCTGGGCAGTAGTAGGTCTTGTGCGCCAGGTAGTTTTCAATGCTGTTGAAGCTAATGCTGCAGGCGGTACACTTGTGGTAGTCGGTTAGGGGCACACCGGGAACGCTGGTCCCTCTCGGGTTCTCTCTTAGTCTGGGTCTTTTACTCAAGTCGATGGGGCCATCGCCTTCAGGACTGGAGGTCACAGACACGTGGGAGTGCGGAGGAACGGAAGAAACCTCCTGTTTCACCCCCAGGCCAGTTGCTGCCGTCAAAGCAGCAGCGTTGGCCAAAGCCTCGCTTTGAGCCATATGGATCTCATACATCTTCTTGCGCTTACGTGTGCGGATAGGTTGGGGTAGGAAGGCGGTCTTGCCAGAATGAGACCGATGGTTGGAGGGGTCATGTCTTGAGGCGCAGTAAAATCGCTTGTGCACGGTGTAGTTTTCATGCCGGCTGAAACGAATGTTGCAGGCTTGGCAGAACGTGCGAGTTAGATCGTCCTCGAGGTCTTCAGCAGACCCGCTCGGGCTCTGGCTACCCTCACTCGCCTGTCCACCTCCAGGCCCCTCCCCCTCTGAGGAAGAGGAGCAGGTGGCATCCTTCATCCCTGGTTCCTCACTCTTCACCTCCACTGTTTTGGGCTCTGAGGCCGTGCCTCCTGGGGCAGGGTCGGAATAGCTGGGTGATTCCGAGGCCGTGCGGCTAACAGGTCTGGCCTGAGGTGAAGTGGCGTGGGCAGCAGGAGGTGCGGCTGTGGCGGGTGCCCCTTCCTTCACAACGCCTGCAGCCTCCCCCTGCTGATGCCTGCTGGAACAGTAAAGCCTCTTGTGCACATAGAAGTTGTTGATGTTGTTGAAGGTGATGTCGCATTCAAAGCAAGTGGCTCCCTTGTGAACGCTGGCGGGAGAACCGGGTGGGTAGAAGGCCTGCGGTCCAGCCGCTGCTCCCTGGCCCTGTTTAATCCGACTGTGGACCATCTCTGACATTTTAGCCAAAATCTCGGATGCTTGGGGCAATATGGCAGCCTCAGAACTAAATACGTATTGGGGCAAGAACATCGCACCTCCAGGGAGAACCGAACCAGCTGTTCCGGGATGTACGGGGCTGGAACCTGGAGTGGGACTGGTGGGCTCTGCTTTAACTGCCACCACCGAGGGGCTCTTAGGTGAAGTAGACTGAGACGTACTCGTCTTCACAGCGTTTCCGTGAGGGCTGCCTACTCTTTCTTCCTCCTTCGAATCGGTTTCATAATCTGACCGTGGTTCCTCTTTGATGTTGAGTTGGTTCAGGGGACTGTAGCCATGAGAGGCAGAGCTGCCATTGGCACCCGGGCTGGACGAGTCTGGTCTGGACATGCAGGCAGCGGGTTCTCCATCCAGAGGGTCTGGGAGCTTAGAGGAGGGGGTGCTGCTTTGACGAGGCGTAGGGCTTCTTTCTGCCGGAACCCTCACTTCTAGGTGTGTGTGGACATGCTGCTGGAGTAGGGCAGGCGTTTCTGCGGAGTAGCCGCACACTTGACATTTCAGAACAATTCCAGAGTCTCCTGGACTCAAGCCTGTTATAAAGAGAAGATGATGAATAATTAGATATAGGATTGACTGCGAAGAAAAAACACATCAGGTGAATAGATCTGAAAATCTATTGAGTCTAACTGAGTCATTTATGAGTTCCAAAAAGTCTGACAGTGAAGACATAGCCAGGGGCTTCGCTAGACCCCAATCTGCTGTGCCCCAGTATACATTCAAGTTAAAGTTTATACAATTAAGCTTTTATTTAGTGTAATCATTTACAGTACATTGATAATAGTGGCAAAAAACTGATCTATGCAACGTAGTAACCCAATTCACGCTTGTAAAGGCGAAAATACAATTTTAACCGGTCCACAAACAAGTGCGCAAGGGCGACGGCAGGCGACTGAGGTAGGCTATGAAATTATGACGAAACTAAAGCAAGTTTCTAAAAATATCATGGTATTTTGACTCGATTGTTAATAGCCACTGTAGATGGACATCCGAAGTTGTTTGTGTTATGCAGGGAAATGGAAGCAGAAAGGAGCTGATGAGTTTGAGGGAGGTCAGAGGTAAAAACACGGTATATTCCCAGCCTTTTATTAACGTTAGAGGAAAATGTCTCAGGAAAGCCTTTGTCGATAGTGTTAAATTGCTTAGAAAAACATGTGTGTTCTGTATTTTCAGAAATTAAATTAATATAACATTTTCTAGCTCTAGTTTAGGAAATCACATAAAAAGTTGTCAGTTCCTATGGCTGATGGAAACGCCCCTGGATGTAGTCTTGAATCAACTTTTCATCTCTCTCCAATGTATTTTTTGTGTTTAGATATGAGGTATATTTGAGCATATGAGTCATTGCCATGCTTAATACAAACCGACTGCAAATTATAAGCAAGTTTAATGTGAGAAGATGTTTTATCCTCTAATTCCTCTAGTAATTAACATTTTTCTTGTTGCTAAAGCAACTTGAAAAACAGCATACCAAAAATTCCTTCCTGTTACAAAGGGACATGTCAGGTCAGATGTTTTACACAATGTCCTAACTCAGCGTGACAAAATGAGATTCTACAGATAAATAATTTGCACAACAAATGCAAAGCCAACTTGGATGTCCAAATTCACAGTTTTTCAGGATATCAAAAACAACAAAGTACTTTTAAAATGATTAAATACTGATCATAAGCACTTTTATAATACATTATCTTGCATTGCTATTTGAAAAACATGTGACAAACATAAAGAGTGACTAATATTAATGAATTAAGGCAAAAAATACAAATCACAAATATGGAGATATTCAGAAGGACATCAGTGATATTTTCAAGTTAATGTACAACTAACTGAGGCATGACTTTGGACCAGTGCGATTTCACTGTGGGCGGGGTATAAATAGAAAACCAGTGTCTATATATGGAAAAAAAAACCTTTTCATGTCAGGTCTAGTTAGAAATTATTTTAACAAGAGCAATATAAACTTTATAGACACAATGAGCTTTGCATTTCAAGGCTGACTAAAAAGTTTGGTAAGTAATAAATAAATGTAGTATGTAAGTAAGATTATTAGCAATATTTATTTTTAACATTCAAGGCTCGATATGGCAAGATGGCAAAACAATAACAAAGGTGTAGCCCAAAATGTTTAATTCTGTCTTAATTTACTCACCCTAAAAATGAATCCAAATATTTCTTTGTTCAGATGAACACAGAGAAAGAAATTTGGAAGAACGCTTGTAACTAAACAGATCTGGGGCACCATTGACTACCACATTAGGAAAAATAGCTTTTTCTGTTGAATACAAAAGAAGATATTTTGAAGAATCTAGGAATGCAAACCATTCTGGGGCAATTTTCACTACCATTGTCATTTATCCTACTATGGTAGTCAATAGTGGCCAGAACTGTAGCATTCATACAAATATCTTTCTCTGTGTTCATCAGCACAAAGAAATGTGTACAGATTTGGAAATCCCCCAAGGGTGAGTAAATTACAGAATGTCTATTTTAGGGTGAACTGTCTCTTTAAGTAAAGTTTGAAAAGTACTGTTAAAGAACCTGTAGCTACCTGTAGGCAGTTTGGGTGAGTGCACCTCACTCTGAGATCCAGGCTGGCAAACCATGTGACTCGTGACCAGGTGACTATACAGAATGTCTCGTGTTGTGGAGATGAAACCACAGCCGTGACACACGCCGTTCAGTGAGTCCGTGTGGACCTTTAAGTGCCGCTCACAGTTCGCTTTAGTGGTAAAAGCCGACAGGCAAATCAAACACACAAACGGGCGCTCTCCTGAAACACAGACAAGCCAAATTATTATTTACTAAACAGACATTAGAGGAGCTCTTCATTAGAACACCATCAAAATATATGAAAGAGTGTTTGATAAGGGGAAAAGAGAGACGCGTCTTACCACTGTGAGTTCTCATATGGATCTCCAGAGAGCTGGTGCTGGGGCAGCTTTTGTTGCATTGTGGGAAGGGACAAAGCCTCTCGTTGGGGTACGAATCTTTAGGCTTGTCCAGTGGAGGAGAGGCAGCGGTCTGCTGCTTCTGCCTGCTCGCACAGTAGTACATGAGATGGGCCTGGAGATTTCTCTCACTTCTGTACCAGATTCCACAGTCTTTACATGGAAAAATATCTTCTGCACACACAAACACACAAACAAAATACAACCAGTAAGAAAACAAAAGCAACAAGCCTCCAACAACTCAGCCATTTTTCAAGATTAGAAGGGTTCTTTGAGAGGATGTTCAAAGAAGGAGTTCTGCTCAAGAGGAGAGTGCACCATTGGATTTGGGATATGGATTCACTGAATGAACTTACTGCACCCATTTTATTAAGTTATAGTTTTCTTACACTGTACGGAGTCATTCTGATATGCTATTTATCAAACACGTATAATGGACAATTGATGCATTTCATCGTAGGTGGCATGATGTGTGATGTTTTGTATGGCAGCGGCTTCATATATATATATATCCACACACTAAACAATAAATAAGCATTTACATACGCTTGCACACAATTATAAATCAAAAAAAGCAAAGATCTCCATGGCAACGGGCACATCTAGTTTGTGATGTATCCTGATATCAGATAGGGACGATTACACACACATGTTGAACGCCTTTACATTTGATAACAAATGCATTGTCCCAATTATCCCTTTCAACTAGCCTATCTAATGCAGCGTGAACCGTGTCGGCCTGATCATGTTTTACCCTTTAGCCTTATTAACAGTGATTATTCACGGGTTCATCACAGCATGACGTGTTTCATTTATGTGTTCATCACAGCATCCACTCCCACTCCCCACACTTTCACTGAAGTAAAGGAGAGGGCATTATGTACTGTACCCGTCAAAGCTTTATCACTGTCTGAACTGAAGCAACGCTGCCACCTACTGGTGGAGAAGCCTTAATGACAAGCGACAGTGACAAACCACATACAGTAAACATTAAATCCATGTTGCAACATTTGGATTTTACTTCATTTGTCTGCAGACACCAAAACACAAATAAATGTGCCTCATTTGGCTGATCTAAATTAAAATTAGACTGAAAATTATATTTTTAACATATATTAACAAATGTATTACATGTATTATTATAAAACATTGAATAAACAAATGTAAAAAATATATTTTTAAAACATTAAAATAGTTGTTAACTTCGACAACAGTGTTATTTTCCATTTCTTTTTTGAACACTGCAGTTTGAGATACCGATGTTTTGGAATTTCATTTAAATACAAGTACATCGTGGGCTACCTTGTCTCATCATACAAAGCACCATTTCTTTAACAACAAGGTTGAGTAATTTTCTACATGAACCATCCCTTTAAAAAACATACAAATAAAAAACGCATGAAGAAACTGTGAAGGCATGTTGTGTTTATCAACAAGTTGTGACTCACTGTTAACCACAGCAGTTGCTAAGATGGCAGCCATGCCAGCCTGCTGTGGGAGGAGCTGGATCTCTGAGTGCAGAGCAGCGGGATACGCAGGCTCCTCCTTCACCCGTACAGCGCCCGTCTTCGAATGATCAGCAGTAGAGCAGGACAGCCTCGCCACAAGTGCATTGCCGCTGGAAAGGTCCTGTGTGAGCTTACAGAATAATGCTCCTCCTGTAAAATAAACAACCAATGTTACTTTCAAAATAATGATTTAAGACACCTGTGATTAGAGAGGGGTGCGTTTAATTCTTACCCTGACTGTAGATGGTGCAGTTTGACTCCGTGGGGCATGAAGTCACAGGTATTCTCTGGAGCCAGTAGTCTGCGTCTTCACACTCCAAAGACATAAAAGAGCTCTGGAAAAAAACACAAAGAGAAATATAGTCAGCTTTCTAGAAGTGCACAGGCAAGATTAAATGGGACTGTTAAACGGACAGTTCCCACCAAAATTCATATTCTGTCAACATTTACTCACCCTCAAGTTGTTGCAAATGTGTATACATTTCTTTGTGCTGATAAACAAGTCAAGTCAAGTAAAGTCAAAGCAAGTCAAGTCAAGTCAAGTCAGCTTTATTTATATAGCGCTTTTTCTAATTTTCATTGTTGCAAAGCAGCTGTACAAATTTTTTTTTACTATAAGCAAAACATATAAGGTCATGCAAGTCAAAACACAGGTCAAATATCAGACAGACTATAAATTCCTATATGCAGTGTTAATGAAATAAAACTATAAAATTCTAAACACAGATATTTGGAAGAATGCCTTTCACCAAACAGTTCTTGGCCACATTGACTACCCTACACTGTGGGAAATGATTCTGTGTCGTAATAGATTTTATTAAATTCATTGATTAAACTGTTTGTAAACAAAATTCTAGTTAAAATTATAGAACAAATACTCGGAATTCTAAATGCACAAATTCTTGAGTGAATTCAATTTAATTTTATCACGTTCAACCCACTTCAACTTGTATAAAAGGATCTTTACTTAATTATTTTGTGGTGGGACTACATACATTATTTTAGTTCATTTTACTAACTGAGAAGTGAATATAGAATTCCCAGCATGCTTTGCATGCAACCGCATTAGGAGTCCTTTTTGTGAAAAAGTGCTATTTTATGTGCTTTACAATAAAATGAAGGACTTGATAGTGTTTATTGTTCCGTTGTCTTTTTCAATTTCGTGGTTACCATCATTCAGAAGATTGGTGCTTGTGCTTAGGCTAAGGGAGAGCTCATAATGTGTTCTGTTTAATATGCTCAGTGAACAGTAATGCTGATGCCAGTACTGAGACAACTATCAGCTTACTTGTATATTATATATTGATATGTGCGTTTTCTGTAAATAAAACAAATGTTTTGTAATTGTTTCATTTAAGTCTAAATAGACTTTTCATACATTTTAATTTTTAAGGTATCCTGACAACAGAAGCTCTCAAACAGCTTTAGCCCATTTACGCATTAACCAGCATATTTATTAGCAATTTCTCTTGCCACTTGTTTGTCATTATGCATCCTATTTTATTGCATGTGGACATGCTCTGTTGTAATAACTGTAGGTTAGTATCTTTATTGTTACAGTTGGTTGAAAGAAATACAAAAACACATTCAAAGACTTGTTTTTTTAGACTAGGCAACTGTTTTACAGTTTATTATAATTCATCTTCCAATATTTATTTTCTCAATGTCCTTAAGTTACACTAGTGCCTATCTAAAACACTGATGAAGAATTATCATGTTAAAAGGGGTGACCCATTTACAGGGAAGATCCAATAAATCTCTACCCTCTTGTAGTGCCATCCCAAAAAGGGAATAAAAATTCCTCTAACACCTTCTCTGGATCCGTTCCACATTTGTGGAATGATCTGCCCTTCTGCTAAATAACAGACAGCTTTTGTTCAAAGAAAAAAAAAGAAGCTCAATAACGGTTGAAAGGGTATACGATGCGGGTAATATCGTTTAATTTTCAACCACATGTTTTTCTTTTTGGAAAATGACCGTAGGCTAATATGCAAAAGCCAAAAGTTGTGTGTGGGCGATAACTAACTCGCATAAAAAAAACCCACCACCAACACAAGACTGTTATGTAGTGAAAACGGAGACCAGGCACATTAACTGTCTTTCAGACAAAAATTCTTGATAATGGACTTAAAAAGTATTCTTCTTGCCTCAGAGCAGATTGTCTCTGATCCGATCCACTAGGTGGCAGCAGTTTCGTAGTGCCGGTTCATTAATAACCTTATGTTTAGGAAAACCTTCATTCACGGTCCTTCATTCACTACGCTTAGTTTAAGACTCCCCTTTGGGAAAACTAGTCATTATATGATCGACACGCTGCCAAATCAACTTAAAAAGACACGAGAAATTGAAACGCCATTAGTTGAAATGTGTTAAGCAGGATTAGAAGCCACCAGTCGACGGGTTGAGAGGAAGAGACGGGCAGCAGAAGAGGACAGCTGAAGGGTTTCTTTCTAATTCTGTCTGTTCTGGCCCGAAGATACGGTCCGTATTGTATTTCATGGGGAACTAGTGCTGATGAGCAGATAGGGCTCCTTTTGTTTTAATTTGAAACCCAATGCTGGAGCCGTCTGTGGCATAAGTGCTGCGTGCTTCTGCTAATTTGTTTCAGACTCATTTAACGACTCGACTTTAAGCTTTACAAAAGGAGAGGGCAGCGTGGTCAGACCTCGCCTTTGACAAAACACTTCCAGACAAATGCTCGCTCTAATTAAACACACACGCGAGCGCGTCGATGCGCAGATTTGTACACGCAGATGCACACGGAGAGTAAATGAAGAAGTAAATGGTTGTGACCCACTATGAATAGTGAACAAGAAGCGGTTCATAGCGATCAAGGCGAACAGAGGGGGTCCATATCTCAACTGGTAAATAGAGGAAATCAATGGTCAGGTGATCCGGTACAGTACATAACGCAATGATCACATTACGTCCACCTTTTTTGAATCGAGTCTTATGGAAAAATCACCTTCCCAGTCGTAGTGCAACAGATGTCTTCCTGAATTCTTCTGTGTTTAATTTCCTGTTATTGCTTCCATACCTATAAACGTTTTCCAGCTCCTGCTGTAGAGAAGCAACCTAAAGCATCACCACATACTGTAGAAGGTGTGACGTGTTGAGGCTGTGCCAAACAGTTTATTAAGATCAGAACTTTGTCACATTAAAGCATAGATAGTTTCTTTATTGTTGATATACTAATGCCAAGGTGCTATTTTCAATTAAACAAGGCTTTCTACCTATTCTTAAAAACAATTGAGCATGATGAGTATTGTGTAAAGGCTGTGGGTTCGAGACCCAGGAAGACACTTTCTGATAACGTACACCTTGAATTGACCGAAAGTTGCTTTGGGTAAAAGCGTCCAAACGCATGAATGTAAATATAAATAAAAAACGATGTCTTTCTAAGATGTTGGATTTTCACTACGCCACGGTTGTCAATAGATTTGTCAAATTATTTGGTCAATAAATCACACTCAAAATAGGAATGTAGGGAGTCAGAGAGAGAGTTTGTACCCATTGTGAGTCTTAAGGCAGAGTATGAAATGTAGCGGCATCTAGTGGTGAAGTTGCGAATTGCAACCAACGCCTCACTCCACCCCTCCCCTTCAAAGCACTACGGAGGCTAACAGAGGGCTAAAATGTCGTCAATATTTCGGAGATGACAACTTTGTAGAGCAGTTTGTCTATCTCTAATCTAAACGTATTCAGATAACATGATTGTTGAATCACATGTGGTCTGAAACCAATGATGTAGCCACCAATGTGATAGGAGAAACAAAAGTTTAAGAATCAGTCAAACACTTATCTGAAATATAATCCCGGAAAGATTCTCCCCAAATTATTATATGAGGATGCATTCGAATTTTGACCGTACTGAAATAGCATGTGCCCCACAGTCACACTAACCCCACTAACCCCACAGTCAGGTCCAGCGAGGGAGACGATAATGACCACAATGAAGAAAGAACGCTAGAGTGTAACCCTAATGCAGGTGAATACCCCACCCACTCCCTCACACGCAGAAACTAGGGTACTTTGAGTGCGACGCTTTAAACCCTGTCGAGTGCACAGCTTTGAGGAACAGACTAAGCCCCTCGTCCGAGCCCTGCTCCCTCATGAATATTAACGACGACGGCCGTGCTTTAATCTGCCTGATCCCCACACTGCTGCCGCCGCCCTGATAGCGAATCTAATTATTTGGTCTGATATTAACCAGCAGCCACCCCCCACACTCCTTACACATGCACACCGACAGTAAAAGATGTAGACGCACCTTTCCAACTCACAGACAAACAGACACATGCTTGTGCATCAGCGTCATGCACATTCAACATGCTCACGCAGTCGGGCTTTGTGCGCTGTTATCGTTCTTAAAAACGCCTTCCTCCAACGCTGATAAAAGTTGAATGCAAATTATTCCTGTACGATTTCGTTTCGCAGAAACTAGAGAAAAAATGGTTTCTCCTCAGAAGTGAGTGCGATATCTTTCCGTGACCCTACAGTATGACCCGGAGTTAAATCCACCCAGGTTTACAGACCCAATTAAAACAAATTGACCGAACTCATCGTCTGGTAGCCAGAGGACATTTCTGAACGCAGACTCCATATGCTCCGCATGTAAATGTTTAACATGGTAGAAAGGTATTAAACTGTGTGCAAATACACTAAAACTGATGCTCATTATGATAGTGTGGAACAAGGGTTTAAAAGGTGTTTGCTCAAGATATGACAGCATGTATCTCACGATATGAAATCCTGCAGTGTTCTGTGAGGGAACACTATTGAGAAGAAAAATAACACCTGACGTGGAATGACATCACAATTTCTATATAGTAAACTAAAAGTGTACTAAATAGTCCACTAATAGTGCACTTCAACTCTCCAGCCCTCCACAAATTCCATGAATGCACCACAAAAACAAAATGATCCCTGAATTCACGATTCACAACCGAATGAAGATACAGATTAAGTAAACTAAGGCGCCAACTGTGTGTTACTTCACTACTCTCGCTCACTCTCATTTTTCTGCGTTTTTCCTCCATCGTTATCTTCTTCTGTTCCTGTTTCTCTATCTCCACCTTTATCCTCCTCCTCATCTGTCCATATCCCTCTTTTCATGCTCTGCCACACTCTTTGTCTCCATCTCCTTCCCGCTATCTATTCCTCTCCGTATCTCTCCACACACTCCTTTCTCACTTTTCCATCCCCCTTGCTTTCTGCCCCTCTCTCTATCTGCTCTCCACAGGAAATGGTTTCTTTCCCAAAAGGGGGCTGGGGGGGTTGAAAAGGGGGTTCATACTGTCCCAAACAAAGAGGTCAGTGTGTGAATCCTCCAAAAATACAGAGAAGAAAAGGAAGAGCGATTACAATCAGAATCCTTCTCTCATCCGCCTCTCTCTCACACACACACACACACACACACACATTCTCTTTTCTTCTTTACTTTTCTCCATCTTTCTCTTTTTTCAGGTCTCGCTAGCATATAACTGAATGAACTGCGCACTCTGGAAACTATGAAATACTCAACATACTTTGTCTTTAACGTTGACAGTAGACTACATTAATGACACAATGACTAACTGCTTTTAACCGAACTTGTGTCTCAAATTGAATCAGGTGAACCTTGTGTTTTGTGTTCAAACTCAATAGATCATTCCAATTTTTTTTACATTTCTAGATGTGTTGTGGCCATTCCAGTCTAGTGTCTGTTGAATTTAAACTAAATCAAACCTCAGAAGTGACACAGTCATCCAACAGCAATGTGAAAGACTGACAGCATGACAAGACACATGAAAACTGATAAAAATCTATTTTATCTAGGTAAAATCTTTTTTCACTTTTCAAAAATACAATGTACAAATATTGCATTACTTTAAAGTTAATATCAACTTGTTTTCTTTGCAGTATTTGAGGTCCGAAACAATATATGCAAACAAATGCAAAGAAACAATATTTATATTTGAAATTTGGGAGAAATATGTTTTGGTTCACTAAATAATAATAATTTTCCCTCAACAAATACCTATAAATAGTAATTTCAGAAAACCTGAAAATGGTCTTTGAAATTTTATTTTTTCCAACCTTTGGTTCCAAAATTTGTTTATTCAGTTTTTAAGATGTTTCAAAAATCATGTCTTAATATTATGTTATCGTGTTTTGTTGTGTTAGTTAGCTTTTTGTTATTATGGCTTAAATCAAAACAAACCAACTGCAGTTTGATTGGTATTAATTGGAATGCACATTCAAAAAACAGATTTAGCATCAAAGAACCGACAAAAACCTTACAAATGCAACAGCACTGGATGCCCGAAAATCAGCACGAGATGCAACGTGAGGACCAAAAACTCCCGGATGAAAGCATATGGCTGTAATAGCTAATATTTGTGAAATAATATTTTAGAATTTAATATTACTGGATCAGGGCTGTAGTCAAGTCCACCTTTGTCAAATCCAAGACCAGGACTAGTCGAGGCCGAGTCTAAAGAGGTTCGAGTCCAAGTGAGACGGTCCAGACATAGACAGAAAAAAGAATCCACTTCAAAAATCAAGACCACATACTTTGTTTGTAATGATCAAAAAGCAGATCAATGTAAATAGGTAATTCTATTTACTATAGGTATAGAAATTTCACCAGTGTCCCAAAGCCGAAGTGCAAATTCAGATTTTCAGTCTTTTTATTGTAGTGAAACAATCACATGGGCTTCCAATAGAAAATGTTCACATTCTCAGCTTGTTGACATTTGAATCAACATCAATTTTGCCACCGCAATTAATGTTGAAACAATCTAGAAGTTTCAACAAACATCATTATTGTGATCATCCTTTAGTTAGGTTCTTGATTCTTCACAGTAACAGATTAATTTGGCACAATATCTTAGCGTTGTGAAACAGAATACTTAAATCAGTCATTTAGTATTATTTCATTTAGTATTATTTATAATCGTTTTTTACAGCTTGACGCCCATCACAAAAGTAACCTACTCAAAGAGGAAAGAGACCAACTAACGGAACAATGGATTTGTTTGGAAGGAGAAAATCTGAAAAGTCAGTCCAAGAAAAGTCAGAGACCACAGAAAAACGTCTTGAGTACGGACTCAAGTACTACAGCACTGTACTGGATCATTGTAAACATTCCTAACACACACTCAAGCAGCACAACTGTGCATACACACCCCTCCAAGAAAACAGCATCAAGGTGAAATGAGTGGCATGTAAATGACATGTAAAAATAAGAAACTCTGATACTTAAAACATTGAGATAAGAGATTTGAAAATGAGGCACTCTTGGAAAGCCGGCTCCTGATCTGCCGGTGATCTGGTTTGGAGATAGAGGAAGCTTTTCCTCTCTCTCTGTCTCTTTCTCTCACCAATCCTATCTCTCGTGCTCGCTCTTTCTAATGCTCTTTCTTATTCTTCAGAGAAAACCCTGCAAATCCAAGTACACATGACATGTTGAAGGAACAGTTCATTCTATGAACATTTCCTCACCCTCATGTCTTTCCAAATCTCTATTCTGTTATTTTTTTCTGTGAATTATTTTTACATTCACTTTTGCTTCGAATTTCTTTCCATATGACATATTCACTGCATTTGACGTGGGGCAATAAAGCATCTTCATAGCAAGTTATATTTCTGCACTTATTTCTTTCTTTCTTTTCAGCACAAACATCTCCATGTATTGGCCAAACTTCATCCCCTACATTTCTCCCACAGGGACTGTGCAGATGCCAACACGTAACACCTCCAGTTGGACTCCCATTTAAAGCCTGACTTGCTTTTCCTTTTATCATTATGCAGACAATTAAGAAGGACAATAATTAAGGGTATTCATGCATTCCATTCAGGGAAAAGCAAGTGTAGCGAGGGGTGGCTCTCCGAGATCATTCCACTGACAGATAAACCAGAGATCAGGTATGAGGGTAAACAAACCCTGCTGGAGCGAGAAAGAAGGATTGGTGTGAGAGGAAGAGCGAGAGAAGATGAAGAGCGCTCACCTTGACGTGTCCTTTGTGGGGTGGCAGAGTTTGTTGGGGGAGGCTGGTACCCCCCCAAAAAAGTGGGATGGAGAGCAGTGGGTGGCGGGGCTTATCGGAGCAGTTCTCCTGGAGAGATTATTGGGGGATTAGTTGGGACGCTTGTTTCTAAAACATGATGAAAAGGCGCTCGGTGCATGATAACGCTTTGAACTTCCCACCAGCCACAATCGTGCCTATGGGCGGCATTCCATGAAATAACAGGAAAGTCGAAGTGTAAAGAACAAAGCGGGAGCCGTTTTGCACTAGCATGTTTATTGAAACATGTTTTTTCATTCGTGATACACTGGTATGCGGATAGTAAGAACTAATACAGAAAGACTGAAATGATGATGCGTTTCAGTGATCTTGAAAAGTTACTGTTGGGTGAAATTTTCACTGCAAGCCATTGTGTGTCAATACAAGTGTCTGTGTATCCATTAACAGGTGTGTGTACAGTTTCAACAGCTTATCCGATAAGAATCAGAAACTGAATCTGTTTTATAAAAAGTAACTCATTCGTAAATAAAAATCTATTATAACATGAAGATACCAGTACAAACTGAGATGCTTGACCATATAGCATTCGTATAGGTTGATTATCAGGTATATACTGTATTCAAATAGCTATAATTTAGAGTGCTTTCACTAAAGATGCAAATAAGAGGATTTACATGAAAGACAGCTTGTTGAAACAAAAATGCAGTTTCATTGGTGCATCACACCATAACGCTTACAAATCCTTCACGGTATATTAAGAGAATGATACCTCATATTCCTCAGAATTGACAAAACCGTTAAAACGGGACGTGTGGGAGAATTTGAACCTTTATTTCAAATATCTGAGTTGCGAATCAGGCCTTTGCAAGGCCTCAACTACAAAAACAACCTCCTGACCTCCGCTTCTGTGCCCTGATCAAATACACTTAAACAGATGTCTTAACCATTTTTTTTATTGGGAAGCAAACCCACAACATCCCCGCTTAAACCCCGGACAAAACTGCTGAGAAACGTGCAGCCGTGACAGGACAGACCCGACGCCGATGACCCCAACAGTTCCAGACTCTGGAGGATGTGGAGGGACGGCGAGATGCCGTAGGAATGTGAGATTCGACACGCTATCTCCACCAGATACACACTCCTTCAACGAGGAGATAGCGCAGCGAGAGCAAACGCGATAGAATGCGAATGTGAAAGTTCTGAGCCGAAAATCATCAACAAAGCCCTGCCTCGATAACAAGATTTTTCTTTTAAAAAAGCGGGTGAGCGAGAGTGGAAGGGAGAGAGAGAGATTAGGAGGAGGTGAAGGAACGGTACAGGGAGGGGGAGCGTGGGGGGGCCCAGCCATACAAATTCTCATAATATATGAAATCTTAGAAATGAGAGCCTATCAAGTAGAAATCAATCACTGGGGTTTGTTGTCCAGGAGGATGGCGCCACGCTGAGATAAAAGAGAAGCGTCCGTCTGGGGGGTGGGGGGGAGTGGTGTTGCAGCCAAACTCATCCAGAAACGTCCAAGCACAGTTCAGGGACAAAAGGTGACACTCGCCATTTGCGTACACCCTTACTCCTGATTATTATTTCTTACTTTGAATCGGTGAGAAGCCAGACGTCCACCCATTTCTCTTCAATTTAATAGGTTAGCAGAAGGGGGCGGGTGATAAACGCTAACGTTCTTGTTTTCCACAACTGCACACATACTCTTAAACCAAATCAGTTAATAAGGAACGGTAAAGATGGCTGTCATTTTGAAATTGTACAGTA
The DNA here is from genome assembly GCF_947034865.1 of Barbatula barbatula. NCBI lineage: Eukaryota > Metazoa > Chordata > Actinopteri > Cypriniformes > Nemacheilidae > Barbatula > Barbatula barbatula. The sequence continues at coordinate 18,286,625 of NC_136773.1, read as the reverse complement.
AGCAACATTTCGTGAGCATCCATCTTCTGTGGAAATCAGCCAAGTGAGGAACTATGCTTGTGTTTAAAAGCGTTTGGGTCTGTGTGTCAGTGAACGTTATCTCTGAAATGTTTGAGAACATGGCCTGAGCCAGGAAACCTCTCCCAGAGCTGACATCGCATGATCAGATGGACCAACAGCACATGACAGAAGAAAGACAGAAGAAAGATCATGGTCTTCCTGATTTCACAGCAAAACACAAAGTCCTTACACATGTGCACCAAACCCTGCTGACCGCTACCCAAATACCTTAATCGTGGAAATAAATGTTATGTTAAAGGGACAGTTCACCTAAAAGTAAAAACTCTGTCAGCCTTTATTCATCCTCACATTGTAAAAAACTGTATGACTCTTCTGTGAGACACAAAAGAAGATATTTTAAGATTCCAATGTTGTTTGCTTACCAACGTTCTTTAAAATATAATTTTTGTGTTTTCTGCAGGAGAAAAAAAGTCATACAGGTTTGGAATGACTCGAGGGAGAGTATAGGTCTTTGCACATACAGTCTGAAATTGTCGTATGCGCTTTTTAAGTATTTCGTATCGTATGGTTATTCAAAACGCCTCTCAAAATGCTTGTTACGGATGCAAGAAACGCAGAAAATCAAACCCAGTCCGAATTTTTTATGACTGACGAAAATATCGGAGGCAGTGTGTATTTGTGATTGACACAATGTGAGGTCGTATTTATGTGAGAAATTTTGGACGCAAATTTGTGCAATGGCCTTTAATGGTGAAAGATTTTTGGGTGGAATGTCTCTTTAAAAAAATAAGATATTATTACAAAAACATGACGATGCATCAAACGTGGTAGTGATCTCTCCTTTACCTCATTGGTAGTTCCATCGGTGGGCTCCTCTGATTGGATGCTGCCAGAAAATGGACCCCACACAGTGTCAGCAGGCAGATCCCTGAGAGCCAAGACCTTGATGTCATCAGCAGCCCCGCTCAGCATAAGATCATCTGTTTACACACGAACATACAGAAAGAGAAAGCCTGTGTTAGTACTTCGAACCGATAGTACCGGACTGATAGTTCATTTTAATAGAGTTAGGGATTCAAACAATCCTGTAGCACAGGTACCAAACATGAATGTTAGCTCAAATTCACCAGGAGGATAAAAACAGAAAAAGCAACACTCAATGTAACAATCAAGTTCAGTCTGTGAAACATCAATTCAACTTTAATTCAAGCGTCAGGACCACTAGGGGGAGTGATGCTCACGAGCACCGACACCGGCCCAAAACGGAGAACATTTGTACTTCCTATGAGTGATAAGCAGAACAGGCATGGAAGTCAAGGCTTTGGTGAGTCACAAACACAGGCCTGACACAGGAACAAACACAAGCTCCACAAACAGAGATAGAGACACAGCTGACACAAAACCCAGACGTCCACGCCACACGCTTTATGTTAGTTAGCGACAAAGGCTGACCTGTGATGGTGATTCACCAGTTCCTGATTCTCCATCCCAATGCAGGTCTGCTTAACCCCCCAGCCTCGCTTTTGGGGGTCGGGCTAAAGTGCCACAGCGATAAGAGTGTTTGTCTAACACTCTCCATGTCAAAACACTCATCTATCTTCTCTATATCTATCCCCACCAGAGAACAACAGACAGACGCTGATAAAACGGCTTTCCCACAGCCAAGACGTGGAGCGAGGGGAGGGCACGAGGGCAATGCGAGAGAGAGAAAGTGAGAGAGAAGAGGGTGAATCGGAGAGCTCAACAAGAGGACACATGCTGGACAGAAACCCTTAGAATTACAGAAAACGATAGCAGAATTTTTTTGGTCATAGCTTCATTAAATATTTGAAGTCAGAAGTGGGTCTGGCTTTTCAGCGGTCAGAAGTTCAATGTTTTATTATGGATTCCTCTGTTTACTAATCTAAGCTGAGCATCAGAATCCATCCTGACCGATCACATGACATGATCATATCACACCGAAGCCATTACTATCAAACCAATGATCAACTATAATATACCATATTAATTCCTTCATAAGCAATCTGTTGAGTTTCTTCCTGGCAGATGGTGACGGACGACAGGTGGGTCTTTGAAATATATATTCTTTTAAATTAGTATATAATGCATGTTTAACCTCAATGTTCCTGCATTTAGTGTTTTTATAATTGTCATTGTTATGATTCGGACATAAAAAACATTTCCATTATTTTGATACAGTACTATTTTACATTATGGAAATACTATTATAAAAATAAACGAAATACACCTCAACGTAAACAGTTTTTTATATATTTAAAGAAGACATAATATAAAATATAATATATACATTAACATAGCATATATTATGAAATATAATATAAAAAATAATAGATAATACAAAGTAAAAAAGCCTCAGATATAAATTCTTATTTCTTTCCATTGAAATTGTGCATCTTAAGATTCAACCAAATGTGGTCAGACACATTGTACCTTTTCATAAACCGAAATGATTTTTAAGCCAATTATTGTACAAATCAAAATCCCAGTCCTTACAAACGACCCAAAGACCGCATACTCTAAACACAACAAGGTCTTATCTTCAAAACCCCACCATTTTCCCACACAATACAGAGAAAACCCTTCTGACGTTCCTCTTGTGTTGGGCCATAGCAACTCTACTACAATAAGACTATCAGTCTTATCGATAGCACTGAGCGAGCGGTCCCAAAAAATGTACGGTACTCTAATCGATAGCCACTAGTCCACACAGCTCTTATCAATAACCCTCCACACTGGCAGTGTCCATTCATTGCCTTATCAATATGCCTGACTCCACAGACGTAAAACTATACTTCCTTGCTGTGAAAAAGAAGAAAATCAGCCTATCAAGAAAGAAAGAAGGAAACAAAGAATGCTTGAGAGAAATAAGTCTACAAAGCAATGTCTCTAACAGCAGCAGTGTGGTAAACAGCCTGAAGGCAACACAAATCACTTCATCATGGGAGTATTGCAACCAGTTGTACTTACAGATATCACAAGCTTCAACTGAGAGAAGATTCACCTTCAATTTGAAAACAAGTAAAGCGGTTTCTGGCACAACGCATGTGTCGACAGAACGATTGTTTCTGAAAGTTGTTTTGAAAGAAAACAGCATGTCTGTCAGTCATGTCTTTCAGTCCGTGAGAGTCGTGTTGGAAGATATTTTATACACAGATGAGCTCCACTAGCAAACTGCCAGGTGAGAGTAATTCATTATGTGTTGCTTCCAGTGAAAAGTGCTTTTGCTAATGGGCTGTGGCTCTTACCATTTTCCTCTGGGAGAACCGACACACACCCAAACACTCACTGTGAGCAATATATTGTCCAATTCAGAGAACCATTACACTCAAAATCTTGAGACGCATTCACAAAGTTCACCTACATTCATATTTTCTCATTTCATTTTATCACCCTATTGTCATTTCAAAGAAACTTTCTTTCTTCTGCAGAACACAAAAGGAATAAATTAATTATGAAGAATGTTGTTGACTGGCCCGCATTCACTTGCATTGTGAATGGTGGCCTGTGCTGTTCAGTTACCAACTTTCCTCAAAATATATTCTTTTGTGTTCTGCGGAAGAAAGGTTTGTAATGACAAGAGGACGACTAAATCCTGACATAACTTTCATTTGTAGGTGAACTTTAATATCAACACATTAATGCAGGTTCTTAATATTCAATATAATAACAAAACATATGATGCAAAACTGGCTCCAGTGACTGTTCTTCAGTGGTTAAAAAAACATGTTTCTTTGGGCTTCTCTATCAGGACTAATTGATTTTTAAAAAGACTATTGTTGATATCAAAAGAGCAGATCGCTCTGCGGCCATTGATTTTTTGACACGGTACAACAGGAAATCTTTATCGGAGGCACACTACGACCCTACGCTAATAGGTGGGGTTTAACCTCTGCTGAATGACAAATCCTCATACAAATGTGTGCGAGAAGTGTGTTAGCGTATGGGGGCGAACGTTGGTTTGTGGGCAACAATCGTCAGACATGCACCCTGTGGCTAAACACGCCCCAACACCCATCACTCAAGGAGTTCAGTTGAGAAGATACAAATTTCTGGGATATGCATCACATAGTCAGTGCGCCGTAATTTCCATTTTACCCTTCTTTTGTTGGGTGCAGATAAGACACCTGTGTTGGTACTCGCATCAGATGAGCTTCAACAGAACTTTATCATTGACATTTACAGCTCATTTCTCTTAACTGTACTTATGAACTTTTATCTGACCAACACAAGGCAGAGAGCCAAACAGCAAATATGCAAAGTGGTAGAGAAGATCAAATCCACAGTGCTCCAAAGTCGTAGTTTTGAAGGAATCCGACTGGAGAAACAAATAAAACCTTTACAAGCTCTATGATAAATTGTATGAACCATGGGGAGACAAATAAAGCATATGACTTCTGGTATTACAGAGCAATATGACCAAAAACTTTATTGAAAAACAAAAAGAAGGCACAGTGGAGAAAACTTTTTTGTTAAATAAAAATTGTTTAGTAAGCAGACTATAATAAGGTTTTAAGTGAAAGTCAAAAGAAAACTTGCAAATAGTTAAATAATGTGATAATGAACGGCATTAGATAATAACACTTTAGATGTTCCTAAGTGTCTATTAACCCTAACCAACAGGGGGGCGACTGGTGATATCAACGGAAAAGGTACAAATGCAAAGATGGGTCAAAACTGACTCAGTGTTGTACATTTAGATGTTTTATGATTAAAAGACCACATAGATGGTCTATAATCTGTCGTATGACTCCAGGCCTGAGTTTATGTGTGTGCGTTTTCTGCTTTTCCCCGTCTTCCACCATCGTTACCCTTTCATAAATTGAAAGTGAGGACCTTCCAGAAACTCGTCCTGATAATCACACATAAATTAATTAGAAAATGTTTCTTGACATTCTCGCTGCATAGACAGGGGAAAAGACTCTGGGAAAAGCCATCAAATTAATTGTACGGTATGTGACTTCGATAATTAATTCAATAATTATTTCATGTCTACTTTAGCAACTCCTTCTGGCTGGAAAAAGGGACATTTTGATGATAGCAGAATAAGGATTTAGATTTTGAAATGAATATGCAAGAAATTATGCTGAAACAGTGCGATGAGAGAATTTAAACGCTAAGAAAACGTGACTGTGTGGTAAAAAACTGTGGGGTTCAGAAGTGTGTGAAAATCTGGGATTAAAGTCTTATCAAAAACATTTTGTTTACGATTTAGAATATTTTTTGAGCAAAACCAAAACGAAGAAGTTGCGTTTTATTTATTTATTTTTCAAATAATTTTATACTGCTTCCTGCTCAAACTGATCAGAGATATTTAGATTCACTATAACGTATTTATTTACTATTAATCCACAAAAACCGATGTGATGTGTCAAAATGTTTGGTAGCCATTTTTTTACACCAAAAAAAGACAATTATTTCATCATTTACATCATTTAAACCTACATGACTTTCGTTCTTCTGCAGAACACAAAAGAATATATTTTGAAGTGTTGGTAACCTAACACTTAAATTTCATTGTATGGACAATAGAAGAAATATCTTCTGGCGGAGGGGAGATAGAGGGCAGGAGGAAAGACAAACCGAAACGTGGCTATAGAGAGACAGGAAGTGTCAGTACTGCGCAGGCATCTGATAGGGCTTGTAATCGTCGTGCGTTGTCCCGTCTGTAGACGCCAGTTCGTGGGCCACATGGAGCAGCTGAAGAGATAGCAGCAGAGCTCGGCAGTGAGAAATGTTCTTCTAGATTAAACCCTGCTCCTCTCAATCATCAACAGAGGAAGAGAATGACAGACAGTAAGGGAAGAGTATGTTCTTAATTACAGATAAATGGCCATTCCTTCAAGTCAATCATCACTGCATGCAGAAGCCAAACGCCTCATAGGGAACAGCTCACTCGTTCACACACTTCAGTCCTTTAAAACGTAAACTGTTTCTCATGATCGTTACCGTTGCGACCCGTTTAGCCACAAGTGTGGGACGACTGTCCCCCACAGACTGAGCAAAATACAGCTCCAGCATTGTGCAGGTGTGTGTGGAACACATGCCAAGAAAAAAAACTCACACACATTTGTTATTGGGTATTTACGATATGAACCTCAACTGAACTGAGTCATAGTTCATCAGATAATCTGATTCTTGGAAAAACAACAGAGCTATATTTCAGTTTCATGATTCTTTTTAAGATGTTAAATAAGCACGAAACGGGATGGAGACGACGAACACACAAAGGTTGATTCCCACATGTCAGGTCAGGAAACTGGGGAACATGCTGTGATGGAATAAAGAGGTAAAGTGGGGAAATGAGCGAGCGAGTTGTAGTGGAAGTTAACGGTCTGCCGCGGCTCCCGCTCTGCTCAGCGTCTGATAACAGCTCCGCTCGAGTCCTTCACAGTGCAGCGAAACCGCAGCCGGATCTCAGGAAGAAATAATGAAAGATTGCAGAAGACGGCAAGATAATCAGAATAACTGAAAACCATCGACGCTGCCAAAACATTCTTTGAAAAAAGGACAAAAAAATAAATTACGTTTGGCACCTTGGCAAAATGCCAGGAGCTTTTACAAGAGTTCTTCATGTAGCTCTCCACCCCCAACACCTGCTATACTGTTTTCCATTAACCTGTTACAGCAAAAATCATCTTTCTTGGTTTTGCACAGTCTGCATTCTTAAAAACAAGGTGCTACGAAAGGTTCTTCTACAGCGATGCAATAGAAGAACCCAAAAGAAGAATTTGCGTTTAAAAGGACAAATCTTTTTGTAATTTTTTATAATCTAACAGAACTGTTTTCCACTAGTAAGAACCTTTTGTAAAACAGAAAGGTTCTTCAGATGTTAAACATTCTTTATGGAAAATGTTTCTTCTATGACATCCCTGTGAAAAACCTTTTGTAGTACCTTCTACTAACTAACAAACTAACAATGAAGATGAATCTCTCTCATACTATTTTATATTCAAAATATGAATATTATTAACAGTTTGTTCTCTACATTTTTGCTGTGACACCATAGCACACATGGTAAGCTTTATGTGTCAGCTACCCATGTACAGATCTGGGTTAAAACTAAAATGGTTTCACATTCAGTGTGACCCCAACTCTAGAGATAACTGTTATCATAATCCTGCTTGTAAGTACTGGGGTCTTTAAGTATGTGTTTTAAACTGTTCACACACAGTATCTCATAACCCAAATAATAAACCGTTTAACCACTAACCACATAATTGATGAGACTGACAGCATGTCAAGATTACTTGTCATTTTCAGTTTGAGCTGAATTCGTCAGGACAGATCTTCTAGTGCGCCACAATATTTAACAGGACTGCAGATCTCCACTGAATTATTATTACAGCTGTGATGCGACAAGGAAATGACACTGAATAAGAAAAAGAGAACAAAACTGAAAGAAACTCTCCGTACAGCCGGATATAGATCATCTATGGCACTGATGTCCTTCCTTATAGAGCGAGAGCAGATCAAAATAAACTTGTGAATAAATCTTTTGAAACGCAGAGGAGAATTGGATATTATATCCATACACTGCAGCGCTCTGATCTGAGGTTCCTCATTCAGAAGCTAAACAATGGGTCCAGGGATGAGATTGAATGACTCGTCAGTGCATTTCACTCCTGGTGTTGTAGAGACGTCTGATAAAGCTACAGACTGCAGACGCTTTTGTCTCTCTGAGAACAATATAAATATGTTCAACAAGGACTACCACACGCTACGCGGCACAATCATTAAATTCAAAGAAACGTGCCTGTTTGAACAGTTCTGAAGACTTTTTCGGTCTCTAGGTTTGTTTGATTTAAGGCTGGAAATGTGTGCTGAAAATATTCTCTTCATTCTAGCTCAGAAAATCACACACCTTAAATGCCTTAAATGGCATAAAACATATTGTTAAAATGCAAAAAAACAAACACAAATGAATTAAAGTTCCCGGTTCTACGCCTCAAAAGCACCTGTCTCCGAAATGTGCACATTTACATTTAGTCATTTAGCAGACGCTTTTATCCAAAGCCACTTACAAAGAGTTCGGGGAGCAATAAGCGAATTGTCAAAAAAATATTACAATGTATGCAAAAGTACACACATTAACATAAAAAGTTAATTTATTAACCTTATATTTTTTTAAACTGTATGCACTTTTAGTAAAAAAAAACATGACATTGGGCTGACATACACAAACACAAACACATTTCTATTTAGATTTCATTTCGCTCATACATTTGTGGCAACTCTCTCTCTCTCTCTCTCTCTTTCTGAGCTGTGCTGATATGTTTTTAATTTTCCAGCTCTCGGGACTCTTCAGGAGGTCTATGCAGATGTTCATGCTTCTCTGCTGACGCTGTAAAAGCCTGACCAACACCTTCGCACCTATCAGCAACCCTGCAGGCCTCTCATCAATGCCAGCTCTCGCACCCGCAAATAATTTATCAGCATTTAAATGCCACTGATAATATGCACAGGCTGCTCCCTCCGATTCCTTATAATTAAATATGATAAAATCCCAGCACACCCGGTAAATAATAATAATCATTTTCATCGATGCCATTATAATGCTTTATTTGAATTACTGTGTGGATAAGGAATGCTGGCCAAGCGGGAATGTTATATGCAGCGTTGGTTTAGTTAGGGTCTATATCCGTCCAGAAGAACTCTAAAAGGGAAGAGAGAGAGAGAGAGAGAGAGAGAGAAAGAGAGGGAGGAAAAGAAGGAGCAACGGTCTGCCAGCTAGAAGGGATTACTGTGACGGCCATTTGCATATCAAGAATTTTAAGCAGAGAGGAAAATATCAAACCCTCCAGCCAGCAAGGTCATTTCGAAGATAATTTTTTTTCTTCATAATTTATTTTGCATATCATGCAGCGGGACACGTTATAGATTAAAAAGCTGCTCTGCCATATCAACCCATTCCTGACACTTCTGCCTATCAATTTATTCAACAGAGCCCCACCCTGAAAAATATTCTATAAAGATACAACAGCAATTAACAAACAACAAGATACTGTATTTCAATTAAGTATTTCAAGTATTTCACAACAATGCTAGCACTCTTTATAAGATGCATAGACCACCTGTGCAAATGAAGCAGTCTTAGTTGTCAACTTAGGATATTCACTCACTATCCTTTGATGATATAGAGATTCTTTTAAAGCTTTTTTTGTTTTATAGCTTTAAATTTTACATTAAATGTAAGCGTTGAATTTTTTGTCCTTTACATAAAAATGCAGAGTAAATTGTATTCGTCACTCTACACTGAATGCTTCTTTAAGATGTGAGTTTTACCGTCAACTGATAAGGAATATATATATATATATTTGTTTATTTATGGCTTGTGTTCTATCTCTTTATCAATGTGTTTGTGTATGCATGTACAATAAAGCTTCATAAAACTGATAAGAATGAGAACGGATGGGAAATTGTCAGTTGAGAACAACAATCGCAGTCGGGCAACATCAAACCAACAAAATAAGATAGAGGACAAACAAAAACGGAGGAAAAGTCATGCTCAGACTGACAAAATTGCACAATGCTAATAAGAAGAAAGAAAGAGTAGAAAGAAAGAGATTTAGGCTGCTATTAGAGTTTCATTTCATCACCCGAAGCCTTCAAGTAAGTATCAGGGTAAAACAGGCTGTGACATCATCAGATAGGGTCCAATCTGCTCTGAATGAAGTCAGTCTGGTCCCTAATACCAGAACTCAAATGCCTCAGTACAAAATGAGGGGAATGCAAACAGTGCCTGATAAAATGTTTTTTCCATACAAGCAAACGTTCCTTTCCCAGAGGCTCATGGGAAAAAAGGCAGACAGTCCGCAAACGAACACATGCACAACTTTATTTCTAAAGCTGAGGTGACAAAAGAACAGAAGCAGGGAAAAAGTGCTTGTCTGCATGCGGTGGGGGTGCGGGTTGAGATGGAGAGACCGGTGATGGTGGGATGTGGGGGGTCATGATGATAAGGGAAAAATTCAGACCGGTCAAAGTTTCCCTTTTGCCAATCGTGCTCCTGATAAAGGCAGCGCCTGCTACAGTACTGATAGAAGGCCTATCTCTCCCCTGCCCCCCCGTCTTTCTTTCTCTCTTTCACTCCCCCTCTTCCTCATTCTCCTGGCAGTTAGTTTGTTGGGGGGAAAAGCCTATCGCACTCACATCGCCAGCGCTGTCATCAAGCGGCAACCGCACGGCAATTAATATCACTCCAATTACTGTTAAAAGGACAGGCTGGAACAAGACGATAATAAACACATCCTTGACGTGAAAAATTAAAACACCCGCGCACACACTCGCTCGCGGGAGAAACACGCACATATTTAGGCGATTTCTAAATATACGAGATAAAGAAAAGGCCTTGCATATTGAATCATGTCATACTCTACTAGATCCTCACTATCGCTAAACTGTGCTGCTGAGGCGTGTGGTCCTGAGAGAAAAAGATTAGAAAAAAGATAGAAAAATGCATATTGCGTTATCCAGACAGATATTAAGGATTCCTAATTTGTTGTTTACGGAACGGCAGTTAGTAAAATGGGATCTTTCTGTCAACGAGAGCCTTACGATATCTTAAGAATTTATACAGCCGCTTTGAGGGCAAGAAAACAACACAAATAGCATCTTAGTCTCATGCTTACTATCATGTTCATTTAGTTACATTTCTGAACCGATATCAGTCAAGAATCACTGCTTGATGATACAAGCCTACTCATTGGCCACTGGGCAATAACAGGGGCCAGCGGAAACATGTTATTCCCGCATTTAAGAAACGGCAGCACTAACATAGAAGAAGTTCTGTTCCACTGCTTTGTACCACAAATAGAGAAATGAAGTGATCAATAGTAAAATGGCTTTCATTTTCATCCGGATATCTAATTTTTGCCCGCAGCTCAGTCACAACAATTTCTCAAATAAAACACTTTAAATAATTCTGTTGAACAATTGTCTGGGAAAAAAACATCACACATTGACACAATGACATTGTTATTTGACCCTCAATTCAGGCACTGTGAATAACAAGGAATTATCAGATCACGTTTTATCTGAACTCTGCATGTCAGAGATGTGCCGCGGGTGTGATGTCACAGCAAAACTTTTGCTGTTTTGGTCATGCCACGATGGTATTTACAAATGGGGGGCAGTTCCTTCAGTTCCTCATTCCTACATTCCTCATTCAAGTAGAATCAAACTTTCTTTAGAATTTAAGGTCTCTCTCTCTCTCTCTCTCTCTCTCTCTAAAAAACATCATCAGACATCACATTCAAAACAGAAATGATTAAGTCGTGGCCCATATTGTTTTATGGCAGGCAGCTGACGGCACGACTGGGACTGGCCCTTCCTGAGGAGCCAGTGACTCATGCATTAGTTAAACACTCCTGAAAGAGAAACAGATAGACAGTCTGACCTGGGCCGTTCCAGTGAGGTTCGGCTTCTCCCTCTGTCTCTTCCTCCTCTTCTTCAGAGCAGTGAAGGAGTCCTTTCTCATCCTCTTCACACTCATCCGGTGCCGCCAGCGACTCGTGCGTTCTCGGCTCTGTGGATGGCCAGAGAAACAATTAGAAAACGGGAGTCAAAATTTAAACATTGTACATTTTTAAGAATCATGTTTTGCAAATTCTCAGAAGAAAGAAAAACTTGTTTGTGAGTACATGGTTGTGTATATAAATAATACATATTCAATGTATGTATATGTATATATGTGTGTGCGTGCGTGTGTAATATATATATATAAGTCAAAGAGGTTGAGATCCTTAGATATACAAAATACATTCAGTTCCTTATTCAGTTAACAGTAAACACATTTTATTCATTTGCCAAACCCAATCTTGACTCTCATTTGCCCCTTAACAACTGTTTTGGCCTAGATATCAACTTTCATTATTTACAATTCAGTCTTTCTAATATATTTATTACTAATATTCAGGTGGTATGTGTGCGGTCGGTGGTCCCGCTCTGACGATCAAAAGAAGTTATCAGACACATACGACAACATCTTAGCATACGTCCGATCCCTTTTAATTTACCATGTGAGAATTGGAAACAAAAAACCCCTGGTAACAGACGGTAAGCGTCTTCCTCTTACAAAGGCCGATCTTTTTCATCAGTGTGAAAGAGAGTACAGATCTCCCAGGCATTGATGCCAATGATTAGTAATTCTCTTTGATCAAAGCGATCACCTTGATGATAGCAGTATCTTTCCCTCTCTCCCTCGTTTGGTTGAGTGACGCTGTAGCAAGTATACGAGTAAAATGACACGCTCTATAGATCTCGTCCTTCTGACTCCCACACTTTTCCCCTTCTCCCCTTCCCATCACCCCACCTCGATTACAGCTCATCTCTGGTGCACAAAGGGCATGTTTACCCTTGCATTCCCGTGGCGATAAAACAGCGATAGCTGGAGATCAATACCGGCCATAAACGTTCATCCGCGTGACCTGCTGTTATTAATCTATCAGTTTGGAGATTAGATCTTCACCGTCAAATAAATCAAAAACGTCAGGCCCTGATTCCGCCCGGGCCAAACCGTCATCTATGTTCACACAGACTCTGACACTGTCCCGGTGCATGCCGTCCCATGACGTGCCGCCCCTCCCTGACCAAGAAGCCCTATTATTTTCAGCTATAAATCACAATGAATGGCACATTGATTTTATCCCGCAGCGCATGGCGTCGGGTGAGATGCTGGAGCCACAGTTATTGCATTTAATATTATCAATATAATCTCCCATAGAATCTGAGCAGTGACAGCAGGTATCGAGATGGGAGGGGTGCGGGTTTCTGCCACCAGCTTGGCTCCCTGGCAGTCTCCTTACTCTACCAGGGCATGCAAACTTACACTAACACACACATTTACACATATTCCCATTTCTCAAAACAACATTGATGCTTTCATCTGATAACTGCAACTTCCCTTGTCACACCTGGAGGGAAAAGTCACCCAATCTGCAGCATTCTTCCGGTCTGGCCTCATTTTCTTTAAGTTTACCTCTCTATTCTGGTTTCTCATAAAAAATAGTGGGTCAACTTATTTTCCTGTAAGGTACACGATACTAGAACGCATCATCTGTGCTTGTGCTTCTTTGATGGATCCTCTGAAGTTCTGACTTCACAACACCTTCAGGATTACTTAAACTTAAATATCTCAATTATTAGTTAACTAAAAAAAGAAACGTAAATCCGGATCAGACCTATGATCAGACCCTCCTGACCAGCACTGCCAACGTATGAGATAACAAAAGGTGTACAGGAACATCTTTGTTTAAGGTTTATCAGCTTCTTTGCTGATATGAACAAGGACTTACGATGCAGGGGCTGACCATCAGATATTTTGTTAAGCCAGCTGAAGATCTCACAGTTAGCAAACGCCGCTCTGTCAGAGCGAACCAGCGCCCTATTTGCCATTAATGATTATTAAAAGAAGTATTTTACGTTGATATTTTACAGGTGGTTATCGGAACTGTGTGTCCTGTGACTGGTTGAGTGTTTTTCTGAAGCAGTTATCAGCTGGTTATCGCCTATGTCTTTCTCTCCCAGATGGTTGATAAGGGAGCTTGCCTTTATTAGCCAGTGCTGGCCTGATAAAGACCTTGTATTGATCGCAGGTTGAAAGAGCAGGTTCGTCAAACATGGCTGATTTACAGAGGCTGATAATAGCAGCACCGGGCAAAACTGGAGACCAGGGGGCGGGAGGGAGGATTGATAGAGGGAAAGAAAAAGCTTAAAACATGAACCCTTTTTACACAAGAAATTCAAGGAATTAACAGCAATAAAATCCTATTCTTTCTCGAAATCTTAAATGCGACTCATGTGAACGCCACATGCTCACATACGTGTATAAAAGCACACAAATAAGCAATACAGGACAACCTCTAGTCCTTCAGATATCAGATTAGCACCTGACAGAATTTCCATGAGTTTATCAAAACCAGCCAACACACCAGTTTTTATCTCTTCAGTCACAAATTTCACAACAACAAGAATTTTACAGATAAAAGGTGACTTAAACAACTTATGGTTGAAAAAATATACAAAGGGAAGTACATTTACTAAATACAGCCTATAAATATACTATATGCAGCCAAAAGTGTAACAGACTTTTTTTACCAGGAAATGTAAACATAAAAGAACACGTCAAATTAACTTAATGTTCTTGTTTCTATTAGCAATGCTTTGTCTCGAAATCTTTCTGGGATAACATGACACTTCTAGGCAATGCCATTTGACTCCATATGTTTGTTCTCCATACTTATGATGCTTTGGAAAGCATCTGCTAAATGAATAAATGTAAAGTATAATTCAACTTGTTATTGTTATAATAGAATTTATAATAATTTTTTTGTTGAAAAAATGCTAATCTTGACAATCGGTCTAAGACGTGTGGACATCACTGTATATCCAGTATTATGTAATCTTAAAGAGAACATAAGACTTTGCATCTTGTATTACTTTTAATAGACAATTTAAAAATAGAGCTGTCAAAAGATTCATGCCATTAATCACATCCAGAATAAAAGTTTGTGTTTACATAATATGCTAAAACAACTAATTGTAATATATGTCTGTGTACTGTGCATATTAATTTTATATTAATGAAAAAACGCATATACTGTAAATGTATTTGTTTAAGAAAAATATAAAATTGAATAAAGATTTATATATCATTTAAATGATTGGTCAATATAGATAAAATAAATACATGTAAATATTTCCTAAAATATGTACACATGTGTGTGTATGTTTATTTGTTTATAAATACAAAATTCATATGCACAGTACATAGACATATATTTTGTAAAGACAAACTTTTTTCTAGATGCAATTAATCAGGAATTAAAGGACAGGCCAAATTAAATGAAATGTTTTTTTCTCTTTTAAAAATTAAATATAGGGTATAACAATCCAAGACACTAAAGCAGGTATTAAAACAATCTAATCTTGAGTTTTGTGGGGTATATTCAGAAGAAACAAAGCTTTTTGATCAACTGATTGTTTCATTTCCCTGAAAGAACAGTTATTTCACTCAAGTCATACGGCAAAAAAGAAGCCTTTAATTCTACGGAAGCCAGATAGTTAGATGTGCGCAGGATGTGTGAGACTCATCTATTATCAACACACATCAGTGTGAAAACTGTTTCATCAGAAAACAATACAGGTCATGTCAGACTGCAAATACACTCAAGGCAGCTTCTGATACTTTATAAAATGACAGCCATGCTTTACTATGTTTCTTTTCACCTTCATTATAAAGAGGTGGGAATGAGTTGGGACTTGAACCATCGCACTCTGCAGAATCCTCCTGGTCCGAGGCTCCGCCATCCTCTCCCGATATGCTAACATCATCAGATGGATCTTCACTTCCATTAAGATCTCCAAGCGAGCCTACAGAAAGAGAGAGAGAGAGAGGTCATAAAAATGAAACATGTAAATCTAAACAGGGCTGAGGACAGGTGTAGAGTGTAATGTAGAAATATTCAACATCAGAGCCAGTTATCATGCCATCAAAGTTTACATATCATGCTAAAACACCCGTCCAATATGTGGGATTAGGCTATGTAAATACCCCCTGGTAATGTCTTAAAGGAAGTAGGCTGTTCTGTAAATAAAAATTAGATTACAGAAAAAAACAGAAAATACAGATTCATTTCAAACCTCTTATTCCCTCAACAAGGTTCACACTTTTAAAAGGTTCCATTCATTTTTTTTAAACCTAGTTGATCTAAATAAACCCATTTTAAAATGCCTACAAATATTTTTAACTATTTAAACAATGCATAGCCTATATCTTAACATAAAACTTACACTGCTATTCATAATACAACTTTTTAATGCTGCATTAACCAATGATCATTATAATGTTTAAGTATTTTTTAATTGTCACTAAACGAATGTTACAATCTTTTCATAAAAGGCCCTATAAGAACCCGGTCCATTGTTTAACATTAAAATGCAATGTATGATAGATAAGGGCTGGCGGTAGTGGACACCACAGTGGTCTGCATGTTAATTCAGACCTTGTCACGGTTATTGTTATTCTAATGAGGTTTAGGTCGAGGAAAACGACACATTGCGTCTAGGAGAGAGTCGTGTAAATTCACGCATTCTCGATGTGCTTTTTCAACATGGGGATCCTTTCATTATGCGTTCGCATCTAAAGCAAATTACCAGGGGTTGGAAAATTGGATTTTGACAGTTTTTTTGTATATTAATTTTCATTAAGTTGTGATGAGTGGAGAGGGGATTGTTCAGACTAAAGCCGTGACTGGAGGCGTATATATTTACACTTCCTAGAACAAAGGGGCCTATAATCTATACAAAGCACACAACAATACCCGTGAATAAAAAGCCTTGTAGAAAAAGGCAAAGGCAATTTTTCTAATTCAGTTAATTTCACTTCCAAAGCAATTAAAACGAGGCGGAGATAATGCTTGGAAACAATCGCTCCCTGACAAAGTGTTTCTGTCTTTGTAAATGAAACATCTTTAGGCTAATTTCGACTTCCACGCCTGCATGGTTCACTGTAATTTTAGATAAAATGAACACACTTAGATTTGGACCTTAGTAATAAAGGACGTGAGAGAGGAAAGCAAAAAGATCGATCCCGTACGCCATTTTTTCTAAATGTGGACCGGGTCTTGCTAGATCTCATTTTCCGTATCTGTGGCGACATTTTCATACAATTAATTTTCCTTTAATCATAATTGTACAAAGGGACTTCTCTGTTTAAAATTCCAATTACATTTCATGTATAAATGTGAAAGTTTGAATTATGATTTTCTTTCCTATTACTGTTCTGGTTAAATGAACGAATCGCCGCATCACTGCTTACAGACATCAAATGGTGCGGAAAAGTTTCAGGCCCCTCTCCATCTCTTTCGCTCATGATCTTATATGAAGTGTTTCAAAGAAAGACTGTAGGGAAAAGTGCAAAACTACACCTTTAAAACGTTAAAATGAAGGCATTGGTTTCCTGCGTACAGTATGTAGTAACTTTATACTTGTGAAGAATAAAACCGCAGCAGTAGTACAACAATAAACAAAAACACATTAACCCAACTATTTTTCACCTGTAAAAGACTATACTCCTTCTATCGTTCGGATATGCTCTAGCATTAAAAAGCGAACAAGACGAACTGAAGGAAAAAGCAACAGAAGTACTAACTGGTACTCGAACAGGCAGAACAAAGTGAGAAAACTGATGAAGGCGGATGAGATAGGGCTTTATTAACTGGACTCGTCCACATCAAACCCATGTGCTTAGCGACAGTGATTAAACTAAGAGACAACACATCAAACCCGAGTCCTGATTAAACAAACCAACTCTCTCACCCTCACGTTAATCACCACATTACCAAACAGCCCAAATACATCAGGAAAAAAGACCACTTGTATCAAGAAATCAGGGATTTGTGAAGAAAGATAATTCGAGGAGAACAATAAGCCCTTGGTTGAAAACTACGTGTGTGTGTTCTGTGATACCTGGCTTATAACTTCATGCACAAGCGGCTACACACGTCGATCAGAGCCAAGGGCATTAAAACACTTTTAGTAATATTAATTAGCTGGATCCCAGGGTAAGACCGGAGACAGGGTACTGCTGTGAAAGCACTTGGGTATTAAAGGAGCAGTTCACCTTCGAAATGAAAATACTGCCATCGTTTCAAACCTGTATGACTTTCTTCCTATATATTTTGGAAAATGTTGGTAACAGAACAGCACAGCACAGCACCCCACTTCTACTGTAACCAATGCGGGGGCTGTAACCAGTGAACGGGGGCTGTTGACAACATTCTTCATTTGTGTTCTCCGGAAGAACGTCATACAGGTTTGAAATGACAGCAGATGATGACAGAATTGAACTGCTCCTTGAAATGTTTTATTCTAACCTGATCTCAGTACTGATCTGAAATAGCAGATTGATCAGTTTATAAACAGCTCTGCAGGTAAATGGAGGTATTGATCTACTAGCTGAAAATTTGCCGAAATGATTGATGAGCCAGTCGAGTGATGAGACGGAGGCCTGGCTGGACGGGACTCGTGTCACCAGAGTTGCTGGAGCCGTAGATAAGCCGGGAGCCTCGGGCTCGCGAGATTCAATCTAACAGTGCGGTGTTGGCAGGGCGGCAGGACCACTGCGGACAAACTGCCGTACAGGAGTGGACGTTCACTGGATTTGCCAAGATGTGTTTCTGCCAACACAGCAGGTTTGAAATGAGAAAGTGAATGGCTTGTGTTCAACTGAAGTGACCGGGGAATATATAAAACACCATTCAGAATTAGAAACATGCTCTTGGAGACTGAATTATTGTGAGGAAGATGTTCGGTATTTTGTAATCCTTCTTTTCAAAAGGACCACCTCGGTTGAGGAGTCTCTAAGTTATAAGAAAGCATTCAATAAACTCACTCGAAAGGGATAGACAAAAGAAGATATTTGGAACAACGTTGGTAACTAAACGACCTTGGCCCCCATTGACTTACACTGTATGGACACAAAACCACTGAGATATTTCTCAAAATATCTTCTTTTGTGCTCCCTAGAAGAATCATTTACAGGTTTTGAACGACATGAAAGTGAATAAATGATGACAATTAAAAATTTTCCATTAATTTTTTGGAGGGGCACAATATATAACCAATGCCTTCATGTTTGCTGCGCCATGAATAAAAAGAGTAAGAACTATAAGCAAAAAAAATGAAGAAAAATAATGACATAAAAACTACCAAGACAGTGGCTGATCACGGAACAAGTAATATAGTTAAACTCAACGCCGCCCGTTAATAATGAAATAAAAAGAGTAAACAGAGCAGGAAGATACCGTTCTCATTTCCATCAGTCAAATCACACGAGTGAGTGATTATAATACTTATGATAATGACTGATTATTGTAAGGCGATAATATGCGGCGATGATATTAATGTGTGCTGGGCATCAGAGCACTTCAAACGGGCCTGACTGATCTTCGCCGTGGATTTGTCAGCAGGTTGTCAAACATCAAACAGTCGGAGCCCAGGACACTGCAAAGAGGCACATTTTAAAGACTCTTCTTATCTTTCTCTTTCTCTATCCTCCCTCACCGCGTTAGCTTTTCCTCTCTTCATCACCTCACTGTCTGTAGCTTTTCACCACACAAGCTACTTTCCTATTACTCTCTGCTTTCTTTCACTCTCCATCTCTCTCTCTCTCCTTCTGACTGGGAGCGTCACTCTGTGCGGATAGCTGCGAGCCGTTCCCGGTTATCGTCTCCTGCAGACTCTCTACCGGTCTGATCTGTCTCCTCTTCATTAAGCAAATACGCCGACGTGGAAATGAAAACATAATAGCTATTTGATTTCCAGCGAGATATTTTGCATATTGGTTCGGAGCTGATAGTGGAATTTCATCAAGTCGTTTTTTTTTTCCTCCGTGCTTTAAAAACTGAATTACTGAGCTGGGCGGCTCCGGCACAATTTCTTTACATTGCTGGGAAAAAAATAGAACCGCGGCAGCAGTTCCCCGAGAAGACTACTTAAACGATTAAATATCTCCCATTCCCCTTTTTCTCTTTTTGATAAGAGGGGAGGGAAAATTTTAAGAATTCACAGTGCTTTAGGTTCGCTATACTAATCAGAGATAGAAAGGAGAAAATTAACTCCTTAATGAGCAGGAGCTGTCTGGCTGATAATGGTCAAGGAAAGGCGATAGGGTTGAATAAGAACCAAAGAATGAATAAAAACAGAGAGATGGATTCACTCGTACAGGGAAAATCAGATTTTACCCCCTCTGGAAATTGTTCTTTGTGCCCACGGAGGGCAGGTGCGATTGTCGGCAACGATATCTCTAAGGTTACAAGCTACCCGGGTCGCCACGGAGATGAATGGTGCGTCTGAGGGTATTTCTCATGCCTCTTTGAGAGAAAAACTACCCCTGCAAGTGCAGATCAACAAACCTGATCTCGCCCATTTATCAGACCCATCCTGTGGATAAAAAACAGCAAAAGACGTCTTGACAACAATTTTCACTTGATAGGGCTCTGCAGTCTTTCACGACACATGTACACTTGAGATTAGCCAAAAGTTGACATACATATGTGTAACAAATATGTTTTATTACATATACTGTATGTTCAAAGAAATTAGCGTGGAGTGATGAAAACCGTGCGCAGAACCCACAAAGCCATTGCATAGAACTAAAAGCTTTTATCAGCTTTACAGCACTTTTGCTTAGAAATATAAGTGCCGATTGACCTCTTTTTCTAACTAGATAGAAAACTATCCCTCTTGAGAGACAGAGCCGAAGACCCTACAGCCGTCACCTCATCACACACAGACGCACTGTTAAAAGAGAGACACACACCGCACCACATTCCCTCCCTCAACCTTCCTGCCAGAACTAGACTAAACAGATTATGTGTGCGACGTACATGAACTCATATCTGAGCATGTGCGCCTGTGTTAGTTTGCAAAGTGAGAAAGATACGACTGGAGGGGTGGAAAGTGTGAGTCCTTAGGTGACAGAAAACATTTTAAAAGACAGGACAGGGTCCATGACCTCTAGGAGGTGCACAGCGCTACTGCAGGATTGTCTACCATTTACGGTTTGATCTCAAATAATTTTTATATAAAAATTATATTTGAATGAACATGTAAACAATATATACAGCTAAATGGTCGGTAAGTGTCGGTTAGATTAGATGGATTAAAAAGTATGATGTAAAATGAATTATCTTTTATTATATCATAAATAGGTTTGTCAAACGATTAAATCACAATTAATCACATCCAGAATAAAAGTTTGTGTTTACATAATATATGCATATTTATTTTGTATTTATAAACAAATACACATACACATACATGTATACACATTAAGGAAAAATATAACATGTATTCTATATACAAATAATTAAAATGATATAGAGATGTTTAGAATTTTTTATATTTTCCTGAAATATATACATGTATGTTTTTTATAAATGTTAATATACATAGTGCACAGACATATATTATGTAAACACAAACTTATATCCTGGATGCGTTTAATTTCGATTAATCGTCTGACAGCCCTAATTATAAACGTATATATTACTCCTACATGTGAATTGCGAGAAAGTTTATATGGCTTTTTTTATCTAACCCATTCCTCCTGAAGGTCAGGAAAGATGTCGGCTAGATGTTGGAAAAGTGTGTGTGCGTTACGTGTGAAATGTCCATTGCTAAGATTGAACGTGTGCGCCTTCTCAATAGCCTTGCGAGTTGTTCAGATACGAATGGATGAAATAAGTAGTTGATTCAGCCGCCCCTCCTCCCTGTGGATCTTGGATGGTGGGAAAGTTTAAATCTGCTGCTATTTTCTATCTTTTATCAGACAGCTTATCTTCTGGCTCTTGTCTGCGTGCCTGGCTTCGATAGTCCAGGGTCTCTACTCCGGCTGCCTGGCAACTTCACTCCCCCAGTTCAATCTCCCCTCCTCTCTCCTAACACCACACAAACCCCACCCTACAGCAAGTGCAGCTCAGAGGGACAAAAAAAACACACAATTTATTAGGAAAAAAGGGGTGGGGATGGTCAAATTTACTATTTTTATTAATTTAATATTCATAATTCAGGGAATAAATGTAAAGAAATTTAGATCATTTTAAAATGCTTCCCCATAATGTTGAACTGTCGGTCTTATAAACTCGCTTTTATTTTTCTTTCTTCTGACAAACACAAAAGAAGATATTTTGAAGAATGCTGGTAACCAAACAATATTTGCCCCCATTGACTTTCATTGTAAAGGACAAAAAAGTTACGCAGAGGCCAACAGGGGGCACTGGCAAATTTTATGTCTATATTTTTAATTTAGTTTTTTTCTCAATAAAATAGCACTGAATACTGTGGAATAAAGGGATTATTTTTGAAGTTGTGAAGTATTAAGTAGCAAATAAATCAAATAAATTATCCTAATGAATGGCCGTGCTGTTGAGAGTAAAAAAACACTGTGTAATATAAGCGTGAAGAAGTCACGTGTAAATGACAGTAAGGCTAAATAACTTTTGGATTTGGATTACGTTGTGGAAGACGAAAGATTCCTCTTAGCTAAGTTAAAAATAACTTTTTTATTAAGATAACATTAAATGCTTTGGTGATTGATATTGCTGAATTTGGAATGCATGGACTGTAAAATGCTCGCCTTCTTAATGCAGCAATGTAAATTATGCAAGGAATAGGCCTATTCCCATCACATAATATGAGTTGGAGAGGTCAGAAGCTTTTTTAGGTTTCGATACCTGCAAAATTTTGAGCATAAACCAATTTGTGTTGTTCGTTGTGCATTGTTTACATTTTGAAGAAAATGTTTTTCTATTCTGCTGAACTACGTTTATATAGATTTTCTATGTAAACACGCTCTAGACGGACGTGTTTGACTGTTAAGCCTGCATCTCGTGCCGTTTGTAGCGTCTCTAAAACATTTACATTTTTACACACAGTGCACATCAATGTCAGTTACACATCAGTGGACCAATCAGAAGACCCCGAAGGCGGGAGAAGTGTCTTAAGCTTTTGTTTACAATAGCAAGTTGGCATATGGCAATTTCTGTTATCAAAAGAGTGCCACTACAACCTTGCTGTTTGTGCTGCACTTTTTCAAACCATTCCTGAGCGCTCTGTCATGCGTTTTTAGACGCAAAGATGCGTTCTGTGCGAGCCGCTCCCAAGTCCTGAGTATTTGGGCGTAGTTGCAACACTGTTCTCGTAAAATATGTGATACCAGAGGCCTTTGAAACGTCCGTGCCCAGGGCAAATCAAAGTCATAATCCGTTCCTACACAGAGGAAAGAGCAATATACAACTTCTGACTTTAAGTAATGTTCTCTTTATTTGAGTCTTGTGACAGAAATCGACAAATCAACATCAACCCAGTAGATCAATCAGATTAAATGTAACATGCATAGGTTTGGTTAAGAGTCGCATCAAGCCAGTCTATACAAAGGGGCGGGACAACAGCTGTCGGGCCATGTCTGATGGTATAATGAGCATCAGGCAAACAGCTTTGTGGGGTTGCACAGGGGTCACAACCTGTTAACACATACAAACACTTAGTGTAATGCATGGAATGCAACGTGTATTCAATCATGTTTTAATTTAAGTTTGCATCTTTTTAAAGGAAAACCGACATTAAAGCTTAAAAAAGACCATTATATTTTCTTATTTCATAACCCTCACCTCACCAAATGCAGAACAAGGTAGAACATACTCCCATAGCACCGACAAACTGGCCCTCAAAGACATTGTTGTATTTGTTATCAGTCTCGAACTTGATTGATATGAGCTGTCCTTGGATAAGCCTGAAGCAATATTCAGACACATTCTTTTCCCATGAAAACGTCTTCAATTAAAGGAGCGTGCCAACAAAAGGAACGAGCGAAGATTAAATTAATATAAAAGTATACATTAATATCCGACCGCTGTAACCTCTGAGACGCTCTGGCATGTTTGCACTCAGAACTTGCAAATGTTTAATACTGTATGTGTCGGGGGGACGCAATAGCAAGATGGAGGGGTATAAAGAGTAGAAAAAAAGATGAGAGCGATCTCCCCGTAAGATTGATCTTCCCCCACAATGCTTCTGAGATTCTTCAGAGGAAAGGGAGAGGCAGCCATCGGGACGGCATGCAGAGGAGAGGCCTCTCATCTCACTCTCTCCCTCTTCTCACAGTTCCATCATGCCCTTCACTTTTCTGACAGAACGCAGCAGATCTATCGTCATCCTCCTACTAGAACTGATTCCGACTCTACACACATACACGTGTGCACGCGGCCTTCACCGCTTATCCAGACTCTGACCCTGAGATCTGAGCTTTATAAAGACAAAGGGTCGAGCAGATCTACCGGCTCCCCCGTATAGACACATCCCCAGCTGTGCTGGCCCACACTAAAGACTAAACACAGATCACACTGTGGACCACAAGATACCACATGGAACATGATGCAGAGCGATGCTGAGGATGAAAAGACACAGAGAAAGATCACGATATAGCAGAAGTTTAAATATCACAATTTATTGCATTATATTCCCACC
Source organism: Barbatula barbatula (assembly GCF_947034865.1). Classification (NCBI taxonomy): domain Eukaryota; kingdom Metazoa; phylum Chordata; class Actinopteri; order Cypriniformes; family Nemacheilidae; genus Barbatula; species Barbatula barbatula. Next base: position 18,262,556 of record NC_136773.1, on the reverse strand, counting down.
ACTATTAAGGGGACCGAACATTTGATGAACGGCATTTGTTGTATTGCGATTCGTTGTTTACGTGTAATGTTTACGTGTTTTGTACTGTACTTAGTTCTTGCTGCGCAAGTGTGTGTGCATTTCTTTTCTCCTGGCTGTCAAGAGGCAGTGAAAAGCCCTTTATGACTCCTGTATAATTGTTATGGCTTAATCACCATAAAAGCACATAAAAACAGACAACCCGTTGAGCTACTGGCCAGGAGCCGGCTCAAACACACAGAGGCTATACACACACAGTCACATACTAAAACACTTTGGTAGTCCTTAACCGTCAGCATTACTGGAAACAATTCAGCATCACAGCATAACTTATGAAAAAGTGCAAAAATCTCTACCTCATATTTTCATTTCTATACAAGAATATGTTGAGTTTAAATGCCACATGGACCCTTTTGCAATAGAAACTTCATTTGTGATGATGCTTACAATTTTTATATTACGATTTGTAAATATATATTTGTAATTAAAGGAGAAAAACTGCTGATGCTAGTGTGTTAGCATTTCAGAAATTACATGCTTGCATAAAATAAATAAAAGACACTTTGTAGTTATTTGTGTTTCCATGCATCCATATTATCTGTGTGAAGTTTAAGTTTCCTGTGGTCATGTACACGCATATATACGTTACATCTGAGGTGAAGACACATAAGAAAGTATTTTCTGGAAGGAAAAAGACAGGAATGTGAATATGCCAGTTGAAATGTTATATTTCTCCATTGTCGCACAGGCGCAAAATATAAAAGAAAAACGAAATAAAATTACAGCGATGTTTGAGGGTAGCAAAGATAAGTGTGAAGAACATGGGACAAGGGGGGAGTGAGAGCAGATGAAGTAGGTATGTTAAATATAAACCACCTCATGGCTGGCAGCAGGAAAGAAAGGGGGTATTTTCAAGAGGCAGGGCATCACTGGACCCTCAGTGCTTCCGATAACATCCAACATTCAGGCAGAAGAAGAGGATTGGGAGGAGGGGGACAAGGCAACGGAGGAAAGGAAAGATACGCACTGAGATTCTGGTTGCAAAAGAAAGTATCACCACCCCACGAACGCAAAAGTCACAACGGGATTTCTGATGGGAAAAATGTGTTTCTTACAGATGAGAGTAAGATAGAGAGAGCTCAGCCAAATGTCAAAGATGATAAATGGCGGAGTGCATGGAAACACCAACACACTCTTTAAGATGCGAACAAACAGATCATTTCGGTTGGACACACAAACCGAGAAACAATTAAAGGAATAGTTCACACAAAAACGATATTTTACTTATACAAATAACGTTTTTTTGGAATATCCCAACCACTTTTTTATTTAATGAAACTAAATGGGGACTAGGGCTGTCAAGACATTATGTAACTAAACACTGACTTACATTTTTGCCTTGCACTCACACAAACGATTATGACTTTAGTAAACTTTTAGTTTGGTGCACAAGTCATACAGGCCGCTATAACTAATTTTATGGTGCTTCTTTTTGCATTTCAAAACACCGATACCCCTCACTTTCATTAGAAGGAACGGGTATAAACTGAAGCTGTGGAAAAACCATCAAAGTAAATAAGGCAATTTTCATTTTTGAAAGCCGTCCCTTTAAAGTTACACACAAAGAACAGCAAGCACACTTAAAGACCTCCACATTCACGCATTTAACATTATGTGTGCCAATGCACGTACACAAACACCTACCATTAATTAGTGCCGTTATCTCCGCAGCCTCACTAAATCTAATTACAACTGGTTTGTCATTAACCGGGAATGATGGTTAGGAAACGTTAATGAGAGCAACTCGCTCCGGAAGAGCCCAAGTGAACCGACTAAACGTAACACCCTGGCTTTAGTTTGGGTCAACAGTTACGAAAGCCAGTTAGAGCAGGTCTTAACAGGAGAACATGCAAACAGGATTCTGTTGTCAGGATGTTAGGTATTCGTTTCATGACATTTATACTAATAAAACAAACATTTGACGTTGTCTTTTGTGAACTGATAAAGGTTTTACTATTAGTTTTGGGCATCAATGGTGTCTTTTACATTTTCTCATAAATCAATTGATGTCCTGCAAGCAGAATTCACCTTATAGATTAAGAACGTGTGTTTTATACTTTCTTTCGCTTGCACGACCGCTTTTAGCAAGCACAGTCGTGTTTTTATCAGCAGCATAAACTGAAATCTGCGAGTTAGGAGCTTTAACATTAGAGAAAGTAGAAAGCCGGTGTCTCGTCCGATGTGTGCCAGGATGAGGTGTGTCTGCGAGTGTATGTGGATGACTGTAGATAATTTTAATATCAGGCTGGTGTGGATTGCTGATAGTGTTTTAAGGCAGGGCCCTATGGACTAAGCACTGGTAGTACCTATCAGTAATTAGTAACCATTCGCTATCGCTGATAAGATAAACTCACCCTGACCTTTTCCATTTGGTCACCATGGTAACGGGCCCTCTACCCCCCCTCTTGATATTATTTTAGTGATTAAACAGCAAATAGCAGGGAGATGGAAGAAACAGATAGCGATGATTAATAATGGTGTTTGGTTGAAGTGAATGTATGTGTGTGCGTGTGGTGGGGGGGCTCGGTGTCGGAGAGCAGCGTGAATAGGCTTGGCTTGGCTTTTTTGCAGTGAATAATGGAAATTTAAGTTGAGGCAATAGGAAATAATAGCACGGGGTGAGAGCGATAGATGTCTCGTTTTTTTCTTTTCCCTTTTTCCTGTGAAGCACTTTCGGAGGAAAAAGAATATCCCACCCCAGCCGAGCCCTTTACCCACAATACCCTCATTCTCATCATTCACCTCTTAAGACTTATCTCTGTTCTGATTAATAACAACTTCAGCACTCGCCGAATGTAATAGTTTTCACTAATAACATGGCATAATCCATAACAGCATATTTGAAACATATTTCATTGATTTTGCATGTAACAACATTGACTATCACACCAAAGGGGATGGATGAGGGGCGTTTGGAATCTTTCAGAAAGACTGAAACATACAAGATGTATGCTAAATATAAGGCATGCACAAAATTCTAAAAAAATAATAAAATATAATATTATTCTGCATGTTTAGATGTATTGTGACCATTCCGGTCAGGTGTCTGTTGAATTCAACTTTAGGAGTGACAAAGTAATCCAACAGCAATGTAAAAATCTGACAGCATAGCAAGTCACATGAAAACTATTGTTTGAACTCTCCTAAACACAAATATCACTGTTGCATTGCTTAAAAGTGAATATGATCTTGTTTCCTTTGCAGTATTTGAGGTCTCTAAAAATACAGAGCATCTTTCTGTTATTTTGACCTATTTCTGCAGTTTCCAGTTTCTGAAAACAGGCAAATGGAAACTTTTAATTTGTAAGTTCACAGAATTAAACAAAAATGATCATTTTACTTTAACACATACCTACAAATTGTAAATTCATTTGAAATGGTCTCTTAATTTTTTCAGCGGGCATGTTATATTTTATGCAGTAAAGAAAGATGTCATGTGCAAGGTCAATATCACTTTGTCATTTTATCAAATGAGTTTCTGGTCAGTTGCCAGATAGCAATCAATGAACTTCACGATAGGAAAATAAAACAAAAACTTAGAATATAGCTTTGCAAAAATAAATCTTTAAATTTTAGGAGAAACGTAAAGGCTTTGCTCTGAAACCTCTCAGAGGACATTTGCATAAAAAAGAAAGATTGGCCGTGCATGCAAACTGGGCCCAGTTTACTGAAAGGTCACAGGGCAAACAAGAGCATGGCTTGACATCTCATATCAGGCTGATCTCTGCTTCGATAAGGGACACCTACCCAAACTATAGACAGGACAGACACTCAGAAAATCAGTTTCACTGTCGCAGATTCAAGTGATACCGTGCATTCCATCAGATACAAGACTTTGTGACTACAAATATCTACAAAAACTGACCGTCAGGGTAAGATAAAATGAAGATGCTGTTGTCAAAACATGACCAGGGAACAGAGCAGACCTTTCTCTGCAACCACTGACCTGAGCAGATCTTTGGAATGTGGCTGCCATCAACGATTTGGGCAATCTGATGAAGGTTAGCCATTCCTAGATATTCCAGAGATTAACATATCTGCAAAAAGGAATGCCTGGCCTCTCCAAACAGATAATGAATCCTGTACTTCACTTGATATGAGGTTTGACAGGGAAAGCAGATGTAAGAATAAAGATACACAATACCAGATCCTTAAAAAATTAGGGAAGCAGACATCTGTACTGCCCATCTCAGATACTTTCAGTACAAAGATGTCATACTAGAGCTAGCGCAAAGGTTCGTTCAACAGGGCCAAGGGACACACACGTCCACACTGTGTCTGCTCTACTGCTTGGGTAAGCGAATTAGCCTCTGCGATGGTTGAAGAAGCAATAAGGCTGGAGAAAAAATGGATAATCTTTTATCTCTCAACCCTCCCCGATGATTTTTATGGTCCATATCACTTCTCTGACAGTTGATGTTCCACTTTTCTTTTTCATTATTTATTTATCTATTTTTGCTTTGTGTGAATTCAGCTAAAATACTTCTAAAGCCCTTAATGGTGTTATCGGGAGCTCAGATCTGCTGCCATGCGCTGCTTTTCATTGGAGATATTTGCCAGCCCGACCCTAAAGAAACGGGACTTTATCAAATGTCTGACGAGACTGACACGGCCAATTATTGACAAATTATTCTTTCAGAGCGCACACGACTCCCTTGATGAGCAACGAGTCCCTTGATGAGTGCGTGGTCCGCTCTGTCCTCTGGGCCCCGAATCAGATTCGATTAAACGCTCAGCACTTCTGCGAACAAAGCTGCACGCACCCCGCGTCACATTAGCTCTCATAATGCGCTCATGAACTTAGTAGTGATCACAATGACTTTTAAGAGCTTTTAAGATCCTTTACATTTATTTTGAGGAGCTGCAAAGACGATGCATGACAGGGCCATAAAAACTGTTTATCGCACACTGCCTCTGAGGCTATACATCATATTAAATACATATTTAAGACAGCTAAACTAGATATTCAACAAGAATCTGTAAAACAGCTAAAACAGTATCAGATACTAGGTCGAAAATACAGAAAATGCCATTTACAAATTTGGAGGTTTGTGTAGAATGAAAGTGATAGTACACACAGAAATAAAAAATGCTCATTTATTTACTTCATAAATGATATGTTTTAGTGGTTTTGTTTCCATACAATGGAGGTCAATGGTTGAAGTGTTCTTAAAAATGTATTATTTTGTGTTCTGCAGAAAAAAAGACTAAATGATGACAATATTTTCATTTCTGAGTGAACTATCCCTTTAAGGCACAATCTGTAATAGTCCTAATATTCAAAAACAGGCCGTGTTTGAAGCACTATATCAGCAAGTAAAATTTCACAGTCGGATTCATGGTTGTTAGTGAATGAGACAGGTTTTAGCGACAAAATACCACACACAAAAGTGATGCAACTGAATTCACCCGTATCTCTCCCAAGACTGAGCTATTCTGGTTAGACCACAACAAATCTTGACTAAAGACTCAGAAAAGCTATTAGCCTGAAATTTGAACTCTAAGCACTTAATATCTGTCAGGAAAATAATGCTTTATCGGCTATTTGCACTGTGCACTTCTAAGTACTGCTCTCTTATCGAATGCATCGTCATCAGGGGACTTTGACGCATGACACACACACACTGATAGTTGAAAGCGGTTGATGTGCTGGCTTTAGGCAGAGAGGTCACACGGAAGATGGGCCAGAGGACAGCGCTGCAGCAGGACAAACTGCCCACTTGGTCTGGGTCCAGTTCTGCAGTTTTGGGAAGGTTGTAGTCTGGACAGGAGAAGCTGCACAAAATAATCAGCTGGTGAATGACATAATGTTGCAAGTTTCAACCAGAAGCATTCGTAATGATGGAGCTGGTGGGCTATATAAGACAAAAAAGATTCAGAAACCCTAAAGGACAACACAGGGATTAAGAAAATATCCAGCTGGCCCCTGTACCTGTACTAGATATTAAATGGAGATTAAACAACTTACAATTATGAGAAAAGAAATTGAGCTTTACCATCAAGATATTGGTGATGTGTTAGTGGTTTGAAATTCAGAATTTTTCAACCAAAAAGCACTAAAAGGAGAGCGTCTGTACAATAAAAAGGTCTTGACCTCAAACACGGCGACTGGTTCAGGGTGCCAACGTTTTTTCTGTCCTTTCATGTGCGGCCCCTTCATTGTGCCTGCCAAGTCCACATCCTCTGTAACGAGGGTGTAGTTTCTTAACATTCATCATCACTGAACTCTGAAACTTTATCAGCTCCGGAGCACGGCGCCATGGCCCCGGCCCGGCTCGCTCCAGCTCTCAGATAGGGCCGATAACACACTGATAGATTACAGCAGATTGTTTTACTTCAGGGGACACTGCTGCCTTTAATACTAATACTTAGACAAGACTCACTGCTTAAGGAGAGAGAGAGAGAACAAGAGGAAAGGCCATAGAAGCCAATTGTAAGTATGCATGTGTGTGTAAGGGATATACACAAGAAGATTGTTATCAATTTGGGCTCTAACAGTAGCACAGGTTTAAAATGACAGTTTTTCGTAGAGATTATACATTCCTTTCCTTTCACAATCTGATTTAATAATACACCGTATCACAGAAACTCAAATGGTGCATGTTGCTTTTTTTTGTGGCTTAACGTCTCAACATTAAAAAGTGTTGAAGTATGTTTCAGATTTATGCGCTCAATCTATATTCGAACAATAAGGATTAGGCTAAAATGTTTATTTAGGTTATACGGTTTATAAACGTAATTTAATTACAGACTAACAGATTATTAGACTTTTTCCATACCTGCATATTAAGGTAAAATTATATATTCACCTGTAAAACAAATCCAACTTGATAGATTGAGTTAGCATGTCAAATAAAATTTCTGAATAAGTGGGCAGTTTGCACCAGGAAAAGCCATTTTGTTAAACAGACTTTATACATCATGTCAAAAGTGTAGCCCTGCAAAGCTGTGACTAATATGTCAATAATATATATTTTTTAAATATTTTTTAAATAATTTAATTCTTTATGCAAGTCAATCAAAATTACTGTATAAATAGGCAGTTAAAACAGACTGCCATACGTCAAAATTATGGAAAACTATTTTTTATATATAATAATGAATTCAAAGCTAAATATATTTTTTATATATTTTTAAAAGATGTTTTCTGTGCGTCTCACTTCAACTCCAAATAAATAAACAGGGTCAAGTGTGTATCATAAGGCCTTCACAAAAAGGTCAGGAACATACAAAAACACACACACACACACACACAGACATACACATTTTGCTCAGAAAGGAACAAAAAACCTATGGTAACGTTCTATTACTTCCCTTTTAACCAGAAGTGACTTTAAATGCACTTTAACAATCATCCAATCAGCTTTCCTCAACAGCAGAGATCATCCAATCAGCCATCATCAACCACAGCCATCATCCAATCAACTGTCCTCAACAGCAACAGACTCCTGTCACCCACTGCAACACGCCTGTCCACTGTGTTCTGCCTCTTTATTTGGGTCAGATTGAGGTTAGCCTTATCAGAGGCTAGCAGCTCTAAAAATGTACAAAAGTGTGTATGCGTCTGTGTGTGTGTGTGTGTGTTAAAGGTAAGGGAGGGTGTGAGAGAAATGTCTGTCGGTTGAGAAACAGCAGAAGGGGTTAACTCAAGCCTAATCGTTCACTTTCTGACAGAGATGGGGAGCAATTTCCACACAAACTGTTCTGTCCGTGCTTCACACTTAAAATAATAATCCAGACAAACAACAGTCATCGGAAAGAAATCCTAATAGCACCGTACATTCTTAATATTTAGCATCAAGCGCTTTATCAGCAGGTCCCATGAATAATCCGTACGGTAATTTCTTTTCTTTCTCCCTTTTTGTTCCTGGCATTTTGGTAGAGCGAGATAAGGCATAAAAAACAACAGAAGGGCTAAGAGAGTGAAAAAGAGAGATAGATAACATTGATATCAACTCCTACACAACGCAGTCATTCCCTTATCTGAGCTTTTTATCATGCTTTCGTTATTTTTTCTTCTTTTTCTCTTTGCCTCCACTCCCCAGTTCTTTGTAGACCCACTGAAAAAGGTCTACTGCCCTTAAAAATCCAGGCAAGGTTTTGGTATCAAATTAACCTTATGCAGGCTTTTTACGGGCCCGCTAATGTGAATTATTCAGCATGCGGTGACACGCGGCTGGAGAGATTGCCGTTTCAGAGGGAGTGTCGAGATTTTGTGAACATTTACTGTTAAAATAAAACTATGATTTCCGCTCCAAACGTTAGTGGGAAAAAACGGCAGTGACTCAGATGCAAACTAATAATTTCTGTACTAGTGTAACACCCACAGAAAGTATAAAGGGCTCTCTAATCTATCAAGGTCAGTTACGGTGCCCTGAACAAATACTACGTTGTTTAAGAGAGCGGTTCAAGTGAGCTCTCTATGTAAGCAGAGAATGGACGCTTGGACAGAAACACAGGAAGATAGACGGACAGATAGTCGGTCAGACGGTAAAATAGACAGAAGGACAGAATTTCCTTGCTAATCGACCTGATTAGCTCATCCGGTATGAAAGGGATAGTAAACAAAAAATGAAAGTTCTGTCAGTAGCATTTGTTTCCCTACTGGTAGTAAATGGGGAATGAGATATGTTTGGTTACTTACATTCTTACAAATATCTTCCTTTGTGTTCGGCAGAACAAAGATATGTTTACAGGTTCAGAACAACCTGAGGGCGAGTAAATGTTGACAGAATTTTCATTTTCCTTTAAAATGTTATTCTCCCTCATGCGGCTTCAAACCGGCATGCAGCAATCCTTCCTGTACAACCATTTCATGACAAACTTAGCCCCTCTGACATAAAAAATATGATCCAGGAATATCACAGCCTCAAAGGCAAAGTGCAAAGAAAAAACAGCCAATGATGATTTAGAAAATGTTGAGAAACATCACCAGTACAATATAAATGGTCATTAATGGAACTAATAACATTCAGAAAGTTAAGAAATATATATTTAATCGTTAGAATCAGTATTGGCAGATATCACTCTGCATAATCGGCCATCGGTATCAGTGGAGAAATTTAGTAGTGCATCTCTAGGAAGAATGTTTACGAATGCATGGTGGAAAGAATAACAGGGAATAAGAGGATAGTGTGAGAAAGACAGACGGACATAGAAAAAACAAAGATGAAGCGATTTACTGTACACAAATGACTTAATCAGTTTCATCAGTACGATATCTCTGTGAAACAATTGGTCATACAGATGCACCCTCGAAGAGTGTGTTATTGCAGATGGGAGGTCATCGGCAGTGATTCAGCTGCCTACGCACTGCCTGGCTACTTCCTCTGCTTGCTGTGGGAAATCAGAGGTCATCAGGCTACAGGTGTTGCCATCCCTGCCCATTTCCAGCATCCCTTACTTTGTCAGAATAATAACAGACACAGTCGAGCAAGTGTTTCCATGAGAGAGTACGTGTGTGTGAGAGAAAGAGTGAAGTGTTTAGACGGTGCATGTTTATGAAGATGGTGTTGTGATTGTGCGTTGTGGAGTGTCATTCGACAAGATTCCAAATGTAATAGTCCCTGAGAGGCACTTGAATGGAGTCATTCCTCCATCTCACCCCGGCAGCCCCCCTCTCGACCCACAAACCCTTCTAAAACTTTCTTATTAACGGCACCATCTCCAATCTGCCCTCTCCGGTCCTCTGCTCTACTTCTCAAATAAACCTACAAAGAAAGAGAAATTAACGTAGGGGACGTTTTTCTCCCATCTGCCCGACTCTTTTTCTAGATAGCTGCGGAAGGAGTGAAAGAGAGAGAGAGAGAGAGAGAGAGAGGGGGAGAGATAGATAGAGAGAAAAGGAGCAAAAGAGAAAGAGGCAGAAAAAAACATAATTTATCTGTGTATTATCAAGAAAGGCAGACACTTTAATCAGTCAGCTATGAAGTCAGTATTTCCATTCTTATCTGTTGCAGGAGTGGAAATGGAGAGCAGATAGTGTGCTGGGAGCCCATCGGTGGGCAGGAATGATAATGGGAGAGAGAGGGCTGGCTATTGGACCGCTGTGTCAGCTCTATCTGCACCCATTATCAAGGGCCTTATCGGCGCTGCCATCAGCCAAGCTGTAATGGGGCCAGTTCAACTTTCCACATTATCATACCGCTAAGACCTGGTTCAGTGAGGCTAGAGGTCTGACTGGAGACATAGGCAGAAGGGGGGGTTCGGAGTCAGTGGGGGGGGGGGTGGTAGAGACAGAAAGAGGAGACATTTGTTGGGGGGGTGGCAGTCCGCCGATATTGTACAGAGAATGGAATGGGGGAGAAAGAGAGTGAAATAGCTGGAGAAGGCAAGACATGAAAAAAAGTTTTATATGGACAAGGAGGGGCTTGTGGAAAGGGGTGGGGTTAGCAAAGGTCAAACTACATTCTGGGTAGAAGAGAAAAGGTGAGTCTAAAAGGCCTAAAGTCCACCATCGTCACATCACATGCATTTAACTCTTCTAATAAATGATTTAGTACTACAAGTCTTATCAAACTATAATCATCTCTGTATCAATAATATTGTTATGCGATTGTTTAAAAAGATAAACACTATATGGATAATGACCTTTGAAAGGCAAGATTTCATTTTAGATAGTGTAAAGAGACTGATACAGTGCACTGAAATTGAAGCCACGCAAGGATTACTCATTAAAAAGCTGGTTGGAACACTCAGACCAAACAAAACATTCCTAAATGGCACATGACAGTACTCTAACTGACCCATTTCAACTTTTTTCTAAAATCCTCCTGACCTTTTTGCTAGCATGTGACATGCATTACTTTTTCCCACCACAACCAACATGGAATATTTGCCTTACAATCCTACTCCAAGCACTGTGTCCAAGGATCCACACATTGACAATCAGCTTCTAAAATGCAAACCCGTGATATAAAGAATTTTTGGTTTTTTTATCTTAATTTTATTTGAAAATTAGCTGCCAGAATTTTAATTTTTACATTGCACCCAACAACAATGTGCCCATCAGCCTTACACTTTTTGTCCTTTTTATTATTCATATTTTTATAAAGCACTTAAAATTATATCTAACAGCATTATACAATTGTTTTGTTAAATGTTATGGCACATTTGAGCTGCATTAAACAGTCTTCGTATATAAGCCATCACAGATGCAACCAACTGTACTTATAAATGAACTGTAAGTATTTGATATAAAAGACAATACACTAACATGCCTAAAAATGCCCTTATGAAGAACAAAAAACTTCCAAAATTTGCCCCTTACTTGAAACCTTGTTTCGGAAAAATTATGGAAATCTGTTTGACTGAGAGTTTTATTGATTGGTTACTGAAAAAGTAGCTTAGATGTAGTAAGCTCCATTTTCCATATTGCTGCTTAGCATAGCTACATTTCCCAGGGTGGTAGCTTTAGTGTAGTGAAGTAACTTCTAGCTTTGCTCACTACATTTTCCAAGTAGCTTGCCCAACACTGCATATGTATATTTGTATTTAAAATTGTATGGATTGCATGAATCGTTGTCTAGTCAAACAAAGTTTAAACAGATATTTGCAACATGTAACAAAGTATTGTGTGTACACTTTATGTAAGAATACCTACAAATGAGATCAGGTAGGCCAATCAGGTCAGCTGCCAAGCAATGACTCACATGGCCTACACACAAGCTGACCAATCCTAAAGTTAAATTATGTCAAACACACATCAGAAGGCGGGAGAGGTCTGCCTTCTTTTTCTACAGCCGGCCAAGTGAAGTGTGTGAGTGCGGAAAGTGGAGAAACTCCGGTCTAGACCACCTCTGTTCAGGCCTTGCTCCCTAGAGGCGGTCTAACCTCTCCTCTTTCTGGGGCTTTTGTCCCAGCTGCCCTTATGTTCTTATCTCTTCTCTTTCCACCTCTCCTTATGAAACATGCCCGGTGTTCCCTTCCCACAAGAGCCTCATGCCTGGCATAAAGTATAACACCTAAGCCTGTGGTCTCTGCATGGCGAGCTAACCTGAAAGTTAACCTGAAGACTTTTATCTTTCTGCTGGATAAAATATGTGCAAAACTGCATATCTCCAAAATGGAATAGTAAGTTGTTTGTAAGTCAATTTGTAGAGTAATGTGCTAGTAAGCCAAGGTCATAGATACCATTTTCAGGGAACACACATACTCTTAAAACCACTTTGGATAAATGTGTCCGCCAAATGTGTAACTGTAAATGAAGTGAAATGCAAGTAAAACCGCTCTTGGTAGCCAACAAAGTTACACATAACACTCGAGAACAGAAACTCACTTGAACCTACAGATTTAATCTATGGCTTTATGGATTAGACCATCTCACCCATCTGAAATGTTTGCATAAAATCCCCTTCGGGATATCTCCCACAATCCTTTTAAAGAAAACAACAGCACAACTCAAACTTTATGTTCTTATTTAACACTACATCAAACTGATAGCCCACACCCCCAACCACGGCAATTAAGAACATCAAATAAAGAACACGACATCAAACCTCGCCATGGAAATCTATCCATCTAATCGACCGTGTTAGCATGATCCACATCAAAAATGACTCCTCCACATCGGACGAATTATCATATCTCTACTCTCCTTAAGAAGCAAGTCATTAACTCCCACCAAAAAGCACAGAACTCAGCCGCCTTCTAAAAAGAATTTCTCCTTTCTGCGATGGCAAATCTCACCTCCATTTCCTATCAAAAACGGCACATAGAAAATAAGTCACTCCATGAGATGCTATGTGATAACGGTGCATTAAAAGATTACTGCCTTGTTTCCATCTTGTTTTTAATTGCATTGGGGCCAGAGGCTACAGGATCCTTAATAACGCATTCATATTTTATGCTCATCCACTGCTTTAAAAATACGCGCAACAGCATTTTTGCGTTCGAGAGTTTCTGCCTGTCTTGACATTTGGCAAGGTTGGAGTTGGGGTTGAAGGGTATTACAGAACTTCTGTGACAAATATGGAACTGTCGGTTTTAACAGATAAATCCTGACAGCGCTGTTCAAACTGACATCATTCTGATGTGTTATTTACTTATTTACAACAAGAAATTGTGGTATTGTTGCTGTCCGTCATGCAAGCAATGCGGAACTTGCTATGGCAAAATATTCCCCTTGACAAGTGGCATCGGTTTATAATCGGACTCATTTTTTTTTTACTTAGAGGTTAATCACAGTCTCATGATTATTATTATTTGTATTTATTGATAAATATTCCTATAAACTAAACTGTGGCTTGTTGAGAAGAGGTGTGGTATCACTGATCTACGTGATCTGACCTACACTGAGCTATAGTCGTCACCACAAAATAAAACAGATTTGGGGATGGTCGATTTTTATGGGTTAGTAAGAAACCATAAAGCAAACCACGTTAACACCCCAAAAGTTTTACTATATAATTTACAGAGAACATAAGAATGCATTATCTTTCAAAGATAATAAGAACATACATGTATATACACAAAAAAGAAATACAGGTCTATGATATACATTCGATGTTATCCACTTCCATTGTATGGACACCAAACTAGAGAGACATTTCTTGAAATATCTTCTTTTGAGTTTCACAATAGAAAGAATGATAAACCCTCTAACACTTATATTGGATTAAACAACCATACACATTCCAATGATGTTACATTTATGCCCATTCAAAACAACGGAAGAAGTGAGGTGCTAATGGGTCAATGAGGGTAGGGTTATCATAACTCACTTTGACTTCCCCTTGCGCAAACATTTTAAAAGCACAATAATTAATCAACACCCAAAGGCTTTTTTCCTTTACCCTGGCAACCACAAGTCACTTCCTAAACCGTAAATTCAGAGCTACAGTTACAGCTTTATGACATAATTTTCAGCCCACACAGAGAAAGCTGTCTCACCCAATCAGGGGGGATTTTGGACTGAACCAATCAGCTGTATTGACCATTTGAAATAAATTACACAGCACGTAACTACACACATTTTAGTTGAAATACACTATCTTTGAAACCACTATATTTAAAAGTCTATTCAATATTTGTCAGGTCTTAAAGATCTGAAATATCTTTGTCAGGTAAAATTAAAAAAATTGGTTCTGATATATATAGGCCAGGTCTTAATGACCTTGCTTTAAGATAATCAGATACTTGAAGCATCGATTGTTATGTTTTGTTTTAGAAGTCGTCCTTGGCTTTGCAACGCGTTGTAAAAAACCTTTATAACTCTTTCTCAGCGTGTTCACCCATTATCACTCAGCATCTAATATCTCGCAGCAAATCAACATTTCAGGTGCATTGCTGACGCCACAATCTTGTTTCCTTTCTCAAGGCAAAGAGCCGAATACTTGTTTTTCACCAAAATGCACTCAACAGATTATATCACTGAACAAAAAAACCCTGCATCTCAATGCTATCTTGCACAAGATCTACAGTGAGTAATATGTGGAATTAGTTTTAATTAAATTAATGAACTACAATGGTTTTTAGGAGGAAAAACAGGGGCGGTAACAGAAGTGAAGGGGGGGCTGGGGAAAAAAACGCATTCACACCTATCATCTAATTATACAACAACATTAATCACATTAGGCCTGGAACTGATTGCCAGGGTCCAGGGCCCTGCTGTTTTTTTACGTGTAGCTTTGTTATTGCAGCACAGCCTTAGCTCCTGCCTGCTCTGGGCTGATAACAACTCTTATCTCACTTGGCAATCTCTATCTGTACCGGAGATCAGGCCCCAGGCTTTATCAAAAGTTCACATCAAGCTAAAAGCAGAACAAAGAAGGAAAACACACAAGCAAAAACCATCAAGTGCGTATATGTGTGTGTGTGAAAATATGTGTGTGCAGGCCTGTGATCTTTCATTCTCTGAAATATTTTGGCCGAGTAATAAACTAACCCTCGTGTCAAATGACCCCAAGAAGCAGAACCTGACGGCATCAAACCTCTGAGAACAGTTTCAACAAAAACAGGAAGAGATTCCATCAGTCGTCCACACTTTCAAAAGTGCAACCCTAAGGAGGTTGTTACTCAAACAAGTGCATTGTCTGGAGCGCAGCGCCCCCCCTTCTCAAACATCCTCGGGGCCCCTGATGCCGAATTCTGGGACCTCACGAATGATTCATGCTGACCTCTCAGAGTAGTTCGAATGATGTCACTGTTATCGCTGAGAATCTCTTCTGTGTTATCTCCCAATCATCTCGACGGCTCTCTTATCGGCCCCCATGATCTTACCGCGGCAGCTGCTTTTAAAACGCAGAATACATCCATCTACCATTTCTGTATTCCTGCCTCTCACTCTGAACACCCCCCCCCCTCGTCTTATCAGCCTTGCCATCCTACTCTCCCCTTATCTGTCTTTCTCTCTCTTTTTTTAAACTTATCTAGAGATACACCCAGCCAGACCCAAACAACAACAATACAAACATGACAAAGATGAGAACGCTTCAGCCAAATGTAATTATAATCCCAGCCCCCACCAACGCTCGCGCTATCTGCTCGGAGATCGCCGGCTCATCTATCTTGTCTCACATCTCAACCGCCAAAATATAAGCCCTGGGATGTGGCCCCACTAGGCTGAGAGCTAATCTTTCCATCTGGGAGGGATGGATAATCTATCGGAGCGATCTTTACCATTGGGAGAGTGAAGCACAAAAGACACACAAAAATATTTCCTGTCAACACAGACTTCCACGATACCGGATACTTCTCTTAGAGCGGCCGGGAGTGTTATCCTTCGAGTAAAAGAGTAACAAAACAATCGCACACGTATTACAGGCAATCGTATTGACGTCTATATATATATGCAAAAAAGGCGAGACAGATAAGATGGGTGATATGAAGTTCCAATGCGTTTCTGAGTTTCACGGTGGCGGGGGAAGGGGCAGGTTCCACCTTTTTTTTATGAGACGTCATGAATGACATCTGCTTTATCTGGCACCGAATCTGAGATGCTGTTCCAACATCTTCATTAGACTAATGGGATGTCAATTCGGGACGTATGGAACTCGTGGGGCTGTATCCACGTGCACTTCAAAAGCAACCAGATCTGAAATCTTCATGGGATTTGATGCTTAAAGGAAAGATAAGAAATGTTTATTCTGGATTGTTCAAAACATCAGCTATGAATGATGTGTGCAGTTGATTTGTCAACACCCACGTCGGAAGTTGTAACACTGGTTCTGCATTTCAGAGCAGCCGCTGGACCCAAAAACTAGAGGCTTTCCAGAAAGCAGACATAGCTTTATATAAGATAAACGAATAGGGTCATCAGGCCATTGGCATTACTGCCCAATATGCTGAAATAACTTCTCAGTCACTTAAACAAAGCTTGATACACTCAGCGGTATATGCTAATGCTGCCTTATCACACCATTTTTCTTTTCTATTCGAGAGTCGCGTTCTGCCTTTGAATCACATTAATATTTATTTTTTGGAGGAGCCCTTTCAAACTCAACCTCCAAGATATTGCTACTGTGCTTATCGCCTGAAAGCATCATTGCTGGATGAAGAACTGAAACAGGGCCTGGCACCAGAGCAAAACGACTTTTCAGCACTGTTGGTTCTTTTGAGAACGTGTGTGTGACAAGGGTCAATGCATTTTATTTTTAATTTCCACATTTATAACTACAGCAAAATGTCACATTTCCTAGTAGTTGCTTACATCTTATACAGCTTGCGTGTATAAATAATGTAAAATGAAGATGCCTCGTTGGGAAGGTGTCTTAACATTACAGAGTTAAATGGATTGATGAAAAAAAGATCGAATTGTAACGCGCTATCTCCAGAAGCGATCGGCTGGGCGCGCTATCTGACGCCTCATCTCTGGAAAGAGAACTGAAAAGCAGGGGAAAATGCAACGGCAGCCACAGACAGAAAACAAATAAAAGATCCAATTTTAATCCTTATCTCGGCTGGGATCGGATCGCTGTTTATCTGAACTCATATCGTCTTTTTCAGAGAACAGTGACGTTTCCACAACCGTATTAAACAGGAAGTCACTGTTACGCTTGGGTTGGCTTATGGAGCAAGCGAAAACACTTGATCGACGATAAACTAAATAAACTAAAACAAGAGACATTTGAATCAACTTATTTGCTATAAGCTCCCTAAATATAGGTAGTTTGAGTTGTTTAAATAAAGCGCGCGTGAGGAACTTTGTGGCAGAATGCTGCTGCAATGTAAGGTGAGCTTTCCACGCGCTACCGGTTACTATGGCAATTCAAAGCGAAGTATTGAAACTTAATGTAACCTTTGTATTTCATTGTTTGAGCTGCGTACAATATTTAGATTACAAGCATTTAAACACAGCGCTCCCACGCTCCAAAAATGCTATTTGCATTGTGTTAATAGGAAGATCTTGTCAGTTTCCACGAAATGGTAAAAATGGCATGCCAATGCGGAGCTCAAAAAACTGCGATATCCTGTCACATGAACAATGTCACGCACTTTTTACAAGGGACCACCATTCACAACAACAGCACCGGGAATATTGAAACTTTATATACGTACGTTTGATCTGCCGGGGTTTGCTCTGTTTTCGTCGGGACATTATTCCGTCGATCCTGCTAAGCTTGCGGCAAAAGCGATCAGTCCACCGGGGCGACTAGCAGCGGCACCACTGGATCACAGTTCTCCCCCCGTCCGGAGACACCCGCATGACCTGTACTTTGATATTAGGAGCTGAAGGAGCTACCTGTGGCCGATCGAGCTTAGTTACTTTTCCACGTCTTCCCGAGACGAGCGCCCTATCCTCGCCGTTTGTCACAGCGTGCGCGGTGTCTCATAGAGTCTGCCGATGAAGCCCTGACAGCGCGCGTGCTGTTAAAGGAAACCAAATCTTTAGGTTTCAATGATTTGTTTATTTCTACTCCGTTTAAGCACAGAGACAGAGAGCACAGTTCTCAACGGGTCTCGATCGACACATGAAACAGCGGTGCTGATATGTTATGACACGCCTCCGTCACGCCCCTTGCGTATGATGCCGTGCCGCACGCGCTTATGTGGCCGCGCATTCAACATTTGAGATGCCCTAGCATTGCATTTTCATCAAGGCGCTACTTTTGCATGTTAAAATTGTCCTCAGTAATGGGCAAGAATTGGAAATTCTAAACACGATGTGACAAAAAAAGTTTGGTTTGTAAATGATGCATAATAAATATGTTGCATGATAAATAGTAGTTTTTTTTAACGCAACAGTGCATCGTTTCTTCTATATCTTCATTTATATTTTAAATTATTGGCTTTATTGTTCACTGTTTTGATGGTACAACGTTATAATTTGTTATTGTTTGTTTGTTTAACAAAGAATAGCAATGTAACATGGCCAATATGTCTATAGATAAAAAGTCTATAGATATTTGTAAAATGTTATGAACAATCTTGGTTGGTGTTTACAGGACATGCACGTGGTATATAATAATAGCTGTCAATCACTGTAGCGAAAAGAGAATAGTGTAATTATAACATACTCTGTGACCTCCAAAATAAACTCACTGCTTCCATCTAGTGACCAATACAAAGCTTAACCTTCACAACAGAGGCCACCATGGTTAATTGTCGTATCCCTTACATACAGACCACACAATTTGAATAGAAATGTCAATATCCATGTCGGATAAAGTAACAAGTATGTTGTGGTAGAGAAACTAGAACAAAACAATTCTATTTTGTGTCCACATCATTGGTAAAGATCTGTTTTTGATAGTTATATCTGAATGTGTGGTTTTGGTGAATTGGAGAAACCTTCTCAAAAATGTTTTTTTAAATTAAAGACTATTTTTTACATTTAGAATGAAAGATGACTCACTAAAACCATTAAATGTAATGAAAAAACAAAAATTTCACAAAAGCAGATTTGATTAAATAAAAAAGGTAGTGTGTAGTTATAGATTAATACTATTATAAATAATTTGTCTGTACAAGCTCTAGTGAAAAGATATTAAAATGATATTTAAGTACAAACTTAAATGCATATCTTACATTAAAGCATGGAAGTTCCTGTTAAGTGCATGTCATGAATTATTAAACTATCGGTGAATATTCTGAACTGACATAAGCATTGTGCCATACACCTCGATTTTATTAGTTTATAAAAAAGGAATTTATAATGGCAAAATAAATGATCTACATGAAAAGACCAAGGATGAAATGCAAATTAATTAGGATCTCAGTTATTACTAGAAGAACATACTTAACTGTACATCATTCTAGTTGGAGAAGGGATCAATGAAGTCCATTACTTAGAAATGTATGTTATTGAAGTAAATTGTTTGGAGCTCTGCCACAAATATATCAACAGAATCAGGGGCAGTGGGGTGGGGGCGTGGCGGATTTTGGGGTTCAAGCCACAAATGTTTTTCAAAAGCCCGGAATCTGTCTCAGGTTTCTAAAATGAATTCATTCAGTACGCTGGGTGGCAGCATTCAGCTTTAAACTCGGCCCTCCACTCCAGTAAATTTGACAAAAGAATACGTTGAGCTTAAATCAAAGGTAAATGACATGTGTGCAAAAAAATGCTTTATAGTCAAGTCCGTAGGCAGGGGGGGTTCGGGTGGTTCGAACGAAATGTCATGAATTGCCAAAGGACCCTCACTGCCAAAGGTCCAGAATTTAAGTCTGTTTTTTTCATGTGATTATTGTCATCATTGTTTTAATCAATGCTTGTGATAAATTTCTGGGTTGCTGTTTCAAATTAATATAATATAATAATATGATTATTATTGCAGGAGGCGTGAGTGCGCAGACAGAGAGAGTTCTCGCAATACACTTTTCAAAGCAACGTGAAGAAGCATCGCCTCTGAATGATGCGGGGGGAGGGGTTATATATATATATATATATATATATATATATATGTGTGACCCTGGACAACAAAACCAGTCTTATGGGTAAATTCTTCGAGATTTTTACATCAACTGAAAGCTGAATAGTTAAGCTTTTTATTGATATGGTATAGGCCTATAGGTTAATATGGGACAATATCTGGTGGAGTGTAAAACTCTGGAAGTAAAGAGTGCAAAACATCTAAATATTGAGAAAATCGCCTTTGAAGTTCTTAATCCGAGGCACTGTAGCAGGCCATCCACTCACAAAAATAAAGTTTTTATATATTTTGGGTCGAAAATTTACAAAATATCTTTATGGAACATGATCTTTACTTAATATCCTAATGATTTTTGGCATAAAAGAAAAATCTATAATTTTGCCCCACACAATGTATTTTTGGCTCTTACTAAAAATGTTCCCGTGCTACCCTTACGGAAAAGTCACATGAGTTTCACATGTGAAATTTCATGTGTGAAAACATGTTAAAATCCCATGAGAACATGTTAAAATCCCTTGTGAAATGCACATGGGAAATGTGTGTTTTTGGAACAGTTTTTGTGTGAAATCCATGTGAAACCCATGGGATCACATGTGCAACCCATGGGATCACATGTGAAACTCATGCATATTCCAATGTGAAACCCATGGGATCATGTGAAACCCATGGGATCACATGTGGAAACCCATGGGATCACATGTGAAACACATGCATATTTCTATGTGAAAGACTGGTTTTGTGATCCAGGGTCACATATATGAATGTGGCCAGCCCACAGATTTGGACCGGCCCTCTGAACAATAACTTATAGTGTGTTCACACCAAACGCGAATGAAGCGTTAAGCGCGAGTGATTGTTAAGTCAATGCAAAGATGCGATGACCTACTTGCGGCGTGATTCGCGCGAGTCGAAAAATCTGAACTTTGGTTAAAGCTGCGCGAATTTTCGCCAATCAGGAGCTTTCTCTAGTAGGGCCGTGAGCGGGCATCAGAATATTGGCGTTCAAACCCAAATTTCTCTAAGTTACTCACATAGCCTAATAATTTGTTAAATTCATAACGTACCATTGCGATAGAATAGCTGATGTGCGAACCATCGGAAAATTTCAAAGAGACGACAAAATGGCCAAGCGGTTGGGAAAGAGAAAGGTTAATTAATATGCATAAGTAAATGTTTTGAATTTGACTAGCACTAAACTATTAACTATTAATACACTATTATACTGTTGTGGAATTTTCTTATTCCTTAATCAAGGTGAGTCAATTTTGACAAACGCAACACACAGAGACATCAGGTACTTTGCAAAGTATTTTATTGTCGTTTAATCTGCATCATAAGCAATGAGCATGGTGCAGAGCAAAGGCACTCTTTCCTTCTGCACCCAGAGTTTATATATTAAAACGTGAAAACCCCCTCCCTTTGCCCCCTAGCCAGAATCCCGAGCTGGTTTCCGAGAAGTGATGCCCGTTATTCCAAACAGAACATCTTGGCCTCTGCTCGAGGGCAAAGGCAGAGTGGTATGACGTGTATAGAGAAAAACATGATAACATAGAGAAGAAAACATGGATAAAAACTTCATAAACATATAGATAGACACATCAAGAAGCTAGACTAGAAAATTTCCATTACATTCCCCCCTTTTATCATATATGATAACCAAAATCTTTATACTTTGACCATGTAAGATGAGCAACGCCCTTTCTCTTACAGGTTTCATTCTTGTATCTAAACAGTTCTTAAAATCCCACTAGAATTGGTAACACCACCTGCTTCAGCCTTCGTCACTTTCCATATTTCCACTCTCATTTGTGAAGTTGCTCCCGTTCCCTCATAACTAAAATTTTTCTGAGTTAGAGCTAGTCTAAAACTTTCTCTTTTTCCTTTTTATTTGGCCGTCCCAGGGGACATAATGGCCCACATTTTCAAATTTTGTTGCCTTATCCAGAACATCAACTGAGGTACACGTACCTCTACACAAATACATATTTGTTCCCCAGTACCTAGCAGAATTAGGGTAACACTGTCCCTCCCCATACCATTTTATTAAACTTGGAATATAGTGTTGCACAAAAAAAATTCTATAATCTCTAATTTCTCGGGGTTCGATGCATCCCCGACTTCGAACAGTTGATTCCCTTTGTCTGCACGACCATTGCGAAGAGCCATACGGTTGGAGTTGCGATGGGCCTATGGTTGGAGTTGCCACTCCTTAGACGCCTTTTTGCAGTGGGAGGCATGTCTTTCCTACGACTTCCTGGAAGCTGTGTAATGATTTGTCAGCTCCGTTTGCTACTGCTCCTTTGACCTGCACAAATATTTTGAGAGCAAAAAACACAAAAACACATTGCTTGTAACATCCCCCCTTTTGACACGTGGTCTAGACCACGTGTCAAAATTGCAAAAGCAGGGAAAAAATGTTTTGGCAAACAGGTGAGGACATTTGGGCCTCCCCAAACATTGTCTGTGTATTTACATGAGCACTCCTTCCAGAATGCACGCTCAGCTGGTTCTGCAAAATGTTTGCATCTCTGCAAGAGAAAGAGTTTTGTTAGTGATTTCTGGAGACAATCTGTCTGTCTCTGATGTTGCTTGCTTTGCTGCAAGGTCAGCTCGTCGGCTTCCTGCAAAAAATAGTTTCAGATACAAAAGTGTGTGTGGCATAGTCACACACAACAATGGCTGATGGGATAAGAATGGCAGAAAGCATATCAGCAACCTGTGTGTAAGAATCTTTTTACCATCAGCTTTCAAAAAGTTCCTGTGTTTCCAAAGTGTGCCAAAATCATGAGTTACACCAAATGCATATCTACTATCTGTGTGAATGTATGCATTTTTATTCTTTGCTAATTTGCATGCGTGTGTGAGTGCAATGAGCTCTGCTGTCTGAGCAGAGAAATGGTCCCTAAAAATGATATCAATTGCTTCTTTTCTTTTGGACTTGCGATGTCTGTAATTGCAGACACGCTTTGCGGACAGCTGTCTGCCGCGGTCAGTATTTTCGTGACCCAAAAAAACGAACAACTTGTTTTGCCAGCTGGACTTTAGATACATTTACTTTGTGTTCTTTTCTCTTATCTTTTTAACTGGAAACAAAGACCTGCGCACCGGTACATTTGGGCATGGCACAACTATGCCTTTATTTTTTAATCTTTTTAAACTCATTAAATATTGGCCTTATGACATTGAGGGCTTCTAGTTTGAGGCTTCTGTTTTGAGGGGGTATTGCTGTTTGCGTGGACGAAAATTACCCTTGGGCTTTATCACACAACAGGTTCACAGTTCCTAATCAACCAAACATAATATTTTCCTGTTATCAACAGTTGTACGGGCACCTTTCCCAAAATTTCTGGTATGTAAATACTCTTCATTAATCTTTTTGTGTGTGAAAACACTTCAAGTCCCCTTGTTGCTGACAGACAGGCATGATTCTCACGATGGGCATGCAACAAATTTGAATATTGCACGTCGTCCCTTTTAACCCATTCTATGGCGTGCGCATATTTGTCAGCAAAACACCCACATCTCCCCACACCATTGTAATCAACGTCATGAGGCTCTGTGAGGCAGAACTTTCTACATCATATTTACGTAATTCAAAACTACATCGTACAGCTGTACGAGCGCTGCACTCGGGTCGTGTTGGTATCATGCTCAATCTGTCATCATACACATTATGACTCTGCCCAGCAAATGAATCGGGCAGCAGTCAGACATGAGAAACCTGTGTTGAAATTTGACACTCCCCAACTCACATTGCACCCTTTTGACATAAATTATTTTACATTAGAGCCACTAGCATTTAGGAAAAACACAGCTAGTTTAGACTCTGGCAAATTTAAACACTTCTTGTGAATCACAGTAGGCTATTTGTTGCCCCTGAATCTATCAAAAATTCAAGCGGTTTGTTGCACACAAGCATTGTGCATTTTAGCAAAGTTCAGAAAGCGGTTTCATTCATCATGGAATGTGAGCTAAGCAGATCTTCATTGCATACAGTAGGAAAAAGCATTTCTTCATTGCATATGCTAAGGGAAATCATACTCACCCTCGGAATGATGCCTCACCTCCTCACTTCCATCTACCTTTTCTCTTGACCTCCGTGATCTCCTCGAGGCTCAGGACAATCATTGCGCCAGTGCCCCGTTCTTCCACAATTGAAACACTTCTCTCCATACATGCCAGAGGGTTTAAACCCTCCTCTCCCTCGCCATCTTCCTATTCTTCCGTGTTCTCCTCCGATATTCATTAGAGCCATGTGGAGTTCTTTATCTTGGGTGTTTTTCTTCTGAAGCTCTTTCTTGCCTGTTTGTCTTTCGGCGTTTACAGCATGACGGATGATCTCGCTCATTCTCGCGCGATCTGGCTCGATGCATGATTTTTCCACTTTTCGTCTCAGCTCTTCTCTGAGGTTCCGCAGAAAAGCGGAGCTGAGATGTCCTTCGAACGGACCAATGTCCGGTCCGTCTGCATCAGGTTGAAGTCCAGAATGTTCTTTAAATACTTCCTCCACAGGCCATTTACCCTGTAACTTTCTCAGGTCAGATGGTTTCAGTTTGACTTTCAACAGTCTCTCTAATTCTTTCATTGAGGGTGAGAATTCTTTGCAAAATGTCAAAAGTTCTTTGTCTGTCGGTGCTGGTTGCGCTCTTTCTTGCTTTTGACACACCACGGGCTGTGGTGGAGACGGCACTGGTGCTGGTGGAGACACTGGTGGGGGCACTGGAGCTGCCTCGATCGGGTTCAGATGTCGGTGAGGAGGGACACAATCATCCTCCGGTTGGTGGTTGTACTCAGTCATAGATGGGGGTAAAGAAGACAGAGGGGTTAAATCATTATATTCAAGCAAAACAGGGTACAATGGAGTTTTCGGTGGTAGCAGTTCTTCCAATGCCTTTTCTTTAAAAACATAGTCACGTCTATTTGCTTCCTTCTCCCATAATTCTAAACATTTACACGCTTCGTCATATTTTTCTCTTTCTTTTTTGGACATTTTAAATATGTCCTTTTTCCCCATGTGTTCTCTTATTTTCTCTAATTTTGTGGTACTAAATGTACCGTTTCCTGGAAAGTTAGCTTTTTCTATTAAATAGGGTACACCTTGTAAACTTCCCGTTCCCCACCTTTTCCTCATTTCTCTGTATGTTGGTTTATCCATATTCACGATTCTGAGTAGTCCCCCCTCTAATCAGGCTGTTTAGAATCTAACACGATTCAGAGTAGTCCCCCCTTCTTAAATCAGGCTGTTTAGAATCTAACACGATTCAGAGTAGTCCCCCCTTCTTAAATCAGACTGTTTAGAATCTAACACGATTCAGAGTAGTCCCCCCTTCTTAAATCAGACTGTTTAGCGCTAAGTAGTCTCCCCTTAATCAGGCTGTTTAGAATCTTTTTGACTCACCGTTTTTCACTTTTGTGCCTTGCACTGAGTTCTTTTGGGATCACTTCAGCTTGGAGTCCGGAGTAAAGTTCTCTCATCCCTGTATGGGGTTAGAGCTGGATTTGCTATGTCCAGGATGATCAGTCAACTCTAGTCCGTTCTCCGTCAGCCTTGTGATTCCATACCTCGTCGCCAAATTGTTGTGGAATTTTCTTATTCCTTAATCAAGGTGAGTCAATTTTGACAAACGCAACACACAGAGACATCAGGTACTTTGCAAAGTATTTTATTGTCGTTTAATCTGCATCATAAGCAATGAGCATGGTGCAGAGCAAAGGCACTCTTTCCTTCTGCACCCAGAGTTTATATATTAAAACGTGAAAACCCCCTCCCTTTGCCCCCTAGCCAGAATCCCGAGCTGGTTTCCGAGAAGTGATGCCCGTTATTCCAAACAGAACATCTTGGCCTCTGCTCGAGGGCAAAGGCAGAGTGGTATGACGTGTATAGAGAAAAACATGATAACATAGAGAAGAAAACATGGATAAAAACTTCATAAACATATAGATAGACACATCAAGAAGCTAGACTAGAAAATTTCCATTACAATACCATTAGGAGGCATCATAAATACATTTCAAATCATAATTAAATCTCCACAATAAATCAAGTAGTACCTCCGGCCCATGTAATTTTCTGTTACAAACCGACCCGGCCCCCCATTAAAGACAGCGAGAATTATGTGGCCCTTGCAGAAAAAGTTTTGGGACCCCTGGTCTACAATCTAATAGCCATATAAACGTAGCGTAATTATAATAATAAAACGTAGCAAAGAGGCATTGACAGAGAGTCAAGAAATTATGATGAGAAGAATTATTATTAATATTTCAGTAAAGTTCATTAAATCTATTCTGTTGTTAGTTTGGTCTTTAAACTTATGAACTGTGTATGGACTGACAAAAGTGTTACATGAAGAAGCAATTTGACAACAATGCAATAAATATTTTAGGTGCATCAAAAAGCGGGCTGGTTAAAATACCAGCAGACAAGCTAATCCAGCAGAAATTAGTGCCTAAAAGGTCACCAAAATGAAGTATTTGAACCTCATAATTAAATACAAAAGGAGGAGAAAAACTGCAAAAATGTCCACTTTTTGAAAAAAAGAACCTCCCCTTTTAACTGGTTGGCTACAGTGATGTGAAAACTGATGCAGAGATTACTGGTTAATGGCTAATGTTAACACTAGTCTATGTTACTCAATGTCTGCCGGACCATTGTTGGGATATAAAAAAACAATATAAGTAATTGACTTATTAGTAGCTTTTCTCGTGATGTCTGTACCGTATAGTAACTTGGTGCAGCGGTATCAGCGGCTAACGCTCGTCAATGTCAAAAAGTTGACCAATCAATTGAGAAAGACAGAGTAAAAAAGTAAAGGCAGACACAACAATGCCAACTATTTACAATTAAATGTTAAATGGCAAGCTTCAGAGATGAAAACTAGTTAACAGGGTTCAATATTCTATATTAGTAATGTTGTTTATTCCAAATTCCTAATCATCTTTATTATGTAACTTCATAGTTACGGTTTACAGCAAACATATTCTACCTGTTAAGAGAAGAGAAAATGTCATCGTGAACATTTGTTTTGTTATGGTTTCAGAATGATGATACAAAAAACATTTACATTAAAAAAATTATATAGCTGGCCTAAATGTGGAAAATTTGGGCCAAGCCCCCAATGTCTGGCTCCGCCCCTGAACAGAATATTAGTAATGCATGTTAAAATGATATTTACAATATAAAGAGTTTAAAATACTGTGTAGGAAGGAGTTCAAAGTTTCACTGAATGGATTTTGCTCTCCAGTAGAGCGGTTTCACTGTGTACACAGATAACATCTTTGTTTTTGGGGTAGTGCAGGAATAGGTGAAAGGGCAGTGTTTCGTAAGTGAGTCTGTGTGATTGATTTTGTGAGGTCTTCATTCCATTTGAGAGATCAGGTGGTGCCGGTCTTTACCCAAAAAAGCAGCTATGATAAAAGAAGTGTTGCTCGGACTCTGCTTGGCATTGGTCCCTGTTTGGACAGCCCCAGTGACAGGCAAGTACTTTTATTTGTTTTTTAAATAACATATATTTTTTATTAGTTTTTTAGTAGCTTTGGCTGGTTGGTTTTACAGTTAGGCAGAAATAGCAATTCACACAAGCTTGAATATAACAATCAATTGATGCATCAAGTAAATTTGACATCCCAACCAGAATCACCAACATTAAATGATCCAGTGGTCGTTTTAAAGCCTGGCAGTGTACGTGGCCAATACATGAAAGTAAAAGGATCGGATAAGGTGGTTGCGCAATACTTGGGGATCCCTTATGCCCAGCCACCTATTGGCCCGCTCCGCCTGGCTGCTCCTAAACCTATTGAAGGATGGGGCATGAGACATGCCGTTGAGCACCCTGCAATGTGAGTATGAAAATATGATCTGTTATATAGAAATACACCACAGACCCGACTTTACATAAAACTGTATACTAGTTGCCTAGTACAATATATTCAGCTCATGTTTTGTCAGGTCACTTATACAGTAACATCAACCACCATCTTTGGCTTTCCATTGAAATAAGCGCATCTTATTTTTATTAACACAATCTAATTTTCTTGTGGCAATATAGGTGCCTTCAAGATCCAGACAGTTCAGTTTTAGTTGCAAAAGCCATGTCTTTGGATTTCTCATCCCCCGGAGTTTCAGAGGACTGTTTGTATTTAAATATTTACACTCCTTCAGGATCAGATAAACTTCCAGTGAGTACAGAAGAACAGTAGATCTTTGCACTACATGTTTTCTGCCTTTTACAATATGCTGATCAAATAAGGGTTTTCTTTTCGCCATGTATGTTGTTTTGTAACCGCACAGGTTATTCTTGTTGTGTCTATTTATTAGGTCCTTTAATATCCTCTGAAAAAGTCATTTACAGATCTATGCAAACCAACAGGTGCTGGTTTGGATTCATGGAGGAGGGTTAGTCATAGGCGGAGCTTCCACGTATGATGGATCCCCATTGGCAGCCTATGAGAACATAGTTGTGGTTGTCATTCAGTATCGACTTGGAATCTTAGGATACTTCAGGTATTTATCTATGATGGAGAGGAGATTTACCAACATTTATAAAAGTTGACATCAGTAATGTTAAATAATGTCAATTTTTCTTTTTGCTAAAACATGTTTCTGATTTTAGCTCAGGAGATAAGCACGCACAGGGAAACTATGGCTTCCTGGACCAGATCGCAGCTTTACAGTGGGTACAGCAACACATTGAACATTTTGGAGGTGATCCTCAGTCTGTTACCATAGCTGGGGAGTCTGCAGGTGGAATCAGTACATCTCTTCTGGTGAGAAATAGAGATGCTGTCAATTAACCTTTCTTTGACTGTTCTTTATGCACTATTATTCATAACAACAGAAAATGTGTTACTGTTCCTGTGTGACTACAATTTGTATGGCAACTTAAGATAATTAGCATAGGTTTCCTGTTAATTCAGAAAAATTATATATAAACAGAACCAAGGTTATTTTAGTTTAATAAAATTAAAACTTTCAGAACGTTTCTGTTCATTGAAATCAAATAAAATATTGACCTAAAATTATTTGAAAAACGTAACTAAAGGAAAATGTAAATGTTGCCTAAAAAATAAACTGAAAAGCACTACAATTAAAATAATACACAAAAACTAACAAGAAATTGAAAATACTTTAAATAAAATCTCAATATAAATACTAATTTGAAATATTAATTAAACTAAAATCAAAACTTGAATAACTCCAAACAGAGCATAAGAGTTATAGAAATTGATTTATTAAATAGAAATGTTATGTTTTGCCAGACATTATCACCCATGGCCAAAGGTTTGTTTCATCGGGCCGTCTTTCAGAGTGGAGTGGCAACCTTGACAGATTTCTCTGAAAATCCTCTGGTGGCTGCAAAGGTAGTTTGAACGAATGCAACAAAAACTGTGTAGTTTTCCCTGGTATCAGGCCTACATCAGAGGTAAAAATCTGAAACTGAAGGCTTGTGATCTGTTTGACCAGGTGGTGGCGAATATTACTGAGTGTGGCTTTGAATCTACGGAATTGCTGGTTAAATGCTTGAAAGAGTTGACTGAGACACAGTTAATTAATGCAACTAAAAAGGTAGGAAAAACAATTAGGTTATTTTGCTATAATATAAGAAAATAATAAATTGTTAATTGCTTTATAAAAATCTTTTTTCAGAACAAAGTCTTTCTTGGAGCAACGGTTGATGGGGAATTTCTTAAAAACACAGCAGAGGAGGTGCTGAAGAGTAAAGACTTTCAGAAAGTTCCTGTTCTTCTGGGTATGACAAACCATGAATTTGGATGGATACTCCCAGGGGTAAGTATCAGCATTTGCCATATATTTTACCATTATTATTCAAAAGTTCGACAGCCTTTGCAAACCCACATGATGCATATAGCTAGTAGATATAATCATAAGATAGATATTTATATTGCATTCTTTGATGAGGATACACTATGATAAGCCTTAAGTTGCGTTCTCTTTTAATTTCAGGCTTTTGCTTTGCCTGGATGGGAAAAAGGAATGAACAGACAATCCGTGAAAGCATTACTGGACATGTTTAATAAAGCTGGAGTAAAAGTTTTTCTTCTTTCTATTCGAATAAAATATTCTTGGCTCTGAACATTAAATTATTTTGATTGTTGCGGTCGGGACAATCTGCAAGTGTTTGTCTCCCTCAAGTGGACAAACACAAAAACAGTCAAAAGATACTTGTGTGTAAGTGTTTTTTTTCTCTCTCTGTCTAGGCATCAGGGGCCAATGAAATCATTATGGATGAATATTTAAAAGACGCTAAAACACCAGAGGATATTCGCAACGCGTTTACTGAGATGGTTGGAGATATTTTTATGGTGATCCGCGTCATTAAAGTTGCAGATTATCATAGAGGTTGGTTGCAAAACTAAGTTGTACAGCTGTGAGGGCTTATTTTCTATTTATACCATGTTATTACTTCACAGATGCTGGGGTACCCGTGTATATGTATGAGTTTCAGCATCGGCCCAGTGTATTTAAAGATCTCAGACCTAGCTTTGTAAAGGCTGACCATGCCGATGACGTTGGATTTGTCTTTGGGTCTTGCTTCTGGAACGGCCATCTCAAGATAATAGGTATGTAGGTCCTATAAAGCTCTATTGGAGTATTAACAAAAGGATAATAGTTAAAGATCAACTGTTGGACCGAGCACATGTATATCATACAGCAAATTTTTTTGCATCAGTCGTGATGAACTCATGCATATTCCTTCTTTATAATTCAAAGGCACACCCACTGAAGAGGAAAACAAGCTATGCAAAACAGTGATGGGATACTGGGCTAATTTTGTTCGTAGTGGGTGAGTTGAACATCATACCCTGTATTACAGAATGCAAACTTTCATGTCTTATGCTGATCGGTAGGGTCTTTGAACTTGTCACACCCGTGTAATTTTCAGTGGATAATAACTTAACATTTCAATTTTCTTTATGCATATGGATTTATACAGCTTATAATATAGCTTCTGTGGAAAAAGTACTTAAAATTATGACTAAAGATGGGATGTTTTTATAATAGTCCCAAACAGGCTGCGATGAGCATTAGATGATGTTTTACACAAACATTAAAACAACAAAACATAAGAAACGTATGCACTGATGAGATTAGTCTAAAAGAAAAGTGTGGTTTGATCTGGCACAGCAAAATCAATCAAACTGATCAAAACAGGATTTTGTAAGGAGATTCATCAATGATTACTTAATTTTTTTAAAGCTCACCAAATGGACCTGGATTGGTGCAATGGCCTTTGTATGAACAGTCTGAAAAATACATGAACCTGGGATTGAACCAAGCCGAAGGACAAGGTTTGAAGAAGGACAAACTGCACTTTTTCAATGTAGAGTTACTAAAAAAGCTTGCTGCTCTCCGTGCGGCATAATGAGACATAATGATAAACAAACTTGACACTTCTACAATAAAAATATCTAAATCACGCCTCTTTTCTATTATTTTGTTGTTTCTGGAATGATGGTCCATGAGACAGATAGTAGTTCTCATTGATGTGTGTGTGATCTTTCAATCCTTGAAGTGTGGCTACTTAGAAGCTAAAACACAGTTTAAATTTGTTAAAAAAAAGTAATTGGCCGGCACGAAATACTAATATTTATTTGTGTCATTCTAGAAAATGTGTTAAAATAATAAGCAATGAGTGTATAAATGTAACTGTAAATTAATAAAACACGTTTTTAGTTAATCGTACAATATATGTGCTACTTTAATAAGATGCACCTGGAACTATCAACAGTAGTAAAAACATAAGTAAACAACACAAATACGCAGTATGCGTCACGTTTTTACAGAGGTAACGTCACTGGGTTCCCATCTCACGCTGCTGATGCTGTTGCGCATGCGCACACTACGACTGGTTTGGAGCAGATCGGAGATCGTAACGCGCTGGAAAACGTTCTGAACCTGGATCATCCAGGGTAAGTATCGTCTAACAACATTTTATAGGGGAACTTTAAATAAATCATCGGAATAAGTGCGCCGTCATTTGAATTTTAGTGCGATGTAACACGACGTGTCATTAAAGCAACCTATTCCTGTTCATTACATGCCTGGCTTGCAGGTACCCCGTGTACCCAACGTCAAATGCGTTATTATAACCCTGACGTATTATAAAAGATGCACGAGCGACAGTGTAAACGAGGCTCGTTGAAGGTTTTAAGCCACGTCTTCTTTACGCAGAAAAGCCATCAGTGTGGGTATGATTGTACAGTGTTGTTTACAGTGTGATGGAGGGCGGGTTTCATTTGGCAAGAGTAAACTGAACTGCAGTGTGCTGGTATGAAGGATAAAGGCCATGTGGATATGTTACACTTCACGTGGCTGCGTGTGGTATGTGTTCTGTGTATGATACGCGCAAACGTATTGTATACATTGCACTTGTGTGTACGGGCTTAGTTCTTTTCATATATTGTGCCATATGTGTCTGTGAGGGTTACAGTAGATGATAGAAAACATATTTTGCCTGATTTAAAAACAAAGAAAGGAAGAAGTGACTTCACTAACACAACAGAATGTCAAATAATCTCTTATTTGCTTGGAAAAAGCGTATGCTAAATAAAGAAACGTACGTTTTAAGTGTGTTTGACAAACAACAACAAAAATACAGTTTGTGTAATTGGATAAACAGTTCATCCTTGCAAGTCAGTGATATAGTCTTTATAAAAAATGCACTTCTCTACTGGAAAGGCGGTCCTTTTCTGATGACGTCAG
The DNA here is from genome assembly GCF_947034865.1 of Barbatula barbatula. NCBI lineage: Eukaryota > Metazoa > Chordata > Actinopteri > Cypriniformes > Nemacheilidae > Barbatula > Barbatula barbatula. The sequence goes on along the minus strand of NC_136773.1, from coordinate 18,229,949 downwards.
TTTGACGGCTTGGGCGGATCTATCAACCCCTCCGACTTCAAGTCTACTTTTCTAGATTTAATCAAATAGTGATGGGAATTAAAACACTTTTCGCATTCAATATTAGGTTTCCCTCAGATTTGTAGTATTGCATGTCACAATTATAATACTTTGATCACGACGTTTGGTTCAAACAGACGGCAAAGAGAATGCAGCTGCTGTTAGAGCTTCATATATGGCCTGTTATAAGAGATTACATTGTTAAGAGTGTGACGGGGCCTGTGGATTGTCTTTTGATAAGCCTGGTATTTTGACAGGCACTACTATTTTAAAACACCGCCAGCACTACCGCTGGAACAGCAAGGGTTTCAATCCTTCTCTGTAGAAATCCATTGTTTTGAAGTTCCTTCTCACTTGCTTAGACCTTGTATTTCCTCATACTGTCTGGTGCTGTATGGCTGATTTCACCTGACTCATGCAATAATTCAGAGTATTGCAAATGATTGTCTTGGGAATTTTCTGCTTTTGGCTTTGTACTGTTTAAAATTGTGTGACTGCAGGCTTCTTGAACCAAGCAGAGGATAATTTGTCTTGTCCTATTTAACAGCAGGCCATTGATGAAAAGCTCTCTTTTAGAAGCTATTCTCAGCCGTGCACTCTGGGGCATTTTATGTGACTTTAATGGAAACTGATGCTCCCTGGTTAGCATTGATCCGTTTAGGCTTTGTTTATGTGAACTGTGATCATGGTCCATCAACTAGATAATCAAGCTCTTTGTTGCTCTGTATTGTATAGAATGACTACTGTAAGTTGAGTGTCTTGATGCTGTGAGAGATATGAGTGAGGTTTCCCTGTAAGGAAATGGCAGGATATGTTGCGTAATGATGCAAATGAAGCTGCCGTAAATTAACCTCTGCGTGGCCTTACTTTCACATCAGAAGTGCACTGACTCACACTTACAGAGTACAAACCCTTATGCAGCCGTTCCTTATTCAGCCGGTTTTGGGATGCTGTTTGCAATCATCTGTATTGTCTTTTATTTTTAATGCAGTAAATAAGTGTTCCTGCTCAGTGGTTTTATATGTTTTATCCCTTTTTGATTGACTTGACCGTGCACTTGGGCAGAACCACCATGTCCCCTCTCAGAGATTTATATGTAATTGAATTTCTCTCTGCCCTGCTGATTCTAGTTTCACCGCACTCCTTGGTAACCGTACCTAGTGATTCCCAACTGACTTTGTCCTATTCGGTTGTTAAGTGGTGACGTAAGGAAAATGAATCACTGATTGGCCAGTTTTGGGGATTTCATTACGAAGATAAAGGTTAGGATCGTGGTTTTCCGATAGTTTTACAGCTCGCCATAAGCATATATAGCATTTTGTGTTGTTTGCCTATAGCATCTTGAGCGTTTAGACCCTGTAAAATACTGGTAGAAAACAGAAAGAGTAAACGGTTGATAAAGATAATTGAATTTTTTTTACTACATTAAATTGGTAATTGGTTTGATGAACTGACACATTTTATGAGAGAGAATACTGTTGCACACATATTTGTTATATGAAATAGGAGACAATAAAATATGGATTGTTTCACCAGATGTTCATTTTTACATAAAGTGGCATTTCTTTTTAACCTAATTAACAAAAACCGAATGATTGTTAAAAGTTAGATGCAAATAGCAGATTTCTTTATTTAAGGAAAAACATATTTAAGTTTTTGTAGGTATGTGTGTGTTTTATTAAAATGACATTGAACAGCCATGTTTTACTGTTGGACATAAAAACAAATGTGACACTTTTATAAGCTGTGCAATTCTTTCTTTTCCCATACAGAAGGTGTGTTGGTTATTTTTCCATATATTTTTATTTAATGATTTTTTTTACTATTTTTAATTAAATTAACAAACTCAAAGCATTATCGTATTGCATATCTTATATCAAATTATTACATAACGCGCATCTTTAAATCTTGAATATTGTGCAGGCCTATTTGTAATATCTATTATAACAGTGAAATAAAATGGCTTGTTTTAGCCCTACATACAGATAAAAAATATTTTTACCCTTTGTTCCTCTCTAGTGTCATTGTAGGAGACGGCATGTATAGTTTTTTGCACACGCAGTTTACAAAGTTTCTGTCTTTGACCACTGTGTGTGTTTGTGTGCTCTTGTAAGTCAGCCAAGTCACGCTCTTCCAACCCTGCATTATATAACTATCATCAAAGTCCTGATGCGTATCTCATTCTGCGGGTAATGTTTGGACCCAGAGAGGGCTTTTAAAGCAATTGTAACATGAATGACTGCTGTACTACATGCAGAGTTTGTATATTCTTTTCATTCAGCTTGTTTTCTATCTGCTGTTCAAAAGCCATGGTAGAGAAGTGCTTGCGAGGTCCATTGCTTCATATTATGAGAAAGAGCCACGTGTCATTGGTCTGATAAGTTCATCTCCAGAGTTGTACAGTAGATAAAGAAGCAGATGGTGTTTTTACAGAGGCAAGATTAAAGGGATAGGTTACTCAAGGAGTAATTTGTTCACCCATTAGTAGGTTTTTGTTCAATGTCATTCAGTGTGTCCGTACAATGGAAGTCAATGGGGGCCAATGTCGTTTGATTACCAATTTATTTTTAAATATCTTCTTTTGTGTTCTGCAGAAGAAAGAAAGTCATACAGGTTTGGAATTACATTAGGGTGAATAAATGATGTTAAATTGTTATTTTGGGGTGAACTATCCCTTGTTTATAAAATACTGTATTCAAGTCAATAAGTATAAACATGTTTGATACGTTTTTTCTTTTTATTCTTATTTGAAACTTTTTTGTATTCAAGATTTCTCAGGGAATATGTATTGGTGGTTTCCTTGAGGTCAGAGATTGAAGGACACACTTGCATTGTTTTATACAGACGGCATCATTCTGGTTATATGCTTATGTCTAGAGCTCTATTAGAATGGTAACACATGCTTTTACACAGAGATTTTTTGCGATGGATTTCATGATCTAGATGTGTATTAACAGGCTCTGACAGAATGTTGTGGTCAGTCTGTATAAACACAGCTGCATAGAAATTTTAGAGAAGAGAGAAAATAACATGCATCCTTGCCGTCATGTTAGACTTTATGAAAATATTTTGAATACTTTATATTATATTTATAAACAGATTAAACAACGTAATATTTATTTATATAAAGTATGTTTCTTTCGTAATTTCAGGTCCAGCCGTTCTGGAGCTACGGACGTAGGTCGCTTCGTGGGCTGCCGTGACTTGTGAAAGATCATGGAGGGGGCCGTAGTTAGCAACCTTATAGACTTTGACTCGCCTCCAGAAGGGACAGCGCCCTCTGCTGTAGGATCTCACAGCGGGACAGACTTTTTCTCGGCGGAGCCTCTTATAACTGAGACTGTGAGTGCCGCCACCATTGAGCCCCTGTTACCGGAGCCCATGGCCCCCACGCACAGCACCCACAGAGACGACGATGAAGGAAATGACACTGACGCCACCGAGTCTGCAGACAGCGAGAACGAGGATACTGAATCCCCTTCGCACCCGTCGAGCACGCGTCGTTCATCATCTTGCTCCAGTCACAGTGCAGAAGATCCAGAAGAGACAGAAATACGGGCTTTCATGAAAAGCTACGTGGAGAGATTATTCCACGGAAGGTGATGTAATAAACATTAAATTTAACTCACAACATATATTTTGACTTTCAGTGTTTTTCGACAGCTTTGTGAGGAAACAGGTTAAAGGGCACATTGCATGTGGTGTATTGTGTTCTTAAGAGTGTGAATTACTGTTTGATGAACTTCCTCTCTCTCTCTTTCTCTTTCTCTCTCTCTCTCTCTCTCTCTCTCGCCACTACTCCCTGCTTCTTTCACTCTCCTTTTGTCTATCAGAGAGGACTTTGATCAGGAGGAGAAGGCTAATTTTGGAAATCTATGTTCTGGAGAGAACGGGAAAGGAAGGGAGTGGTTCGCCAAATATGTCAGTGCGCAGGTATGAAGCAACCAGTCTTCATGTTCAGTAGGGATGGGAACAAAAACTCAAGTACTTAAGCAAAAATCACTCAAGCAATTATGAATCATGCACAACCCAATCATTGCTCAACCTTACTTCTTTTCCTCTGTCCCATAGACCTCCTTACACAACATTTACAATAGAGTTTCTGTTAAAGGTCCAATGTGTCATTTTTTGGAGGATCTATTGACAGTAATGCAATATTATATGCATAACTGTGTCTTCAGAGGTTTATAAAGACATTACATAATAAAGCGTTGTGTTTTTATCACCTTAGAATGAGCTATTTATATCTATACAGCGGTCGGCCCCCTTGCATGGAATTTGCCATGTTGTTTCTACAGTAGCCCTAAACAGACAATTTGCTCTATAGAGCAAAAAAGCTCCTTCGTGATCTTAGACCTGTGTCAGTTGCTTGCAATTTGCAACCTCACTGCTAGATGTCACTACATTTCATACACTGGACCTTTAAGAGACGCGCCTTTGTTAGCAAAGTTCACACAAACATGAAAACGCAGTGTAAGCTATTATTTAACGTGATGTGTTGCAATAAAGGCAACATTTATGAAGCAAGCGTAAAATATAATGACGCAAACTTTGCAATGAATCACTTTGTGACAAAAACACAATGTGGTCAAAAGTCTCTTTATGTTCTTAAAAGTTGAATTGTTCTAAGATTTACTAAATAAATAGGCTGTGTATAAATATGTAGAAATGTGCAGTACAGTTGTGATCGTAACAAATTGTGTTTGCAGCGCTGCCACTCCAAATGTGTGAGTGAACAGACATTCTACAGGCTCGTGCAGTCCTTTGCTGTTGTTTTGTTTGAGTAAGTATCAGCGATGACATCTCTGATATCTGTGTTCGAAGTTACATGGAAATCATTTTACACATTCTGCCTAAGGACTGCTCCTCTAGATTTCTTTGGCATTCCTGAAGTCACTGTTTATATTTGATTGACAGATGTTACCAGATGGACGATTATAGCCCTGCCAAACATCTCATGACCATGTGCTTCACATATTACTACATGGGTAAGAGTTCTCATATATAGTGTTAAGCAAGCATGCTACAATAGAGAAGAATCTATTAATCTGTAAAGAAACACCCTTCTTCCACTTCCTGTTGAAGCCTATGACTCAGCTCTTATTCACTAACTGTTATTGTGTCTACAACAGCCAATTAGTTTGCTATTTTAATGTGCTTTCAAGTGAAGTGTGTTTATGTGGGCACAGTGACCTGGTATACACCAGGAGGAAAGTTTTGAATCTATGAATCTTTGTAAAATAATTACAAAAGAATTCACAAAATTAGGAATTATTTATTGTTTTTTAAATAAAAAACATATGCAGTCAGCACACAAAAGAAGATATTTTGAAGAAAGTTGGTCAAGGAAAAGCACCGGGGGCCCCCATTCACTTCTATCGTATGGAGTATGTACACAAAACCTATGCGAGTGAATGGGCGCCACTTACCAACATTTTTCAAAACATCTTCTTTTGTGTTCTGTGGATGAAAGAAACTCGCACAGGTTTGAAATGACAAAGGTGTGAGTAAATGATGACAGAACTATCTTTTTTTTCCACTGCCATTATTTCAACAATATTTTGTTTAAAATTTTGTGGTTTTCAACCTCAAGAACGACTCTTTTAGAATGTTTACATTTACATTTACATTTATTCATTTGGCAGACGCTTTTATCCAAAGCGAGTTACAAGTAGTTTTATACAGTGGCACATTGTCAGTGATAGACATTTTCAGTATTTATTTAAATACAGAAGGAATTAAACTTTAAATGTTGTCAGTTCTTTATGAAATATGTACAAAAATGTTGTTGAAAATTGTCAATATTTTGGAATTAAATGTGTCATATACCCCTGATTTCATACAATAAGAAATAAGTATATACATTGATAACAATCAATTATTATGTGTCATAAAGTGTATTTACAAACGTGTATGTGTAGTATGACAATTTAATTTATTTCATTTTCAATTTCTTGTGAAAATGTTTGTGTGCATGACAGGTAAGTTACAGCTGTCTCCCTCCGAGCTGCTAGAGAGGCCCAGCGGGGGGATCGACTCATACCTGCGCAGTGGAAAGGTCTGGCTCTCTGGGAAGAAGGACATTGCAGAACGATTGCTCAAAAACACTTCTACCAAGACTGACGTTAAAGGATTCTTCGGGGGTCTGGAAAGCAAACTGAGAGCACCGTTGGGTCGTAAGAATGAGTGAGTGTCCATTTTATCTCTAAATCATTTGCAAAATTGCTGAACAAGCAATAAGCTTTGGCCCACAGCTGGAAATGTCAAAACAAAAAATGACCATAATCTGGTTGACCTTTGGCATCAATAAGTTGCTTGTTGGACAGCAAGCTGACTGTCGTGACTCATGTTGTCTGTATTATGACAGCCGTGCCTCACAAACTCATTCTGTTCTCATTATCTTGTCCTCAGAGACACAGATCGAGCAGCAGAACAGAAAACCAGAACTCCAGGTACCTCAGCAACACCACTGTGTTCTTGAGTAAAGCATCTGAACCACAGGGATTGTGTCTGTCATAATAAAGCACTTAAGAAACATACAGATTTGAGTGGAATTAACTGTGCTTGTCTTGTGTGTCCTGTAGTTTCTCCACCTCTCTCCCCAGACAAAAAAGAGGAAGAGAAGATTTACCTGTACACACACCTGAAACAGCAGCCCATATGGTAGGCACTCAATACACCAAAATCACGAAGATGAATAGCTATTTGTGAAATGTTTTTTATGTTAAAGGGATAGTTCACGCAAAAATGAAAATTCTGTCATGAATTACTCACTCTCTAGTTGTTCCAAACCTGTACAGTTTTCCAATCATTTTCTTTTGAATGTGTTGTCTCATGACTGTAATGTAGAAAGAATATATTACTCTAATAGTCTCTCCCACATATACACTTTTTTAAAAGGCACACTTTGAGGTTTTGGAACGCTGGGTTTTTTGATGCCGTCCATTGCGAGAGAAATAAAAGATCCCCCACCACCAGGTAAGAGGGCGTAGCATTTTCCCCATCATGCTCTATAATTCTTTAACAGGACACTTCTTTTTCTCTGTCTTCTAATATATCGTGCTATTAAATAAAACAGGCTTTGCACGGCACCTAATGCACATGTTAGATTGCGTGTTTGTAAAGACTGTGTTTGTTTGTGCGTCTGTTAAAGCCAGAGGGAGAGATCGAGAGTTTATATTATGTGTGATAGATTGTTAGTGATGTTACAATAAACTACTAAAGCATTTCAGCTGAGGTGCGTGACTGCGTTCCCGGTACATATGACAGGGTTCCGCAGTATTTGTAGTGGAAATGTCTGACAATGATGTCTGGACGAGCCCTCCAGCCGCACTCTGTGTTTTGTGGTTAACTCTTCCACGGTGCTCATCTGCTCATCATCCTATCTTGCCTTTTTTCGCTCTCTGTGGCTCTCACTCTCTCTGCATGTGACTTTAACCCTTTATCTCCCTGTGCCTTGCTGCCTCACACAGGCGGACGGCTGAGGAAGAGAAAGATGAAAGGTCTGTCCTTCATTCCGTCTGCTCTGGACACTGCTCAGGAAAGGCAGAGAAAGAGTAAAAATAATGAAATACAAAACAAAAACGACAATTCTGTCATCATTGCAATGAATTTGAATGGCTGTCAGTCCTTATTTTGTGTTTGATAAAACAAAATGATTAAAAAGAATAGAGATTTGGAACAGCACAAGGGTAAGTACGTGATGACAGAATTTTCAGTTTTGGGTGAGCAAGCCCTTTAATGTGTAGGGCACATTAACAGTAAGGGGTGAGCATGTACATTTGGGAAAGTGTTTTATATTCATACATTGCGGGTCTTGATGCAGATTAGTGAGAATGTCACACTAACAGTATCTGTCAGAGCAGGATACACTCAGGAAGTTGTGTGATATTCTGATAACATTGGTACTCAAAGGAAACCACTGGACAGCCAGAAAAAAAGTGTTGACTCATATTTTGCTTTGGTGTAAGTGTCTTATCAAAATGTCTATATTGTTAAATTTTAACCTTGCTTTAAAAAATGGAGGGATTTTTCAGTCACAATATAAACTAAAGTCTAAAACTGAAAGTACAAAACATACAAAATACCCAATCCTATATACCAAATACCCAATCCTATATACCAAATGCCCAATCCTATATACCAAATACCCAATCCTATATACCAAATGCCCAATCCTATATACCAAATACCCAATCCTATATACCAAATACCCAATCCTATATACCAAATGCCCAATCCTATATACCAAATACCCAATCCTATATACCAAATACCCAATCCTATATACCAAATGCCCAATCCTATATACCAAATAAATTTTCAACTTGGACTTTTAGTTTCAAATTTAGACTTTTAGTTTTGGTTTAAAATTTTCAGTTTTAGACTTTTAGTTTACATTGTGACTGAACAATCCCTCCATATAAAAAGCATTGTGGGGACCTATGTATTAAAATATGATTGCAACCAGGATTCGTACACATCAAAATACAAGTGTTGAGCTCAGTGTATTGAAAGTGTCTTTTGCTTTGGCTTTTCCTCATTGGTTCTGCATACATTTATGTATTTTCCCATTATTGCATGATTGCAGGATGTATTCCTTTATACCATGTTCATTTTGCTAATAACAGCTAACCAAAACAGCTTAAAAACCCCTATTATTCTGTTCATACTTATGGGTATGTATTAAAGTTCAACATGTGACCTATATCACATGTTCACACATGGATATTTATGATAGTTTGTCGTGTGGTAATTGGTCTGATTTTAAGTTTAAAGCATTCTAATATATACTTTTTATACACCAATATCTATGGGAATGCAAAATAACTTGTGGGTGGCCACAAATGTTTCCGTTCAGAAGTATTGATGTCCTATTGTACAATATACAAAATAAACTACCAAAACGAAAAAATACAACAGATATATCAGAATAGGCTCTTTAAATAATAAAAAAATTGCAACATTTATCTAAAGGTGTTAGTCATTAGGTATATGTTGTATATTCGTATTTGTTTTTTTCCGGTTAAACCTTGTTTATTTTTAGGATAGGAACACATTGTACACAGAAAAAAGCAAGTTTATTTTTTCCTGTTTGTGAACTGAAATATGCTGTGGTTGTGTGTCATATGTTTTTTATTATTTAATTTTTGCGTCTTGTTTTTTGTTTGGATTCATTGTGAACCATGGCTACAGCTGACCGCTCACTAAACCTGTTTCAGAAATGTTTATTGGATTTTGCATGAGCACTAATGTTTGGCTAGCACACTTGTGTCTTTGTATGTTTGGTTTATGCCTTTTAACTCTCTAACCTTCCAGTGTTTATGGTTTATGAGCGAACGCTATTGTAAGCGCTTACATTGTGGCAGCGAGTCTTGATGTTGGTCTTTCGGCTTTTCCTTTAATCTGCCATGAGAGAGAGAGAAACAAAAATAAATCTGTGAACTCTGATCCTGACATCCTTTCCTGTGCCTGTAGAGAAAAGTGGTGTCACATGACCCAAGAAGAAAAAGATGACAGCTCCAGGTTTAATGAGAACATCACCTTCGGTCAGCTGGGGTGAGTCACATGGTATCAGTTTTTTTATAAATGATATTTCATAGATATGAGCATGTTAACATTTCAGACATCATTGTATACTGTATGTTCTTATGTTTGCACTTTGTTTCTGATCAACTAGAACATTCACTCATAACATGGTTGCTTTTGGCCTGAGCAAAAAACTCTGCAATGACTTTCTGAAGAAGCAGGCGGTCATTGGAAATCTGAATGAAGGTATTGACATTTCCTGAAAACATTCAGATATACATTTTCTTCTCTGAGACTGGAAAAGAATCACATTTATTCTTACACATTTAAAGATTTAATTCACTTGTTTTGTTTTTCTGATTCAGAGCAATACAAGCTGCTGTGCGACCACATCGAGCAGATGGCTGCCGAATAAAAAGGCAGAAATCATCCAAACCCAACCGTCAAATTTGAACTCTCTAATGATCAGTATTCCTCAAATGCTAACGCAATTTTACCTCATACTGCCCACTGCAGAAACTCGTGCAGTGTCAAGCTGCAATGTGTAAACAGCTCATTTTGTCCAAACAACTACAAAAATATGCACATATACTGGAATAGCAATATATCTTATCATGACATCATTACAATTCTTAGGCCTCATTTCAACTCGGGATCTCATTCATTAAAAAGAGATATGGAGTTTTTTTGTGTGCTGTGAATATGATGTTATGAGTATGTGATATAAATGCCATCCCTTGGGTTGAACAAATCAAGTACCCACAATGCTGGTCAGTTAAAATGTCCTTTGAGCAAGTTGACCTTGACTCGTAATGAACAAAAAAAAAACACAGTCTGATAATCTAACATTACCCAGAATGCACAGCTGCAGGTCCCCTTATCTTTAGCCCTCCCTCTATATCTCAATGTCGGCTAACTTGTATGTTTTATACCGCCTTGTTCCGGTTTCATCATATACATGTTACTTTTTGCTCATAGGAATCTGATAATTTGCTCTTCGCAGGTGTTTTGTGTGTTTTCCTCTCTGGATAAATAGAGTATTCGTGTTTGTAACATCCTCATACATGCACACTGGATCGATATCTATTCTCTCCTGTTTAAAGTGCCTTTTTAGTAATCCGTGATATTTCATAGTCCATTTTAGTTTAAGCAAAATCGTGTCAGCATGCTGTTCTTTCTACAAAACAAGTAGTGTTGATGCTTACAGTACAGTACACGTGTATGTGCACCCTGCCTGTTGATGTTTTTGTGTATGGATAAAACATGTAGTTAGGGTAAAGTAACATGCTTTAGCAGCAATGTGGCTGTTTAGAACAGAGCTAGTGTGTGTTTTGTCTTTAGTGCGTGCATGTGCATTACTTACCATCAGCGTACACTGTTGTGCAGTTACATTTCAAGCCAATAGATGGCGAATGTCAACCACTGAGTGAGGCATTCAAGAGCTTGTTTTGAGTCCTCCGGGTGAGGAAAACAAAATGTAATATGTTTGGTTTGTAAATAAAGATTGTTTTGAATAATGTTGCTAAATATAAGTAAGGTTTAAATGGATAGTCAAATGGGAAAGCATTTATTTATTTGATATGTGTATGTGTATGACTGCATGGTCATATTAGAAACCTGCTGGATCTAAATTTAATTGGTCTGTTATTTGCATTTCAGATGTTGTAACTGTTGTGCTGTTTGTGTAAGTGAATGTTAACTGTTAACTGTTAGCATCACTGTCGGCATATTTTCCTAAGTGCCCTACTATTCCTATTGGAACGTTCCTGAAAACCCATGAGACTGTGTTGTCCTGCCTTTAAGGTTTAAAGTGCTTATAATAAAAAATAGAAATGTAACAGTTGTTTTTCTGTCTCAATGTTAACATTTATATAGGGATAGATTTTTATCAGTTACTCACTCTTGTGTCAGTCCGAACCTGTATGACTTTCTTTCCTCTGTAAACCCGAAAGAAGATATTTTGGTTACCAAAAAACATTGACTTCCATTGTATGGACACAAAACCTCTGAAACATTTCTTAAAATATATTTTAGGAAGTCATATACAGGTTTTACATAACATCAGGGTGAATAACTGATGAAACATTTGTATTTTGGGGTGTCCTCATGTTAGACACAATGGGTAAGGTGTAAAGCCATTTTGTACAGTTTTACATGAACTGTATTTGAAGCACTTTCCATAATTATGGGAAAAAGTAAAATAAAAATATGATTATTTGATAATAAATGATATTAAAATATATAATATAATATCAAATGAAAATGCTAATGTTATGTTGTATCAATGATTATATTACATTTTATATTTAATATTTTATTTATATACAGTTTTAATAAAAATATTTCAATTATCTTCCCCAAATGTTAAACATACTAATAGTAACTGATTATAAACCTAACAAAACTATTTATATCACAATTTTATTTCATGCCATCCCAGATATTACTTTCTTGCTTTGTGTGAACGGCAAGTTTCTTTCTAAATATATGTGATTAATACGAGTTGTGCTTTATATGACATACAGTAGGTCCCATGTTAAAGCTTCAAGAAGCAGTTGCGTCCGTTATAAAATGCTCAGAATGACCCATTGAAACTTTTTTATTCATATTTAGCTTAACGAAAACCAAAGCAAGCTTATCCGAGTGCTAAATTAAAATATTGCAATGCATTGATAACTTCACATCTCATTTGTTCTCGTTCTCATGCGCCTCGTGATTAAATATTTGACACCATGAGACAACTGGTCATTTTCGGGTGAATTATTCCTTCAATGGCATACTAAGCATTGAGTTTCAACATCACGAATAAACACATGACCACATAAATGCATTTTAATAAATGGTGAATGCGCTGAGGCTCATAGTGTAGACTTGTGTGTGTGGGTAAATATAATGATGGCGCTCTGTGTCTCTTACAAATGTTGTGTCCTTGCAGATTGAGCTCAATGTGGGAGTGTTTAAGGCTGCGTGGTGGGAAAAGCTGCCAAATGACTGCCACGGCTGGTTGTGTGTAAAAATAAACAGAAGTCACACTAGCCTGTTCTGATTGGACACACAGTAATGAGCTGTGAAAGGCCAAGCACTGGTGTCACACAATGAGAGCTCTACTACTGCTAATTTATTCCAGATCCCATCAGATAAACTCCTCTCATCCCCAACAGTTGCTGAGTGATCACATCCTTCTCATGTACACCTTTTTTCTTGCTTTCTTTCCTATCACTTTTAAAACCTTGTGGGGTTGAATTTAGCAGGGTTGAAGATCAGGTTGTGTCATTGTGACACAAACAGCAAAGTTTCTTGACAATATAAAAATCTTTTACATCTCAACCCTTCATGTCCAAAAAAATGATCTTTGTTCCAGTCTCACATACTGTTGGTGTGATGTTTGGCTGGCCGTGTACAGACAGTTTGCTGTTGTCGGGAGTGAGAGGACCTCTAAATGCACTTTTCAAGCCCGCTTTGGGAGCTAAAAAGGAGTCAAGTTTCTTCCCCTCATAGGTTAAGTGTGAACCAGACAGCCGGGTGGTCCGTGACAGAGGCAACAGGCCCACGCTAATGGGTCTTGGGAGCCTTCACAGAGCTTACACATTCAGCTTAAAAGGTATGTAAAGGTATAGCTTATGTTGCTCTAAAAGAGGTGTGTAACAGGTCTTCATATTCCATGAAAATCTACTATTAAGTTACTTTGGATTTCAGGTTTCATATCACTGCTAGTGTATGGTATACAACTTTATATCTTTGGTTCCTATAATTATTTAAAAGGGATACTTTATCCAAATAGTCTGTCATAATTTACTCACCCGCTTGTCATTTCACACCTGTATGACTTTCTTTCTTCTGCGGAACAAAATGAAGATATTTTGAAGAATGTTGGTAAGCGAACAACAGTACCAATTGACTTGCATTAGTTTTGTGTCCATACAATAGAGATGAATAGGTAACGCTATTGTTCGTTTACCAACATTCTTCAAAATATCTTCTTTTGTGTTCTGCAGAAGAAAGAAAGCCATTTGAAAAGACAACAGGGCGAGTTAGAGATAACACAATTTTCATTTTTGTGTAAACTATCACATTAAGTAAATAATGTATGATGATGAAAAGCATCAAATTTTTGTTTTGACCATATATATTTGATTGATATTTAACATTAAGCATAATAAAAATGGTGTAAAAACGAACTGTGCATACTTTAGTCTGTGAGTCTAGAAAAAAATCAAACAAGCATACATTACTATAGGAAACACCGGAAATACCGTAGATAATTTGCCTGTTTGTCAATAATAATTTCTGATGATGATTGACTTTCTGTTGAAATAAATGCTCAAGGGTAAGGTTGTGCTATTTAGAAATGTGGAATAAAACGTGCACATTCAGCAGCTGTTAGACCATTTAAATTCTTTGGTTTGTGTCGAGTTAAACTGGTGGAAAATGACCATCCAGCCAGCTGCTGCATAATCCATTGAGATGGTGCTTATATGTGTAATATTTAGCTTGGCCCATAGAACAACACTTGAAAGTTTATTTCTAAATGGCTCCTTGTTATTCTCTCAAAAATTGTATGTTCATGCTATGAGTCACACGAGTAATCATGTCAATTACTGTGCACGGCCATATGTGCGAGTGAGAGAGATATTTATTGTACTTACCTCTTATTACAAGCAACTTCTCAGTCAGGGATCTGAAAATATATGTAAACATACAATCATCAGTGAATATGACGTAATTGCATTTTAATGCAGTTTTTACATCTGAGACAAGGCACTGACTTCTACATAGTATTGTGTGTCTCAATGACTATTAAAAGTGAGATTTAATGTGCTGCTCTGGATTTTCAGCCTTCAAATGGTTGTGTGGAGAGTTCAGGCTTTCCAGACATTCCAAATGTAGGTCAAAAGGACATTCAGATTCTTAAAATAAGTGTGAAAGGTTTAGATCAAAAGTGCCTGTGGTATGGAATAATGGGGTATGATTTGCGTGTGGGTGCAGATGTTTGTGAGCATGTGTATGGAGAAAAAGAAAAACATAAACATATTGTACCAACCTGCCAGCTCTCCATCGACCTCTCTTGTCATCCTCAATAAACATTTTAGGCTTTAAACTGTGCAGGGGGGAAATTTCTGTTTTTCATTGAGACACTAAATGTTCTCCTAATAGCCTCTAAAGATGCTCTGAACAGTTTAAACTTGTATTGCTCACCATTCATTGTTTTCAGGTAACTTTAATCTCATTACATGAAGAAACTGATTACCAAATGAATCAAAAGAAGATATTTAATAGTTTAAAAAAAATTGGTAAAGACTTATCTTTTAGATATAGACAACGCGAGACATTTTTATTTGTTGTTTCTTTTATTTTTGCTTTATTATTTGTATTATTTTGAAAATATATTAATAGTGTTGTCATTCTCTTTTACTTAATCATTCTTTTTTATTGATATTTTGGGGAAATTATTTGTTTTTATGCTCGTAAAGGACTTTGAGCTACATTACATTTATGAAAAGGGCTATGCGGTAAATTAGTCTAGCGGTCAAACGTTTATGATAACTTGACCAAAATGTCATGATCTTTAAAATTGTTTAATCTCAAGGTGTTTATTTCAATGTTTTTTTTTTTACATATTCTTGAAATGAATTACTTGAAAAATGCTAAAGAGTCAATCAGTGTTGGAAATTCCTTCAATACTGTTTGAAGAGCTTTCCACGTTAAGACCCGAAGATGATAAAATGCCAAGTGTACAATTTTGCAAATTCTGAGCACAATGTGGAAACAAAGTAATAAATGAGTAAGTGACCCTTAAGTTTTGACTACCGGTAGGATTGTATGATAAGAGTATATAATTTTTTAAACAATGTACATGACATAGTCTAGCTGTTCTTGTCCTGTTGAAATATGATTTGGGTTCAAAGTCAAATTACTGAATTCAAGCACTTTTTATAATATTGTAATATTTCTTAACTAAAGACATATAAGAATCTTTTCCAAGGAGAAAATCTGAGAAACATGAATTGTGTTTTCTTCTAGGCTTGTGCTCTCTGCGTGCAAATGACGCAGAATGTAGCTCCAGGAAAACAACTTGGTTGGCTAGTTAATTTTCCTTCCAGGGAGACTATCAATCTTCATCAAAGCCCCGCCCCTCTTGTGGCGCTGAGAGCATATTTGGACAACCAAGTTTGGTTTACTCTACGAGTGAAAATATATAATAAACAAAGAGATTAAAACTCTTTTTATGCAGGCTGCTTGAAATTATGTGATTTAATGCTGCCTAGAGACACGATTGCACAGGGAACAAGGGTGATGACACTTTTACAAATCATCTCCATTCCTCTCCTTCATGATTTAACCCCTATCAGATCTTTCAAGCTGTGTCAACTCAATCCCATGCAAATGAGTCAATGCAACCCTTTGGACTCGCATGGCTTATTGTAACAACCATAGATCACGACAAGAGTTGATTGTAAAATCATTTTAAGGCAACAAGCATTTCACATAGTTTAGGTCTGAAACACTTGGACATAAAAGGGTGGCAAAGTGCTGTTCTGAATCAGAGAAAGTTTTTGTCATTTTGAACAACAATAAAATAGGATTGAATCAGGGTTGAGTAATCGCTTTAAGTCAGGCAAATGATATGTTTATGTTTGTGCGACAGAAATGTGGTCTTTCTTAGTTCGACAACTGCTTTTTATCAAACTCTGCTCTTTGATAAAACAGACATCTCTCACAGTGGAACACTTGTGGTTCTGACCACAGAAAGTACGCTCTGTGCTGTTCAAATGAAAATGAAGCAACAGCCCAAATTTTTTACACTTACGCAGATCATCTTTCCCCTTTTCGTGTTTATTTTATTGTAACCATTGGGAAAGACCAAACATAAACTGAGAATGTTGTCATTAAACTATCCTTCTATCACTGTGGTCCATCAGCTTCAAGCTGCTGAGAAAACATTTGCTTTCTGTGAGACTCTTTTGTGGTTACAAATAAAGAGTCATTTGAATATTATACCAGAAATTAAGCAACGTATCTCCATCAATGGTCTTGATCTTTTTTTCTAGAAGGGGAATGTGTATTGACAAAACTAAGGTGCCTTCTAAGTGTGCTTGTGTCATTTAATAGTAGGCTATGGTTTGGATAACACTAGAGGGCACAATCCCCTTTAGCACTGTTAAGGAGCCATATGATGGGTATTTGATATAGTCTAACACGTTGGATAATCATAATTTAAAGTACAACTCAAGACAAATTTACTTGATAATCCAGGAATATAATGTGAAAATGTTATTTTAAGAATAATCACATTTACCAATGGGATAGTAAGGTTGTGTTACAATCAAATTGTTGTGCTGCAGTCTGGTCCAGAGATCCTGCAGATTATTCCATCTAAGGAGTACATCTGTGAAGATAAGGACAGATGGAGGCAGCGGATTGAGAGATGTAAATCCCTTTCTCTCCACAAAGCTTCAGATGGATGACGTTCTATTTACACTTCTGACCAAAAGAATCTTATACACAGGAAATGCTTGTGGATGTGAGTTCCTTTGCTTGAATGTGGGGACGCTTATTTATTTCCATAAGCATTCCTGATTTGCACTCACAGAGGCCTAGACCTTTCATTTCAAAAACCACTTATGGCTATATATGGTGGCAAGGGATACAAGTGGAAGACCAGTTTCACAGTTCAGTATTATACTTAGTCCAGGAGCAATTTGTTTAGGATAAAAAAAACACTATTCTCATTTTAGTCAAATGTAGTCATTTTTAACATAACTCTGCAAAATAAACTGCAAATAGATTTCCACATGCCTTACAAGGCTGCTCTTCATTTAAATTTGAACTAAAGTGCATCTCTTTCACACTTTTCGCTGATGCTCTGTGGAACACAGAACTTATGTTTTTTTTCAGGGTTTTCTTAGGTTTTAAGGGAATATTTTATACAGCTAAACAACGTTTTACATTTCATTATTTATTGGAAGAATTGGGTTGTCTTTTGAATTCAACATCAGTCTAGGATGTACAACGTACACATCATATTTTCTTTTCACGCAACATGTCAAGTTGAGTTGGAAAAAAACAACAGCACAATGTCATTTGTAATTTGTCTTGTCTGTGTCATTTGGTGCAAAGAGGACCGTATAACACAGTTGTTCAAATAAACAGTCCTAAGTTACAAAGTCAAACATCAGTGCTTGGGATGGTTCGTAAAGAATGCTTTCTTGATCATAGTGTACATCTTAAGAATTAACTACTGTTAACAGTGTAGGCCTACTGTTCTTTACAATGGCCCACCCAAGTCGACTCCCATAACGACAACAAAAATAAGGTGACAATAAAAGTCTTAGAAGTCTCATATATTTTAAACACTATATATTTGGCATTATTAATACAAAAATAAGAACGATTCTATCCTGTAATGAAAAACACAAATTCTAAAAATGAGCCATCGGTTGTTAACCAATAAAACCATTCCAAAATGTGTTTTTTGTTGTGTGTTTTGGACTGCCATCCGCCAGAAAATGTCCCAACACATTAGAGAGACCCAAGCTGCTGTTTCCATTAAAACCAAGACAATTCCCACTATAACCATTAAATTCGTTATAACGTCTTTCATTAGAAAGGTTTTTAATTATGTTTTTTCAGCAGGGTGGTACTAAAATTCCCTGAATCTTGTCAAAGCATAACAATACATTTTGTTAAATATTTTTGCTACAGTCTCGCGTTTGTCAGACCATCAAAGAGCCATCAAAAGAAAAACTTCTCGTCTATTTTCTGGCTGAAGTTCAGTATTTTATCGGGACAGGTGAGAGACAGGTAAGAACCGATCGGGAAAGCGCGCTGATACAGATGTGGATGCGCGTGTGCGATCAGGGAGGACGTCAGCGCGTAACCTCGCGACTCCAGACACGCGACTGACGCTCCGCCACCAGCGCCGCATCTACGCTGAGGCTGATTCTCTTTTCTGGAAAGAATGCTGTCGATGCTAAACTCCTTGGATTTGTCTGTTGTCTTTCTTGGATGCGTCTGCGCGTTTGTTTCTTTGGATTCGGCATTTCCAGTTTGCGCGCTCGCACCTGTAGAGGTCAAAACGTCACCCTGGCGTTCCAGCATTCGACGATCCGTCTCTCTTTCGCTCAAAGGCTGCGCGACCTGGTTTGAAGACACGGTGCTGGTTTTATCAGAAGTCGTGCAGTTTGAGTCTAGACTGGCAAAACACAGGTCTTTCTCGGACACGCAATTCCCGGACACATTTGGGGGCTGATCATCTTTCTGAAGATTTTTGTCCTTCTTTTTAATAATCGTCTCCTCTTCTTCTAAACGGATGCTGTGATGAAGTTTTGGAACATGGGAATTCAGAGTCCCTCGGATTCTCTTGTGACTGGCTTTACTGTCACCCGTCTCTTGAATCTTGCACTTTCTCTTCCGTCTCCGATAGTTCCCGTTCTCGAACATGTCCAGGCATTTGGTTTCCAGCGTCCAGTAGCTGCCCTTGCCCGGGCGTCCTTTCTCTCTATGAGGCGCGGAAGTTGACAAAAGTAAAGCGAATGCCGAGAGAGTCGTTAAGTGTGCGCGAGAGGGGTTGAGTGTGCGCGAGAGATTGCGAGTGTGCGCGAGAGGGGTTGAGTGTGCGCGAGAGAGTGCGAATGTGCGCGAGAGGGGTTGAGTGTGCGCGAGAGATTGCGAGTGTGCGCGAGAGGGGTTGAGTGTGCGCGAGAGAGTGCGAATGTGCGCGAGAGGGGTTGAGTGTGCGCGAGAGAGTGCGAGTGCGCGCGAGAACATTTTTGTTTTATTATTGAGCTTGCACATATTGAACCATTCTTCGGTATTGGTCAACGGAGGTATCCTGCAATTTTAAATATGTTTAAGACACGTTTTATAATTCTTTTTCTATTGTTTTTACAGTGCACTAGTTGTCAGTGCAACGATGTTCGAAGATATTTTACAGAACTAAACACTTGTGTGACAATATATGATGAAAGTATGCTATCCAGAAATTTTAACAGCATGGAGAATTGTCATAGGTTAATGGAGGAACACTGTCGTATTCTATCCAGGATGTTGGACCATTTGAGACACCATCAGGTAATTGTATGTATAATTAAAGATATTGTTAGATGTAAATAAAAGATATTAGTATCAGTTTAACACATTGTTTTTTTATAGGACGATCAAGTGACTTCCATGCTTTCAGAGTTACACGACAGTTTCTCAGAAATGTTCATGCAACTGGAACTTATCCTTCAACCGCAACTTATACCAACAATTCGAATATCTGTCTCCAGGACTGGTGGACGACCAAGGTGCCCCTTTGTCTTTAATGACAAACACGTAGGATGACAGGCTACATAAAAATACATAAAAAAATATAATTTAAATATTTATCAGACTTCTTCATTTGCATCACAGAATATGACCGTGTTAATGACAAATCCAATATTTTTAACGATTTTTAAACCATTAATGTTGCAGTTGACAAAGGCTGTCCGGCCTGAAATTAAATTTAGTAAAGTAACCATAGTTATTTAATAAATGTGCTGTGCTTACTGTTGAAATATTTAGAAATTAAATCATGGAATCTCTAAAAAGTGTGCAGAAGCCAAGATGTATTAAACGGAGATACAGACCTGACTATGCACGTCATGGTAATACATTGATCAAACTTTTGACAGTTTGACATAAATTACTGGAGAGGTGTGGATGGAGTTATTAACGAGTGTTCAAAAGGGAGGAGAGTTAGTTATATTTCATAAGGGTTGAACAAAACACAAAACTTAAGTATATAATGAAAGTTACTTTTAAAATGTATTAGAAATCTGTGCAATAGTTTGACACAGAAATACACTAAAAGTCTGTATTTCCTAACTTACACAGGTATGATCTAACCAGTGAGCAGCTGATCCAGCTTCGAGAGATAGGAATGTCATGGACTGCTATTTCTACCTGTTTGGGTGTGAGCTGTCGAACATTACGAAGACGTCGTCTTCAGTATGGCATGGAGACTAATTTTAGCACAATTTCAGATCCTGACCTTGATTCACTGATTCATTTAATTATCAGTCAAACACCTAACGCTGGAGTCACACTTGTCCTAGGCAAGTGTTCTTGGACATCATGTTATATATACTGTTAAATATTAATATAATGTCTCATTTGATGTAAGAAGTGCTTTTTATTGATGATGTTGACATTTGTATTGTTTGTTCATTTGTACCGTAGGAAGCCTCAGAAGTAGAGGACTCTATATACAAAGAAGGCGTGTCCGGGAGCGACTATCGACAGTTGACCCTGTTGGCACCATGATCCGTACAAGACATGCAATTAGGAGGAGAGTATATAATGTTAGAGGACCAAATCATCTTTGGTATGTATCACAATGGCATAGGGTTTATTACTTTTTAAAATTGTCCAAAGATTGCTCGTGTGGGTGCTTGACAATTTTTGTTGGTATCTATATTTATCTATCGATATTTCATAGCAATCATTGATTTTTTACTTTACTTTTACTTCGTTTATCCACACCCACCATCTTTTGTCAAACAACAGATTTTGGTTACGCAGGTGTTTATGGAACATTCAATAATAAAATTAAAACAAGCAATCAACTCTATAGCTTTTGGACATTTTTATTTTGTATGTTTTATATTATGTAGATAAAGTACATCTCAGTATAAATTCTTCTTTTTTTAGGCACATGGATTCAAACCACAAATTGATTGCATGGAGATTTGTGTTCCATGGATGCATTGATGGCTATAGCCGGACTGTTATTTACCTTGAATGCTGTACCAACAACAGAGCACACACAGTACTTAGTTTCTTTCGTCATGGTGTTGCAAGATTTGGTTTGCCTAACAGAGTTAGAGGGGATAGAGGTGGGGAAAACATTGAAGTGGCCAGGTACATGATAAACTATCGGGGAAGTGAAAGAGGGAGTTTTATAGTGGGGAGAAGTGTTCATAATCAGAGAATTGAACGCCTTTGGGGAGATGTCAATAGAGTTGTATCAGACTTCTACAAACAACTCTTCCAGTATATGGAACACTCTGAAATCTTGGACTCCACAAGCGAAGTACACCTATGGGCTTTACATTTTGTGTACCTTGGCAGAATACAGCGATCAGCTAGTGAATTTTGCCAGCAGTGGAACCACCATGCTTTAAGTTCAGCCCAATCCATGACACCCTTGGCAATGTGGCATACAGGTATGTTTTTGCAGCCAAATCTGGAGCTTCTAACAGAGGAAGAAATCGATGACTTTGGTGTTGACTATGATGGTCCGATAGTTCAGGAAGATAATGAACAAATAATAGTTCCAGAAAGTAACCTTACATTCAATCCAGACAATATAACGCGTTTACAAGCCGCATGTAACCCACTCACAGACGACAGCAACTATGGCATTAATCACTTTATTTTTGTAAGAGATTTTATTTCAGTTAGTGCATACAGAACGTCTTGACTATATGGCATGAGCAAATAATAATGTATATGTATTATGTACATTGTTTGTTAAACTCATATTGTATAATGTACTTTTTCTATCATAAACTGAACATGAACAATTATGTTTCAGAACTTTTTTTTTCATATTCTTTTAAAGAACATGACACAAATGCATAAACACAAGACATTTATAACTGTAAAAATGTGCAAAAACTATCTGTTAAACATTTCAACATTTCTTGGAATAACATTTAACAAAACCCAAATCCTTGGCAATTTTGAATAGCATACATCATGTTATTTTTAAAATCAGTGTATGCTTGATGAACAGTTGGAAGAAACAGGCTGTTGGCACATGTATTTGCTTTAGGAAGTTGTGATAACATCTCATTCTTTTCAACATCGTGAAGAAATTGAATGCTTGGATGAGGTCTCAGTCCCAAAGGTGGCAAGGTCTTTAGGCCCGTGGTAAAAAAGAAGATGTCACTGTACTGCAGCTCGCTGGGTTCATCTGTAGAACAAACATTGGTCAACATTTTAAGAAATAATGTGTTTAATTTTCAAAATATAATTTTCAAATAATATTTTAATTTTCTTAAATCTTTTACAAAACTCTCTGTAATATAAATTCTAATTAGTTCAGTCTGATTAGTTATTGCAAATTAAACACAAATCAAGTATGTTATGTTAATCTCCATTACAGTGTCACGGTTCCCTCTGTTTCTCCCCTTGTTTTCCTCTGCACTACATTACCCAAGATCCTCCACGCTCCTGCCCCAGTGTCTAATCTGCAATCCACGCACCATATAGTCATCAACTCTATGACAAGGACACTATATACAGTACACTCATTCTGTTTTCCCCATCGTTGTCTGGTATTGTTTAATATCAGTGATTTGTTACTGTTCTTGCCACAGTCTGAACTCAAATTAATTCTACTAATATAAGGATATATTTGAGTACCAAAATCTTAAAAGTAGGGAACCTTTATAGTAATTACAGGCTAGTAAAAGAAGGGATTACAGTAATTTTGTTTGAAAATAACAAACATTTGAAGGACATCAGTCATGACACCATTACCTTGAATTTCAATCAGGAGGGTTCTCCAGAAAGATAGAACAAGGTTCTCTGTGTTCCTTTTCGAAGAACCTGGTACACTCAATTCAGGTTGCATCAGTGCAGAGAAGCTGCAGTAGGTGAAGGGTTGAGGGTGATGACACATGATGTTTGTAAATGCGGCTGGGTTTTCCTTTATAGCTTCTAGAACTCCCAGGGTTTTCAAACCTTCTTTGAATCTGTTGAGTTATTATCAAAGAATTAAAAAGGAGAGTTACAAGCCAAAGATAGACATTATAATAACACATAACAATGTTAGTTATTTAACTTCTTTATATTAATATCTTTAAGTGTTGCTTTATTAGTGAAATAAAAAACTATAGTCCATAAAATTGGTAATATCAGGAATTGCACACCTTTCAAATGCAGACCGACTGCGACCAAGGCAGTACCAGTGTGCAGTGTCTAAGGCAACCTTCCTGGCTGTTTCTTGGTCCTTTATAACTGCAAACGTCCCAGCCATATCTATGATGGGCTCAATATCGTTGAAGGCATCAACATCTCCAGAAGCCAACTATAATGAGGAAACAACAAAACTTAAAAGAATGTTTGAGATATTATTATATAAATAAGTAAATAAAAACGTACTCTTTGCAAGTTGATGCAAATCATCGGGTCTGTAACCTCTTCAACAGCAATGACTGTAGCCTCAGGGCTAGTTGTCAGTGCTTTAAAGAGGCTGGGTGAAATGAATTGTGGTCCAGGTCCCCCATGCACAACTGAGAGTGCAATGGCAACACCAGCATATAGATAGTCTTCATTCTGCAATGCTAAAAACAGTAATTGTAGATTTTACTGAGTATCATTCATTGGAAAAAATTTCAAGATTAACATTACTTTGAATGTGGTGCATGTTTATTACATCTACTGTTGAAATTAAGAAATTTGGCTTCATTAGGACCAACAAACAATGCCCCTTGCTTAAGGTTCTCCATTAGAAGAGTGAAGAACTCCCTTCTTGGCCCACCAGAATCTACTGCTCCCTCACTTGTCCCTAAGTCATCCATAAATTTCACATCAATCCTCTTTGATGGACAGAAAGATTTCATAGACATTGTGAGTTTTGCACTTTCCCAGATGTGTTTTCTGCTAATGTTGAAATACGATGCTCTGTTTTCATCAATTTTCTCTGCCAGGTTTTCTAGTATTCCTGTAATGTCTCTGAAAATAGGAGAGAAATACATCATCATTCACAAGTAAAATAGCAGTATAGTGACAGAATAATAAAAAAATAAAGGTATCATCTGTATATCTATCTTCCTGTTCATGGAGCCCCTGCAAGCATGCACTTTCTGGATATCTCCTAATTTAAAACTCATCAATATATTCAACTCATCAGTAGATTGCTGAAATAAATAAAAACAGGATATTTACCGTTCTTCTGAACATGTGGACACATGTTCCTCTTTTTCATGTGAGAACTGTATACTTTCACAGTCACTGACATCGCTTTCAAAGAGTGCTGCATATTGCACCTCCCTAAAATAAAAAATCTGAGTTTTAGAACTTTTAACACACAAACTCATTGAAATTGTGTAAATTCTACTGACAAAGTGTAAAAAAGTCATAAAAAATGTAATAGAGAACAGTGAATGTTTTGAATTTTTACCTGTTGTTGTCCAGAAGACTTCTAGAACTCTCCGCACTGAACTGAGCATTAGAGACTTGAGGTACATCACTTGATGACATCGCAACAGAGCTGGCAGCGATCGCCATGGAAGATGGTGCAACTGATGGATTATTGTTTTCAAACATAATGGCTTCATATGGCTCGTCCTCACATACATCAACGAAGACAGTAGTGGAGAACCTCCTCAAACTCCCTTCATTTGATGGAGAATCATAGACTTGAGATATATCACTTGACATCACAACAGAGCTGGCAGGGATCATGCCCATGGACGATGATGCAACTGATGGATCATGATTTTTTAACATAATGGCTTCATATGGCTCGTCCTCACACACATCAATGATGACAGTTTCAGTTACAGAACTGCAGGAATCAAGTTTTTCAAAAGTATCCTTTAAAAAAAGGAATAAAGAAGGACGTAGATATGAGCTTTTATTATCAGGGGAGATTATAGAACAAACCTTGATCATTAAATATAAAGTAAGTATTTAGCCATACTAGGGGGGCTTAGTGTAGCTACTTTTTTGTCTGAGTAACGCCACCATGCACAAAGCAGAAAAACTGGCATACTAGTAGCATGACTTTGGGGTGGAACTATCTGTATGACATATGAAATGTTTTTGTGTGTGTTTTTTTGCAGTTCTGCTTGGTTTTGTTGCAGAAATTACATACTTAACATTTTTTCCAGAGCGTATACAGACTGAACATCACTCAAATACTAATGGGACACCAAATAAAAAAGAAATGAAGTAAGAATATACATTTTATTATATTGTAAGTTAATTTTGATAATTTACCTCTATTGTCGTCTCTTCCTCTATCAGGTCACTTGATGGCTGTAGGTAGATGGTCTTGTCTTTGAAAAGTTTGCATAGCACAGCCCCATCAAGACAACGACCTGCCTCTAACACTGGCTTGACCAGCTTGGTGTATGTGGGCATCATAATTGTGATCCTAAGAAAATATATCATACTTATGATTATTCCTTGGTTTACATTTTTATTTTATACTCTCAAATAATTACACATTCTATGGACTGATCCTGATAAAAATTTCACTGCTGGTAATATAGTCTTTATATAATTGTGTATGTGACAATTCTGACAAATAAAAATATTGAATCTTGATTATTCATCATTTTATACAATACTCTCTAATAATTGAACAAGAAAAAATTACATAGCCTTACATTTTGTTCATACTGTTATATTCAAGGATATCAAAACCTAGTTAAAGTGATGGTTCACCCAAATATGAACATTCTGTCAACGTTTACTCACCCCTTGTCATTTCATACCTGTTTAACTTTCTTTCTTCTGCAGATCACAAAAGAAGATATTTCGAAGATTAGAGGTAACAAAAAAACTGTGGTACCCACCTGCTTGTGTCCCATTGTCATTAGGTTTTTGTCTATAGAGGTCAATGAGTACCAACAGTTTTTGGTTACCAACATTCTTAAGATATCTTCTTTTGTGTTCTGCAGAACAGTTGTTCTGAAGTTATACAGATTTGAAATGACAAGGGGTGAGTAAATGATGACAATGTTAATTTTTGAGTGAATTAAGTGATTAGTTAGTGCTAGAAGGATCTACAATGGATGTTATCTTACTCTGTGCTGCTCTTCAGTTTTGAACTGAATATGGATCTGAGATGTTGCAGCACCTCCTGTGCATTCCAATCCTTTTGAAATTGCACAGCAGACACTATATGGCCTTGTTCTGACAGGAATGTTCTAGTGCTGGACCTTGGGACTGTGAAGTCTCTGGGAGATGAAAGAAGGCAAACATCTCGAAGGAAGGGGACATGTTCTGACATCTTTCTCCTTTTACCATGCCTTAACAGAAATAATGTGTTATCAGTTTACTAGTTAATATTTGTAATTATTAATGATGCAATGTGCATTAGTGGATTCATGTTACTGTACACACTGTACTATGATTTATTGTAATCTCTAAATTTCACCATAAAACATTTCAAATGTCATGTATTTCTGCTTTTTCAGATAGATTCAAGACTTTCGATGCATTTAAAAATATGAACCAAATGTTAGATGAAGGCATATACAACTTGTTGTAACTGACATCATTGTCATGAACTGAATCAGGTAACGTACGAGTGTCTGGCATACAATAGCATACAGTTTCCTGCCTAGCACTGGACATCACACGTTATATTATATCATTACAACTCATATACATTGAATAATGAATACAGGCAGACAACTTCTAAAGAACATACCTGTTCCGTGACATGTTTACAGAACCTCTTCTGGCTGATCCGCAAAAGTTGCGGGAAAATTCAAATGCAGGCCGGCAAACAGTAGCGGAAGAAGTAGAATTAAAAAGTCTATTTACTTCGCTTGTTGCTGTTTGATTTGGACAATTACGGTTTGTTTGAGCATTCAGAGCATTATCGATGCTCTCAAGTACCGTGGGACTTGCAAGAATATTATTGATGAGTCTTCTGGCTGCTTCAGACATTACGTCGCAAGTACAGAATTAACTAAAATGAATAAAACCTCAAAAACTAAAACTAGACAATTTGATTTATCTCGCAAACAATTAAGCAATACTTCTATAATTTGGCAATTTGCGCGCGCGCACTCTCACTCATTTGACTCTCCCTCTCACGCGCATTTGCTCCTCGTGCACACTCGTTCTTTCTCGCGCACACTCGCTCCCTCTTGCGCACGTTTATGGTTGGTCCCCTCTCGCGCACATTCACTCCCTCTCGCGCACATTCAACCCCTCTCGCGCACACTCACTCCCTCTCGCGCACACTCAACCCCTCTCGCGCACTTAACGACTCTCTCGGCATTCGCTTTACTTTTGTCAACTTCCGCGCCTCATATCTCTCTGGGCACTTTGACAAAGCAGTCGTTCAGGGAGAGGTTGTGGCGAATCGAGTTTTGCCAGCCCTGTTTGTTGTCGTGGTAAAATGGAAAGCGGTCCATGATAAACTGATAG